>NC_028452.1:43425275-43612278 GCF_000263155.2 Setaria italica | reverse complement strand
GTCGTGGGTGGTCCGTTCAGTTGCTGTAGCGGACGCCGCAGCTCGCCATTTGCTACCGCCGTCTCTCTCGCCAACCCTCGCCGACGCCGCCGTCTCTCTCGCCAACCCTCGCCGCCGCCGCCGCCTCCCATTGCTGTTCCCCCTCCAGGTCCCCCCGTTCTCGCCGCCGCTCCCCATCCGCAGCCGCCGTCGCCTCTCCCTATCCGTTGCCGCCGCCGCCGTTCCCCATCTGCAGCCACCGCCGCCTCTCCCCATCCGCCGCCGCCGCCGCCTCTCCCCATCGGAACCGGCAGCTCGCCATTCGCTACCGCCGTCTCTCTCGCCAACCCTCGCCGCCGCCGCCGCCTCCCATTGCTGTTCCCCCTCCAGGTCCCCCCGTTCACGCCGCCGCTCCCCATCCGCAGCCGCCGTCGCCTCTTCCTATCCGTTGCCGCCGCCGCCGTTCCCCATCTGCAGCCACCGCCGCCTCTCCCCATCCGCAGCCGCCGCCGCCTCTCCCCATCGGAACCGGCCGCCTACAATCGCCATCCGCAGCCGCCGTCGACCATCGGACGCCGCTGCTCGCCATTCGCTGCCGCCGCCGCTGCTCGACAACCGCCGCCGCCTCCCGGTCCTCATCGGTGAGCACTCCGTCACCCCCCTGTTCTTCTCTTTAATTCGTTGTTCTTGTGCGCCCCTTTGCAAAAGATGGTGCTTATTTTGTTCTTGCTATTAGAGAAAATCTGAACTGAACAATTATTGTTGGAACTGGAGCTTGTTTTCTGTTGCTACGTTTGTTTTCTGTTGCTACGGTCAGTGTAGTTGAATTAATTGTCAGTGAAGCTGGGCAACATATGCTCGCTCGGAAAAGTGTTTGAGCAGATTACAGTTGGTGCGGGAAGGTTATATAGTATCCAAGCTAATTGTATGGTCAGCTGGCTGATTTGTTTATTGGTTTGAACCCAACGAATTGTTTAAAAGTTTATGCATCTGGCATTGCTCATCCACGTGACAGAATTCTGAAGCTGGGATTCCTTCAGATATATATGCTAGTGCACAGCTGCAGCTGCTGATGGCGACAGGAAAACCAAGAGCTGCTGCGGAGGGTCGTCCATCAGGATCGATTAGACCAATTTTTGTTGCTTGCTTACGCAATAATCATCATGCTAACCCCAAGCCAGCAAGCCAGCAAACCTCATCAGCATCAGTCGCTGTATCAAGTTGATATTAATGGTATGGACCAGCACTAGAAGTATTCACAATCATGATGACGAAAACCCCTATCAATCTTCATCTGCTACTAGCAGACAGACAACTCAATCATTCCAAACTCTTGTGCGCCCCTTGCAAAAGATGGTGTTTTTTTGTTCTTGCTATTAGAGAAAATCTGAACTGACGTTGTTTATCTGAACAATTATTGTTGGAACTGGAGCTTCTTTTTGTTTGCTTGCTGTTTGGTCATTTATGTGGCAGAGCAATTGTCAAGATTAGATCTCTAGTATCTGCATTGAATTAGGTACCCCGTATATATCCGCAATGTAGAAATGACAAAAAAAAATCTAAATCTGAGAACATATATGTGCAGCCGTCTTGCTTTATTGTTGGATCAGGGCACTTCTTCCCTAACCACAACAAGTACTCCACAAATTATGGACATTACATCTCCAGCAAAGAAGATGGTTCCAATTAGGAAGCTTCAAATTGGATAAAGAATCTCTGTAGTTATGTGACAAGTGAATAATTTCAATAGGGCTGTGAACTTATTTAATTTCTGTGAGATGTAAACTCATTTTAGTGAGGCTATAACTCATGTTGTGAACTCATTTAATTTCTTAGCTGTGAACTCAATATGAATCATTTTGAAATGTCTCAATTTACTTCTAAGATTCTTCCTCAGGTTTAAATTTGAGTGAGCAGTGAGCTCCCTGATGCTCAATTTATGTATTGTGAGATGGCCGTCACCCCCGATTCGACACGCCCAGCCGGCGGCGGAGAGAGCTTCCACCCCATTCAGTTGTCAGCAGCTTGCCCGCAGGCCGTCATCTTCAATCCGGCCATCGTTTGATTGCCTTCCGCAGCTGATTCCGATGGTCCTCATTGGTGAGCACACCGGCGCGCCCCTGTTCTTCTTTTTAATTAGTTGCTCTTGTGCGCCCCTTATGTCTTGGAGCGATGGCGAGTTCCTGCCAGCCGAGCCATGATCGAGCCGGGCATTAGATTTATCAATCTGAGTTAACCATTTGAGTTCACGCATAATATGTAGGTAACTAGTTGCGGTGCGGCCTTCCTCCCCCCGTGGCAGGCAGCTTTCCCATCATCTCTCCGAGCTGTGTTTTTATTCATTTTCATACTTACTCATGGATTCTTTAGGTGTGTGCTAAATCTTTAGAAAATGAGTAAAGAAAGAGTCTTTATTTCTAGTTCTTTCTAAATATTTCATTCCCTGTGTAGAATCTGTGCCCTTACAGTCAGAAGATGTTCAGCGAGGTTCACCATGGATCTGCTCTGACCTGCTGAACTCGTTCAGACATTGAGCCTAGTTCTGAGAGCAATTTTCATGCCCAGCTTACAGGCAAGATCCATGTGCTAATGCAGTCTCATAGTTATCTGGATGCATTGACTTGAATTTGGACTACATGATTTCTCTGATCTCAGTTTATCTCGCTGAGACACCAGGAGCTGCTGCGCCTGTAAATTGGTTGTTGCCTAGATCATTCTAGTCATCAATTAAAAAAAATCTAGTCATGGTTTCTAATTGTAGTATGCTCATGTTTTATGCCATTCTAGTATCTATCCAAATAAAAATTCTTTTAGTTGGCATATTATCCATGTTGCTTATTCCAAAATGTAGATCAGTCCTTTTCGACAAGGTTTATTTGTTGGGTAAGAGATACCTATTCAGATAACTAGAGATTTGTTTCCATCTTTTCTCTTATAAATGATTTGAGTTGTCTGTCACACTTTTATTTGTGAATATGACTAGATGAGTTCCAATTAAAAATTCAGATGAGCGATTTGGTTTTGGTTCAGTGATGTAAATTTTCAGATGTGCATGCTTCTTACTGCCTGATATGCATTCATCCGAGAGATGCTGATATGATTTGCCAATCCGAATTTGGTGCTAGGTGCAGGTTTTGGTTTGATCCCTTGATATGAGTTAATAAATTCAGATCAGTATAATTTGTTAATCATTCCAGATGTTCTGAAGCTTTGGACTTAAAAACATTGCGGTTCATGATACTAGTTTGCCTTATCAATATGCCTCTTTCTATCCGAAATGCTTATGGTATGCCTGATTGGCTTCTTTTTTTTAGTCCCTAACGTTGTGGGTTGCTGTCTCTACAGGGATGATGGGATGGCTCCTGCTGCCAAGGCCCATGCTTCATGACAAGCTGGAGATGACGAGGAGAAGGCCAATAGTGTTACGTGAATTACCCAACCCCTGATGACTCCGACCCAAACATAGCCATTTGGAGCATCCTTTGTGCAGGTGTTGAGCACCAGGACCATCTTGCTAAACTTCCATGTGCTGAGATTAGGTTCCTGCCTTCAGCTTTGATTTGGTTATATTACCCATTTTCACCGTTCTATTCTTCAACTCCGTTCATTTTATTTTAGCTCTTGCATGAGATGGGTCCTGCAAACGTCTTTCTTATTGATATTATATATGCATATTTTTTTTAAAATTGATTACTAGTTAAAGTTATGTAGTAAAGGGTGGATCAAAGTGCCACTTCCATAGTTGTTATATGAACTAGCCGTTGGTTAGGTTTCTGAAATCCTTCCAGTATCTGCTCTTCTTAAATTGCATGTATTGAATTTTACGCATGCCGTTCAATATTGTTATATATACTGGGACTTCATGTTCCTGAATTTCATTCTCTGAAATGCACGAAGTAGTATAGCTGAATTCTTTTCTCAGGTTAATGATATTCAAAAGTATGGAATAATCCCCTGTTCATATACAACTAGCAGGTTATTTGTTTAGATGAGTACCTGTAATTCAGATATGCAACATACTCTTGTTCAGAGACAGAACGGTTCAGATGTGCATAATTTCATATACCTGATAGAGGAACTACCTTTATTTAGATTCTTTATATGCACAATTATGACTATCTAGAAAATGATGATGATAATTTGTACAATCATATAGATGAATTGATGGAATATGCTTGCATATTAGAATAATAATTATTGCCAGCAATAGAGGCCATTTTTATTTTGTTTTCCTGCCCCTAAACAAAATTTCTCTTCTTAACAGTAGCAAGGTATCCTAAGAGAACTTTTCAGAGCTAGTGTTGTCGCTTCTTACTGCCTGATATTTATTGACCATGGGAGAATCTGATCAGGTTTGCCAGTCCAAATCTTGTGCTAGGTGCGGACTGTCGTCCTGCGTGTGGAAAATCAACGTTATCTTCTGACTTTATTCTGATCTTATTCTTTTTGGCAGACTGCAACTTCCGGTGTCATATAGTGGTGCAGAAATTCATTTCTCATCCAATTTGCAATTTCAATTTTGTTCTTACTATTTAATTTCCATCTTCTCCTACATGCAATCAGAGACCGATCGACATGCAGTTCAGTTCACAAATTTGTGTCAGTTGTCTTGAGATTCTAAACTAGGTGATTCTAAACTACTATTTTGGTTGTTTGGTTGACTTCATACTAGCAGAGAAAGTTTTCTGTGACCGGACCTAAAGATCTTTTGCTATATGGGTATACTCTACTCTTTTGGAGCTATATGGTTTTCTATCTTGACAAGATCCAAAATTTATAATCACGATAACCAGTTAACTTGCAATTGGACCGGTGGGTGACAAAATATTGACAGTATTTTTAATTTTCAATTGGTTAAATAATCTTGAAAGAAATATCATGTCTGGGGCTTGCTGCAACAAACATGCCAATCTATTGTTAACGATCTTCCGCAATGTATATGGGCTGTCTTTAACCTGCATATACTAATAATACTTAGCTCTTTTGCAGATTGCAATATGCATGCTGGTTACCTGCACACGGGATGGTCGATTGGCTATACGTCTGTTGATTTTTCTTTTTGTTTATTGTAGTTCCCCAAATTGTAAAAACAGGATCAATAAAATAGCAGAGTGTACTGAATTCTCATGGACAACCGTGTGCACCGTTTAAATATGATCATTGAAATAGCATAATGTACTCGGTCAAAAAATCATTGTATTCGATCTAAGTTTTTGTTTCTTTTATGGCACTTTTTGCAATCACGGTTCTTTATGTAAAGATAAATTAATTTACAGTGCTGCTACATACCGTTACAAACTGATTTCGATCAGTGTCTCCCAATTGTAAATTTATTTGGTTTTTTCCTGATTTTGCTTGGAAAATTCTTCCGACGCAAGCACCGGTACTATAGATTACCCCTTATCAAATGCCTATTCCACTCAAAATGTAAAGAAACTATTTTTCCTCCAACAAAATCTGGTTTTATTTGACCGACACCTAGTTTCCAGTGTGCACAATTTTTTTCTTCTTGAAATTCACAATATCTTCTATTTGACTGACGTTTAAAACCAGGCTGGAATCGAACCTCCGCACATCCTGGACCTGCAATCTGCTTCTCTGTTCCATCGCACGCTACCGCACGCGAGGGAAACAAAAAACCTGGGAAAAAAAACCATCGCACGCTACCGCACGCGAGCGAAACAAAAAAGGCCGCGGAAAAAAAAAACCATCGGACCGGTGGGAGGGGCGCTCGTTCCCTGCGTGGCGAAAGAAAATCGACCGGAGGGAGATGCGGGTGGCGGGCGGAAGCGAGGCGCGCGCTGGGTCGGTGGGGGGCTGGGGTACAGAATAGCTATTCTGTACCCTGGGTACCAAATAGCGGAGGCCTATATATGACTATATATATATATATATATATTGGGTTACGCAAGTCTGGTATGGGCTGAAGCTGAATTCAATAGCATTAGTGATATATTCAAGTCCAGAGCAGTTCTGCATTAGTGATGTTTTTGCCAGATGGGCGTCACATCTGCCTTATAATTGGAGCCATATGTTTTCTTTCTAGAGATTTAACAGATCCTCTCACATTACATTAAATCGCGTGACAATGCAGACAAGTTTAATTAGTTGTGCTTGCCGTTTTGTATATCCAAGCAATGTCCAAGATGGCATTATTTAGTTAAGTACAATAATCAACTAATCATTGCCCATTAACCATGGAAAGGATATGACAACCTTGAGCCAGCATGGATGCTAGCTAGTTGATCAGACCTTCATCTTTTCTTGACTTTTGTCCCAACACGAAACCGAAACTTCGAGCTGTAGGAAGGTCACGAGTTGATTGCTTGAAGACTTCTCGTTTTGATTTGCCTGCCACCTTGGTTTGGTTACACGAACTAAGATGTTTCGACTGATGCCGAGTTCCTTCTTGATTCCTTCCCCACATTCGTCCCTCTCTCCTTCTAAACTTAACCTGTCATGCATCTATAAACGTTAAAAGCATAACTATTACCCTGAGAGACGCTTCTTCCAGCAATCGTACATAGTTGAGCACCCTGGTGCCGATCCCCAACGCTGACCTTGGATTTGATCTGGAGCAGGCATATATTCTGATGGTTTGACACCCCCCCCTTTATGTGCCTAGTATTTATTTGGTCCTTCAAAATTTCCCCAAGGGTTCAGTTTTTCCTCTCTCTATCTTTGACTAGGGTGTCTAAAACTAATATATCAGCCGTGCTAACAGTTAAGAGCGGCTTGGACCCTCATATGATAATTGAACTTGAAGATGGACTTAAATCGTAATTTTAGTTATTTCTTGTGGCCTTGTTGAGCACCAACCATAAGAAGAAGAAGGTATGTGAAGTTTTCTGAAGACGATGCTGAGTTCTAGGCGTACGCAACCCCCAGTCGATTGCCTGTAAAGTTTGGAGTCTTCATTTCCAGGATTAAGGGTAAATATCTGATATACTCTTTTGTTCTTTATGTGATACTTTTGTTGTTATTCATTTATGATGTCACTATATATATATGAAACTAGATTCTGGCATATATATAGGTAGCACTTGATTTTGTTTTAAAACCGGGTGTGACAAATAATCCCAAAAATGCTATCATAGTGAACAACTGTTATGACTGCTGCTCGATGAAGATCATTTCAAGACTTAATTATTGTTTGCCACTATCGAGCAAGGTTGCATTTTATAGTCTGCGTACCCTCTTCTAAATTTTTCACAGATCCTTTCTTGGTCTAATTTCACTTAATGTTTTGCTCACCAAAGCAAATTCCTCAACTACATCAGCAAGTTGCTCTGCGCTCGCGTCCCACCAGCCCATCCTATGGAGGAGTGAAGGAGGCCATGGTGGCACGCGTTCCACGATGCTCGAAATGAGAAAGCAGGAACATCTCGGCATTGGACGTAACAGTGAGGTCTTAGTCATGCTCGAGCTGTGGGGAGCAGCAGTTATTCGCCCTGGGCCCTGTCCTGATGGAGAAGGAGGATGGGGAGGGGGAGGGAAGAGTGGGGCTGAGGAGGGGTCATGGATGGCGGCAGTGAGACAGCTAGAGCAACAATGGAGTTCGGGCCCCGGCGAAGGAGCTCCTAGGCCAGGCAGACGAGGGGGCGCGGAGGTTGGGATGTGGATGCCGCTACTGCCTAGAATGGCTATGCCACACTTGCCGAACCCTAACTGTAACACCGGGATGCTGTACAAGCGATTTTTGGATAATCTTGCTATCCTGAAAATCTCCTGGCAGGATAAGCTGTAAGTTTGTCAACCTTGTTTTCGATGAGCAGATTATCTTTACTAAGTGTATACTGACGTGTATGCCCTGAAGTTGTTAAAATCTGATTTGGTGAGTACACTAAATTTTGACATTATATGAGCGATATTTTAATGAAGAAATAATATGGCATTAATTTCTTAGCATGCACACACAGATTGCGCACCACTAATGCACCGAGCTGAATCAAGATTCAGCAATGAGTCAGTATCCATCCCTAGTAGGATTCAGCACCGAACTGAATGATGAAATGGTGCACGGCGAGAAAAATCCAACCCGACGCTGCGCTGCCTTATGCCCATCATATCTCATTAAGGTTGCAGATTGAACAAGCTTCGCCGGAGATGACTTAATTGGGTCAGGCATGTCCACACTAAAACTCAGTCACTTCTGACCACGTTCCAAATTAAAGGAACAGGGAAACGTACGAAGAAGAAATTCCAAATTAACATGAATCTTTATATTTTCTTTAAGGCATTTCGGACTGATACTCGGAACTCCGTCTGGTCGTAGTTTCAAATTAGAAGCTTGGGATGATATAGCACAATTCGAACAGGTGCCAAAGTGATGCAAAATATGAGGGATGCAGCAGGTACACACATCCGACGTATCCCATTTATTTTAAATTATGAAACATATACAAGTACAGAACTCAATAAATTGTACATAGTTCATGAGAAAGCAGCATCCATGTTTCAACATTTGGCTGAAGCGTACGGGGCATCCTGGAATGACCTAGCTTCAATATTTATGAGAGGAGCTGCAATATCAGGATTTAGGTTTTACCTGTAGCAAATATTGTCCTTACAGCTGCACCCGAGATCCAAACACGGTATCCAAAAACAAGTTTGCCCACATTGGATATCACCCTGCGAAGACAATTCCCTTGCAATCCTGTTTAAGCTCAGGACGGGGGTGGTATCCTGCAGCGAGCGGGCCATGGCCGTCGGAGCTGCCATGAGCTGCAGAACCACCATCATGGCCACCAATGCCACGACACCGGTAGCCCTCCTGCCACTCTCCATGCCCACCCTCTCTTTGTAACTATTTGTGCTCTGATGGCTTTCTTTTGCTTGGTTTGCTCGGCTCCCAAGGATGTTTCTCCTTTTTGTAGGCAGCAGCTTCTGACAAACACATCTAAACATGCCTGTCATTTTCCCATGCGTCGCGTGAGTTGGCATTACGAGGACATTAGTTCAAAAATTGGTTTCAATAAGATTTTGGGTGTAACTTGCTTTATTGCTACAGCTACAAGTAGTGACCATATGGTCATCCATGCGAATAATAATAGAGCCAATTCCCTCGGAGTTGTATGCCACAAAATTTTGTAATCTGGATGTCGAGTATTGGTGTATAGTCCACATCGACGGTACTGCTGATGACCCTACGATAAAGAATATACATATATATTAACGCACGCAACCGACCTGAAAAAGACAGAAGAGTTGACTTGTGTTTGTGCATATATATATATATATAATCTGCATGTCGAGTATTGGTGTATAGCCCATATCGACGGTACTGCTGGTGACCCTACGATAGTACAAGGCAGAACGATAGAGAATATACATATATATTAACGCACGCCACCGACCTGAAAAAGACAGAAGAGTTGACTTGTGTTTGTGCATATATATATATATATTGGGTTACGCAAGTCTGGTATGGGCTGAAGCTGAATTCAGTAGCATTAGTGATATATTCAAGTCCAGAGCAGTTCTGCATTAGTGATGTTTTTGCCAGATGGGCGTCACATCTGCCTTATAATTGGAGCCATATGTTTTCTTTCTAGAGATTAAACAGATCGTCTCACATTACACATTAAATCGAGTGACAATGCATACAAGTTTAATTAGTTGTGCTTGCCGTTTTGTATATCCAAGCAATGTCCAAGATGGCATTATTTAGTTAAGTACGATAATCAACTAATCATTGCCCATTAACTATGCAAAGGATATGACAACCTTGAGCCAGCATGGATGCTAGCTAGTTTCGTCCTCAACAGATGAGGTGCCGCATACACAAAATATACTATTACGCCTAGTCATCGAAACACAACGCTCTGAAGGTTCCTCAGTCGACGGAACCCAACGTACAGAGTTGAGCACCCTGACCTTGGATTTGATCTGGAGGAGGCATATAATTTGGTCTTTCAAAATTTCCCCAAGGTTTCAGTTTTTCCTCTCTCTCTGTCTTCGACTAGGGATAACTTGGCTAAGAGACAAGAGGTTGATAGGGACTTGTTTATTCTGTGATAATGGAAACCAGCCAACATCTATGTTTTTATTATGTCGTGGCAAAACTTATGTGGAAGTTGATTTCCCTGGTAGTAGGTTGTGATCTTTGCAGGTCCTTCGACACCATAGGTGCATGCTGGCTTAGCAATAAAAAAAATTATCGCTGTTAATATAATCAGCTCAGCTGCCCTTTGGAGCATGGAGCAGTTGCTGATGAGAGTAGTTGGGCTGACACAGAATTTGCAAATTCTATGCCTGGTCGACAATGTGGAAGAGCTCTCAACCTTCAGCTCAAATCTGCGATGTTTGGTAAGAAGTCCAGGAATGCTAACTGTAGAAACAGATAACACCGCTTCCAACTGTGTAACACCGGAGGTCTATTCTCCTGGCGCCTACTGTAAACGTGTGCACGATAGCTCGATTCTAGGAGTTTAGTTAGCAGCCTCGTGGTGTCGCATTCCTCCTCCTCCGATGGCTCCACGACTCATAGCTCCAACCATCCTGCGCGACGTTGGGCACCCACTGTTGATTGTCCGACGAGGCCCTAATGGTGAACACACTACGCGGCCTCAACCCGGCCCAAGTTCCACAGCGCCATGTCCGTGGTCTGTTCGGTTAGTCTCGGTTGGATAGGGCCAATCCTGAAAATCCAACCGGGACTAAATTTTCGAGACAAAAGGGGGTCGTCTAGTCCTGGGTCATTCACCCGTGACTAAAGACCCCATTTAGTCCCGGTTGGTAAATCAACCGGGACTAAAGGGGCAGCGACGTAGGCGCAAGCACGCGCCCCTTTAGTCCAGGTTGGTTTTACCGGCCGGGACTAAAGGGGGTACGTGCATGCGTGCGCATGCACGAACCCCCTTTAGTACTTAAGACTTTTTTTTTAAATTCTTTTCCATATTAATATTGTATGCAAGTCGTATATATATTTTTCATCACAGTACTATATATATATACAATTTTTAGTATATTATACACATCAAACTAGTATTTATACAATTAATATATATACAATAATTTATCCTCTCCATTCTTAGGATCCTCCCGTCGTGGTGTTGCTTGTTTCGGCTACTGAATGTCCCTTGTAATAAAATTCTCCTATGAGATTTATCACCTCATCCACCAGAAATCCTATGAGACCTTCTTGGATTGCCAAAATCCTCTCCTTCTCCAAGAGTCTTTCTTGAATCCGCATCATCTGTAATTTTGAAATATGTGAATGTGACATGAATAATTAAATATAAGGAGCTAGAAAACAATTAATTATTAATTAAATTGTTCATGTGGTTACACAAGTTGTATCCACATAAATTATTGCCTTGTTCCTATCTCAAGCACTTTAGTGGTTAAAAACAAGTTATGAAATATTTGTGTTATAGAATGTACAAAATGTGCAAACTTCATACATACCGGGAACGATGTATTGAATGTAAGCTTTTTTTTGAATTCACCATGGTGAGTCTTAAAGAATCATTTCCATGCGCTGTGGATTAAAATAATGAATGATACAGTGTTAGGTGAAAATTTAGGAAACAAACTTTTGCATAGAGATAAAGGTCTAGAATTATTACAAGTTTAGCATGTATTGAATGTCTTTGTACTCCGTCGGTGGTTTCCTCAATGAATCGAGCACAATAACGTAGCTCTTATCAATCATAATTACTAGGAGAATCCAATGGAATCTGCGTACATAAATGTTCATATTAGAACTAACTAACATTAATTAGGTAATAAAAAGGAAAATAAAAATAGACGGTACCCACACTTACTTAAAGTTGTTTGGCAATAGTATGTATTCCTTGTAATTTTGTTTCTCCAAGAAATTGTATATTGCGTCCAATATAGGCTTTGGTTGATCCCGTATCTGAACTTCGTTAACGAGCGATAGATCCATGAAGCCAATGTTGAAGTACGATTCTTTGCGGCACCTCTAAATTAGCATCCTACATAAAATGAAAGACAAAGTTAGTAGGGAAACACACACACATAAAATAATGATCTGAGCTAAAATTTACATCTTGATAAATAGACACTTACAGAACCCAGGCTCTGATGAGGAGAGATGACAAGGGCATCCTAATGGTACACTTCATATATATATCCTTGAATTGCATCCAAAGAAGTTTCTCACCTTCGCCGAAAAAATCAATCGGTTTAACACGAAGAGCGAATATGAGGCTTTCCTTGGCAGACTGCTTCATGTACCATTGATGGAATTCGTACATCTTTGTAGAGAGCTTCCATACCAATTCAGACCTTACTAGAGGCTTGCCTACCTCAAAGGGCCATTTAGGTACAAACTTTTCTGGAGCTGGCGGTTCAACTTGCCCTAGAACTTCAGCAAGCGACATACTTGTATCTTATATAAATGTAATGACCTGGATTTGTTATTCTAAGGGCATTGCTGCTATAGTTTGAGCGTCTTTATCTACTTGCTCCCCGAGCTGGGGGATAGTACGACTGGAAGACGACTCTCCTTGTTTTTTTTTCTGATCAGATTTAACTAACGAACGCTTGTAATTCAATAGTAAAGTCCTCTTTACTTCTTTTGACATGCCGATAAAAAATTTTAATTTCTTCGGATCTACTGGCTTTGGTTCCATCTTCTTTGCTTTTCTTTGTTCAGCACATGCTTTGAAGAACTCTCTCACCGTTGCTTGCGTACCTCCTGCAATTCTTTAGTAGTCATATCGGTAGGTAGCTTCTAAATGGGTTTAGACTTCTTTGTTTTCTTAACATGTTCTTTCGCCTTTGGCTGCCTTGGCTTGGAAGTGGTGGTCGCGGCTTCTTCAGAGGTGCTACAAGTTCCTTGCTCGCACCAGAGTTTAGTCCCGGCGACAGTGATCGGGGTGGGGTGTTTTGGTCGTCGTCGCTCGCACCACCAGGATTTGATGGAGATGGAGATGGGATCGAGCAGGATGCGATGGTCCCAGTGGTGATGACGGTCCTAGAGGTGGATGTGCTGGAGATGACGGTCTTGAGTTCTGAGGAGATGGTTCCTGAGGGGGATCTATGGGGAGCAATGATGCCTTCTTGCCAGGTATGATGATGTAGCATTTGCGCCATAGAATGATCCCGTGAAATGCATACTAATTCATACTAATTTTCTAAAGATTAAATGTAATTTATACAAACTACACATTAAAAACAGTAATTACACATTTAAAACAATAATGAAAAGGGCGCTTGCGTCAGTAAGCCCCGGCCTTGCATCAGCAATAACACTTTCGGCCGGGGGACGTGCCCGTACCAGCGGGGCAGCGCGGCGGGTAGGGCGTGGAATGCGGGACGGCGACCGAGGCGGGTGGACGTGCGGACGGGGCTTGGACGGCGAACGGGCGCGGGCGGATAGCAGTCGGGGCGTGGACGGGGCGCGGCCGCGGATGGCGGACAGGTCGTGGGCGACGGCGGACAGGGCACGAGCGCGGGGCGACGGCGGACGGGTTGCGGGCACGAGGCGACGGTGGACGAGGCGTGGGCGATGGCGAATGGGGCGCGGGCGGACGACGGAAGGGGCGTGTGTGGACGGCGGCTGGGGCGAGCGCGGATCGACGGCGGATGGGACGCAAACGGCGGCTGGGGCAGGCGCAAATCGATGGCGGACAGGACGCAGACGACGGCCGAGGGAGACGGCGGAGATCTAGCAGAGGGAGGGAGACGAGGCAGGGGAGAAGGGGCGGATGTTTAACCCCCTTTAGTCCCGGGTTGACTTTGCAACTAGGACTTAAGGGCCTTTAGTCCCGGTTGCAAATTCAACCCAGGACTAAAGGCCCCCCTTTAGTCCTGGTTGCAATTTCCATCCAGGACTAAAGAGTACTTTTCACGCGGGAGATGAAAAAGCACCCTTTAGTCCCAGTTAGAATTTGCAACCGCGACTAAAGGCCCCCCTTTTCATTTCCCGCTGCTTTTGCAATCTTAATTTATATGTGTTTTAAGCTGTTTTGCACCGGTTCTGAAAAAAAAAACTTTACATATTTTGCACATGCAACAATATATTAAATTAGCATGTATATTTAAAATAAGTTTGAATCAGTCATTAATTCTATACTAGTTGATTAAGTTTCTAAAATAATTATTTTAATGCATCACTATCATCAACAAACTCTTCAATTAAATAATTTCAACACGCAGAAATTGCAATTGATGTATGTGGTTAAGTTAACATTGTTTATATTGATCGAATAAATGTTCACCACAGAGCATTACAATATAATTCAAAGGTCTTGATGGTCATAGAGCATTACATGAAGGTGCACCATAGAGCATTACGAAAGTTCCTTGGTCATGATCGTGGCGTAAGTACGGAGCCTCTTCTTTGGCTAGCATGATGCTTGGGTCAACTTCGACAGCGAATGGAGGCATGCCATCAAACTGATCATAATCATCTGACTGGTCTATTTTGTCCTTCGACTCCTATGATTTTTCTTTTACCTAGAAGAACTATGTGGCGCTCTAGCTCCCATGGTTTTTCTTTACCTTTTGAATTTTTCTTGGGTTTGCTAGACATGTCCTTCACATAGAAAACCTGATGCACATCATTGGCAAGCACAAATAGTTCATCATTGTATCCAGTCTTCGTCAGGTCCACTATTGTCATTCCATACTGATCATTCATTACACCACCTCCAGTTAGCTTCACCCATTGGCAACGAAATAGAGGGATGTTCAGCGTTCTGTATTCGAGTTCCCAGATCTTCTCTATGAAACCATAATACGAGTCCTTGCTCCTGTTGCTGTCTATGACATCTATGCGGACACCACTATTTTGGTTGGTGCTTTTTTGGTCTTGGTCTCTCGTGTGAAATGTATAATCATTTATCTCATAACTTTGGAATTTCACTATTGTGCTAGAAGGTCCCCTGGCTAACCATGCGAGTTGTTCATGAATCATGGAGTTACCCATAAGGTGTTGACGCAACCAAGAGGGAAAAGTATCCATGTGATGATGTATAATCTAGGCATTGGATTTTGTTAGGTATTGGAAAAATAGAATCTGCTTGTGTTCCTTGATATACGGAGCCACAAAGGATTGTTGTTGCAGAACAGTGAAGTGTGCTTTATGGAATTCACTATCATTGCTCAAACTTGATTTCCTTCCAAGGGTGCCCATTCCCCATAGCCTCCCCTCCTGGCGTGATGTTGGAACCCCAATCAAATTAATTAAGTTAATAAAATCAACACAAAACTCAATGACCTCCTCTATTCCATATCCTTTGGCGATACTTCCTTCTGAATGGGTACAATTATGAACATAGTTTTTTAGGACTGACATGAACCTCTCGAAAGGCCACATATTGTGCAAGAATACTAGACCAAGAATAGTAATCTCTTTGGCTATTTGAACCAGGAGGTGCGTCATAATATTGAAGAAGGATGGTGGAAATAACAACTCAAAGCTGACAAAACATTGTACCACATCGTTCTGTAGCTTTAGTATCTTGGTTGGATCAATTGTCTTCTATGAAATCGCATTGAGAAACGCGCATAGCTTTACGAGCGTCAATCATACATCCTCTGGTAGAATACCACTCAATGCAACCGAAAGCATCTAGGTTATCAACATGTGGCAGTCATGGACCTTTAGATTTGTGAACTTCTTTTCTTTCATATTTATTATTCCCTTTATATTCGAGAGTACCCATATGGAACTTTGATACTATTCATGCATTCAAACATGTTATCCTTCTCTTCCTTGCTGAGAGTGTAACTGGCAGGACGTGAGTAGTGTTGTCCTTTATCTCCCTTTTCCGGATTTAGGTCATCTCATTGCTTCATACATTTCAGGTCCCGTCGTGCTTCTTCTAATGTATCTTTTGAGTTCCCATAACAACCCATGAAGCCTAGCACATTCACGCAAAGATTCTTCATCAGGTGCATCATGTCTATTGCGTTGCGGACCTCTAGGATTTCTCAATAAGGTAGCTCCCAAAATATAGACTTCTTCTTTCACATGGGTGCACGTCCGTTATCATTGTTCGGAATAGGTTCGCTACCAAGACCCTTTCCAAAGACTAACCTTACATCCTTTATCATCTCAAATACACGCTTTCCATTACGGTGTGCAGGTTTTTTCCGATGGTCTAGCGCCCCTTTGAAATGCATCTCTTTCTTTCTTAACAGGTGGTTAGCAAGAAAAAAATCAACGATGGTCCATATACATGACCTTCTTGCAGTGTTTCAAATACATGCTATCTGTGTCGTCTAAATAGTGGGTGCAGGCCCGATATCCCTTGTTTGTCTATCCTGAAAGGTTACTCAGCGCAGGCCAATCATTGTTGGTTACGAACAACAATGCTCGTAGGTCAAAGCTCTCTTGTTTATCCTCATCCCACACAGGTACACCTTCTTCCTTCCAGTGCAGTAAAAGTTCATCAACCAGCGGTCTTAGGTACACGTCAATGTCGTTGGGTTGTTTTGGGCCTTGGATAAGCACCAGCATCATAATGAACTTCCGCTTCATGCACAGCCAAGGAGGAAGATTGAACATACGTAGGGTCACAGACCAAGTACTATGACCACTACTTAACTTACCGAATGGATTGAATCCATCAGTACTTAAACAAAACCTTATGTTCCTTTCATCACTTTCAAAGTCCGCGAATGATAAATGGTATCAGGTTTCTATAGCTCCGGATGAGCAAATCACGCAGCCAACTCCTGACTGAACATTATAATGTCGTCTTCTAAGTATGGCTCCTGTATTCAGTCGATCAACTTGGAGCAACCAGGCAAAGAACTTTAACCGTGGCATGCACTTGGACTTCCATAGCCAACTGAAGGTGATAGGAGCCTGGATGCTAGAGTAGACAAAATTATAGAATCGTTTTGATGTGTAGGTGTTGTTACCCCAGATGTACATCCACTGATATCTTGAATGACCATCATAGGGGATGGTTTGCAGGAATTGATGCAGGGCTAAGAACTCTGTATATGCTTCTTCTGTGTGTTCAAGGCGAACGAGAAGAGTCGTGGGAACGAATCTGCTAGAACCTGATGACTCCAAAGGTCTTCCCAGAACATCATTGTTGAACCATCTCCTAGAGCACATCTTGCAACTCCTCTGAAACAAGTGCATAGTCTGATGATATCCTTCCACCAGAAAGAGCCTACTTCCTTTGCTGCGTGGGGGACTTCCCTATGTTACTAATTATTCAATAGGTCGAGTAACAATTGCCATTTTGAATGTAGTTAGGTACACGAGAATTCCCTTGCAATCGTGCTTAAGGCCAAGACGGGGTGCTGTCCGGGAGTGAGCCATGAGCGGGCCATGGTCATGGGAGCTGCCATTAATTGGCTTTAGAGCCAGCATCTGGTCACCAATAATTAGTTCGACCACACCACTGCCCTCTTGCCACACTCATCTTCATGCTTTGATGTCCTCTCTCAGTGACCTTTTGCCCATCCATGATTGCCACAAGGTCAGTACATGTGATGTCTAACGGCATCTTGTGATGGCAATATCTGAAGTTTCCCCGCTAGAAGAGCGCAACTAGACACCACAGCTGCGCCATCTGGTTAAATCATTCATTGCAAGGACTACTGACGAATAGTACATGCATGTACTGTGCACCCCTCGATGCTTTATTTTATGGAAGAAACAATCCTACCAAAACAATCAGGCAAAAGGAAACTCGTTTTTTTCCTCTCGTTCAAGCTACTGTGACTTTCAGCAAAAACACCACAAGATATGAAGACATCAAAAGTAGCAGACGGTCCTAAACTGCCATGCTGTGCCAACAGATGTACAGAAATTATCGATATCTTCGCATTCCGTTGTATATATAGTCCGACAGTCGAGGGCCAAAGCTCTTGAATATATCAAGCGCACCCAAGGTTAGAAAGAAAAGTCTTCATCTAATCATTTCTATGAAGGCGGTGACACAATATCATTCTTTGATCTGGCAAAAAGGTATCCTGTGATCAACTCAGCCAGCTCATCGAGGGTTTACTGGTTGAGCCAACAGGATGAGGATACACAGGATCAACTTGGGAAAAATTACAAGAGCAAACGAAAGGGTGATCCCAGTTTCAGCAACTAGCAAATTCTGCGATTTCACGGCATAGAAAAATGACTGCGCCTGTACCGATCTTCTGGACGCTCGGATGACTGCAGCCATACTGCCTGGTTACAGGTTACTGGAAAGCAGCTACAGGACTAGAGATGGCAATGAGTACCCAAAACCCGATGGATTTTTACCCTACTAGGACACAGGTGTGGGTTAATTCTTACCCATAGGTTTGTTAATGGGCACAAATCTCTACCATTTGGGTTTACGGGCATGGGTTTGTTCCTATAGTACACGTGAACCCATGGGCTTTTTAAATCAGGTCCTATGCATGTTGTCATTTTATTTTGTGAACGTATTATAAAACTGATGTCCATCCCCCTTTACTTCATAATTTTGCAAATGGTGAATGTGTTGGTGGTGGGTGAGGGTGTTGCTAGCTTGCTATTATAGTGCTTACTTATGTTATGTATGTGGTGGATTGGTGACTTGTGTGTGTACTGTGGTCTTGTTATTTGTAGTTTTATTCTCTCTACTAGTACTTTTTATAGAGAACTATGAACTTGTTGCTCGTCATATAAATATATGGACTATGAACCCATTGCTCATTATGAAACTTGTTGATCATGAGAAGAACTAGCATAGTAGACGCGCAACCCATGGGCGGCCGATGGGTACCCAGTCCTGCTAACCCGATGGGCACGGGTTTAGGCACAATTCTCAACATGTCACGAGCATGGGTTTTTCAACGGGTTTAGATATTCTTCGTGGGCATGGATTTGGGATGGCAAAACCAAGCAAGTTTGTTCCCGTTGACATCTCTGGACAGGACTCCATGATTCTAGGACCAGCGAGGCGGTGGTCTGTGTGGACCTGGGACAAACTTGGAATTTCGGGCCCAAGGCCCGTTACCCCTTAGTATTTTGGCCGGCACCTATTTCCTCAGACGGTTGTTTTATTCATCGATTGCTTCGCCCGTCCACTCGACTCTCATACGTGGAAATAGGAGCTTCCCCTGTAGCTCGCCCATTCAAGTCCCCTAGCAAACCGACGGGGCGGTGGGCTGGAGGCCAGGGCAAGGATGATCGCCTTCTACCCTTCGCTCCCTCGCATTGCCCCAATGCCCCTAATTCTCTTTCAATTAAACCCTAGGTACGACCATACGAGTGATCCGCAATTGAGTCCAAAGAAGGGAGCATGGGATCTACTAGTTTTCATAAGGCAAGTATGAATATGAATAATTGATTTATGTACATTTCAATTTTAGGATTCCAATGCAAAGTTGGATTCATAAATTGAAACATCGCGCAATTCTCTTGTAGATTTGCTGAAACATGAAGAGGAATGGAGATATTGCATCTCTGTTTTAGAAATATGCATCAAAGAAGAAGGCTACTTCTCGACCTCTTTCCCTTGCTGCGCCTGTCAGAAGAGCCAATTGCAGATGAAAAAGGTTCACCTTATGAAAGAAAGAGTGATCGAACAAAATGTGACCCCACTGCCCATGTTGTCAACCTCCGGCTGGACATAAAGAAATTGTTAGTCCAATGCTAGCACCTGCTTATGATATTAATCGCCATCCATATGATCCAGGGGAGAGGCAGCCTATTGCAAATTATCATGTGGATGATCACTCTTGCACAATGTCAGTCCATGTTTTCACTGCTAGACGATCAACTTCTAGTACCGGTCGGGAACCATCCTTCAGTACCGGGTGCGTGACCGACATCGTTAGTTCAGGTGGCATTTAGTACCGAGTAGCCCAACCGGCACTAAATGTGCAATTTAGTACCCATTGGAAACACCAACCGGTACTAAACTGTGTGCCACGTCGCGTTGTTGGGGCCGGAAGTTTAGTACCGGTTTGTTTTACTAACCGGTACTAAAATTTTATTTTTTTTCTTTTTTTACCCTTTTGTTTTCCTTTTGTTTTAATTAGTATTCATATCCGCTTGCATATACTAACAATATTACGTTAATATATCAACCCATTCAAATCCAAGTCTCACAAGTATCGGAGAACATTATATATGCAATGAAATAAATATAATCAATCTTACAAGTTCGTACATCAATACTTAAGGTCTTAGAGAGAACAAGTTCAAATCAGTATGAAAAAGGGTAGGGGTAGATCCATGCATGCTACATATTTCATACTCCGCTTCGCTTCCTTAGATATTCAACATAGTTTAAGTCTCTAATCCTAAAGCCTAGAACTACATCAATATAAACTAGAGCATAAATTAGTGCACTCTCTATAGCTTTACATGGACGATCACATACACTACCATAAATCTTGAACAATGAAGAGGTAAACTCATATGGCTTGCAGAAAGTGAGATGAGCCTGGAGCTTGAAATCTCTAGTGCGTATCAGGTTTCTATCGGTGTAACTATAATTCAACACATCCAAGGCTTGAGCCAGAATCACATGAAAGCTCATTGCCGCAATGGTTTGACCAAAGAGATCCTAAAAGATGAGAATAACAAGATGAAAGTTTAGTCACATTGCTTTCTCCCTCCTCAAGTGCTTTTATTCGAAAATATGAGAAGTATGGCACAAAATACCCATTATCCTTGAGCTTTTGTAGGCAGGCCTCCACGGTGGACTTTTCAAAAGTCAACCTAGTTGGTGCTTCTTACCGCATGCGGCAATTGATACCATCGGGATGGCCTGTCCTGGTCGAAAATTTACATAAAAAAATTGCAAATATTATTTTGTAATAAAACAACTCCAAAATAAAATTATTAGAGCATCACATATAGTATTAATTCATTGTTTTTGAAGGACAAAATAATATTTATTTGATGAGTGAAATTCCCACAAATCATAGAAAGAATGGGCAGCACCTCCCTAGGTCGCCATGGGAGTGAAGTAGAAGCCCGAGCTCTCGGTCAAATGGTGGAGCTCGGGTTCGGGGAGGAAGAAGCCGGGTGATTTATAGGGAGTAAATTAGTACCGGTTCGTTGGTCGATCCGGTATTAAATGGTGACAGTTGGTACAGGTTGAAGCTACCAACTGGTACTAACGTGCATGAACACCATTTAGTACCAGCTTGACCCACTAGCCATTACTAAATGGCTTCCAGGGGAATCTAGCCATTAGCCACACGATCCTCGTGCCGCCATTTAGTACCAGCTGAGACTTAAAACTGGTACTAAAGGGGCTCCGGCGGAACTGTGTGTGACGACAGGTACTAACTCCATGCATTATGCATTAGTACCAAACTAAAAGACCGCCGGTACTAATGCCATCGACGAATGCTCACTTCTCTAGTAGTGGTTGTACGTAGTGCCCCAAGGCTGCTGTTGGGAGAATGGCAGCGCCTGGGTGTTGGTGTTGCAGTTTTGGCCGTCATACTCCTCCTCCTCCTTCTTCTATTGGATCTAGATTTGATGGGAGTCGAGGATGTGGGCGGCATTGACACGTTCGAAGACCCTGATGCATTGGAGGAGGTGACGAGGACGGACGCAGGCTCCATCTTTTGCTTCTGCTCCATGTGCCATACCTCCTTGATCAGGTAGGAGCGCACAGAGAGGAAAAGTTGGGCGGTTGAGTCCTGGAACCGACCACGGACATGGCGCTGTGGAACTTGGGCTGGGTTAAGGCCACATAGTGTGTTCACCACTAGGGCCTCGCCGTACAATCAACAGTGGGTGGCCAACGTCGCGCAGGATGGTTGGAGCTATGAGTCATGGAGCCATCGGAGGAGGAATGCGACACTCAGCCCCGCTCTTCCCGCCGTCCATGACCCCTCCTCAGCCCCGATCTTCCCTCCCCCTCTCCATCCTCCTCCTCCATCTGTACGGGCCCAGGGTGGATAACTGCTGCTCCCCACAGCTCGAGCATGACTAAGGCCTCACTGTTGCGTCCATTGCCGAGATGTTCCTGCATCGTGGAACGTGTGCCACCATGGCCTCCTTCACTCCTCCACAGGATGGCCTGGTGGGACGCGAGCGCTAGGGATTCGGATGCTGGAGGAGAGGGGTAGTTGAGCAACTTGCTGATGTACTTGAGCAATTTGCTATGGTGAGCAAAAAGTTAAGTGAAATTAGACCAAGAAAGGATATGTGAAAAATTTAGAAGAGGATAAGCAGACTATAAAATGCAACCTTGCTCGATAGTGGCGAACAATAATTAAGTCTTGAAATGATCTTCATCTCGCAGCAGTTATAATAGTTGTTCACTGTGATAGCATTTTTGGGATTATTATATTTTCAGTTTACAAATTATTAACCATGATGAAATTCAAGAAAATTTGAAGGAGTTATAGACTACACCGTGGGGGAACCATTGCAAGTAATCTTTCGAAGACCTCATATTAAAACATGTTACTAATTTTTTTTAGCAAAAACTGTGGGGGAGTTCCCCACAGCACTTGATTTTTAAAAAAATAAGGGAGGCAACAGTACAGGAGATACTTAAAAAGGAGGGGGAGAAAGAGAAAGGAGGGGGAGGGAGGGGGTGATTAGGTTACAACACTGACTCTACCCATTGAATAAAAATAGCTCGGCAATCCTCCCTAAGCCTATGCAATTGGAGGGCTACTTGTTCTCTGAATCTCATGACCCAGAGTCTAAGGTTTGGTCTCGGATGGGCCGAGAAGACGACCGAGGGTCCCAATGCCATGGGCGGAGGCTCACCCTGGCCGTGAGTCTGGAGTGGTTAGAGGGCGAAGGGGAGCAGCCAAGCACGCCGGCGGTGGCTGGTGAGGAGCATTCGTCGCCATCGACTAGCTCAGTGGCAGCTTTCATTGCTCTGGAGCGACATTCAGCTCCGGCTTTTCAGCCGCAGTCGGAGACGAAGGTGAGTTGGGCGGGAGGAAGATCCCAGTTCTGGGCACTTGCACGTGACGAGAGCTCTGATGAAGAAGGCGACGACGGAGGCGGGTTGCCAGAGTCGAGCCGCGATGGTAAGTTTCTTAAAGATGCGTGTCTTGCTGGTTTCTCAGTTGATGAGGTCAGAACGGCAGAGGCCATGGCTACGGATATCATATCCCCGGTCTTTGGATCAGCCGATTGTGGCCCCGGACAGGTCAAGCATCTGCGGATACTTGCGAGGCGAGTTGTTGACGCGGTTGCTGACCGGCGCATGAATAGATGCAAGCCATGGAGAGGGCCTTTACCACCGGCGAGGTCCTCCCCGGCTATGTCACTAGGTGATATCCGGGTGAAGGATTCTCGGGCAGGAAGAAATGGATCGAGCTTTTGTCTGGCGGACATTGAGGCTCTCCAGCAAGCGCCGCCGCCCGCAGGGCCACCGGCGGTGGAGAAGACAATGAGTCCAAGGGAAGACAAAGAGATAAAGTTTAAATTTCAAAATCCTATGATGATTTAGTTGCCTGGGCCAAAGTTGTGGGCTGTCTCGGTCCAAAGGAAGGCCCTACCAATGTTTCGTTTCACGAAGGGTTTAGGGTTACTCTTTAAATGAACCGGAAAGCATGTTGGTCTTTCAACTCGTGAACCTTTCATCTATCAATCGCCTGACTTCCAGTGCCCACCGAAAGCTGCTGCGGTGCTAACGCCAATGACAGATAGGCAAAGGGATGAGAGGAGGTTCCATGGTGAGGGAGATCGACTAATCAGAGAATACATGCAAGTTAGAAGAACAAGGCCAGAACAATTTGGGCAGAGGTTTGACACGCCTAGAGGGTAGCAGGTGGGAAGAAGTTCAAAGGGTGGCTTTGGTTTTAATCGTGAGTTTTGGGGGCACACCATTGGCGGCCACAGCTCTGGCAGGTATGCACCTCGTGGCTGGGGTTTCAATCAGGGTCATGGCATGAGGGGTGGCAGAGGCCTGGGTGGCCGGGGCTAGCAGCGATTTGAACCTGAGCATAAGCATGGTGGAAGATCTTTTGATGGTTTGCAGAGGTTTTTGCAGGAGGCTTGCAAAGGAAAACAAAGGGAAGAAATATATGTGCCAGAGAAGATGGAGGAGATGGTTAAAATACAGCAGGATAGGGTGGGAGGAGATGTAGAGATGGGGGACGCGGTTGAAGGGGATGAGCAGGAAGGGGGAGAGTTGAAGTATGGGTTTAATTGTGCGCGATGCACCAAAAAGGGGCATGTTGCAGCAAAGTGCAATAGATGAAATATATTATGTAATCTGCGATAGCCACGATCATGTGAATTACAAGTATCCGATCTTGAAGATGCCTAGGCCAGTGGCTCATGTTGTCGGATATGTGGTTCATGGATTAGGGTTTTACCACATTCCTCGCCCTCCTCTTCCTAAGGCGAAAAAGGATTCAAAAGCTGTTGTGATTTCAGTGGAAGGGGGAAAGCTTACAAAAGAGGAAGTTCAGAGGCAACCGGAGAGGATTTTTCCTAGGAAATAGGTGTGGGAGCTCAAGGAGCATGAGGAGGACACTTTCCTCACCAAGTTTTCCTCAAATATTGCAGCGAGCAATAGCATTTGGAGGTGCGGACATTAGAGGGGCTGATGTGGCATGAGAAGGAGACAGGCTTCTTGTTACCAAAGGTATGGGTCAAAGTCTTTGGTATTAGGAAAGATCTGAGGGAATTTTTGGATCTTTGAGTGGTTGGGTCTATGCTTGGCTCAACTCAAACGGTTGACATGGAAACAACCAGAAAAAGTGATTTTGGCTGTATCTTTGTAGCAGTCCTTAATCCAAAGACCTGTTTGGAAGGGGGTGTTAAAGTTTAACACCCCATTTTTAACACTTTTTAACACTTTCCTATCCAAACACTTGTGTTAAAAGTGGGGTGTTAAAGTTTAACACCCCATTTTTCATAAACACATGGAGAGGGTGTTAAAACTTGCTAAAGGTGTTAAAAGTGGTCCCCCTCTCCACTTTTTCCCAGGTTACCCCTTCTCTCTCCTCCCTCTCTCTTCGCCGACCATAAATGAGGGGGCAATGGAGTCATTTCCCACCAAAGGTGTTAAAGTTTAACACATTATCCAAATACCCCAATGTGTTAAACTTTAGCACTCTATTTGAGAGTGTTAAAACTTTAACACTTGTTTGATTCCTGCGCGCCTTGATGTGGTCATTGGGGACCATTATTTTGAATTAGAATTCAAAGTTGAGAAAGTGGGGATGGATGAAAATGGCGAGGAAACTATTTTTGAATGGAATGGAGATGGAGATGGGGAGGAAGAGGGGGAGGAGGAAGAAGAGGAGCTTCGGGATGGAGAGAAAGGGCAGGGGAGAGATGCTAAAAGACAGAAGAATTCCAACGATAATGATGAAGTGGGGGGCAAGGCTGATGCTGTGAATCCTACAATTTCAACCGAGCTCAGTTCCCTTAAAGAGCAAGTCCAAAAGATGAATGAAAAGGAATTTGAGATGTTCCTGAGAAAGAAGGCGGAAGCTATACTAGACATTTCTACAGAGCAAGTAATTGGAGAGATAGCTGACAGAATCATGGAGGAAGAGGAGGAAGGGCAGAATGAAACAATGGATGGAGTGGTACTAACGTGCATGAACACCATTTAGTACCAGCTCAACCCACCAGCCACCATTTAGTACCAGCTCGACCCACCAGCCAGTACTAAATGGCTTCCGGGGAAATCTAGCCCTTAGCCACGCAGTCCTCGTGCCGCTATCTAGTACTGGCTGAGACCCAAAACTAGTACTAAAGGGGCTCCGACGAAACTGTGTGTGATGACCGGTACTAACTCCACGCGTTAGTACCAAACCAAAAGACCGCTGGTACTAACGCCATCGACGAATGCTCACTTCTCTAGTAGTGGTTGTACCCCAAGGCAGATGTTGGGAGAATGGCAGCGCCTGGGTGTTGGTGTTGCAGTTTTGGCCATCATACTCCTCCTCCTCGTCGTCCTTCTACTATTGGATCTAGATTTGACGGGAGTCAAGGATGTGGGCGGCTTTGACACGTTCGAAGACCCTGATGCATTGGAGGAGGTGACGAGCACGGACGCGGGCTCCATCTTTTGCTTCTGCTCCATGTGTCGTACCTCCTTGATCAGGTAGGAGCGCACGGAGAGGAGAAGTTGGGCGGCCGAGTCCTGGAACCGACAACGGACATGGCGCTGTGGAACTTGGGCCGGGCTGAGGCTGCGTAGTGTGTTCACCACTAGGTCCTCGTCGGACAATCAACAGTGGGTGGCCAACGTCGCGCAGGATGGTTGGAGCTATGAGTCATGGAGCCATCGGAGGAGGAATGCGACACCACGAGGCTGCTAACTGAACTCCTAGAATCGAGCTATATGCACACGTTTACAGTAGGCGCCAGGAGAATAGGCCTGCGGCGTTACACAGTTGGAAGCGGTGTTATCTGTTTCTACAGTTAGCATTCCTAGACTTCTTAGCAAACATCACAGATTTGAGATGAAGGTTGAGAGATCTTCCACATTGTCGACCAGGCATAGAATTTGCAAATTCTGTGTCAGCCCAACTACTCTCATCAGCAGCTGCTCCATGCTCCAGAGGGCAGCTGAGCTGATTATATTAACAGTGATAATGTTTTTATTGCTAAGCCAGCATGCACCTATGGTCTCAAAGGACCTGCCAAGATCATAACCTACTACCTGGGAAATCAACTTCCACATAAGTTTTGCCACGACATAATAAAAATATAGGTGTTGGCTGGTTTCCATCTTATCACGGAATAACCAAGTCCCTATCAACCTCTTGTCTCTTAGCCAAGTTATCACTAGTCAGAGAATGAACCCTTGGGGAAACTTTGAAGGACCAAATTAATACTAGGCACATAAGAGTGGGGGGTGGGGGTTGGTTGGGCGCGGGGAACCATCAGAATATATGCCTCCTCCAAATCAAATCCAAGGTCAGCTAGCGTTGGGGATCGGCACCAGGGTGCTCAACTCTGTACGTTGGGTTGCGTCGACTGAGTAACCTTCAGCACAATGATTATTCTCTTGAGGCTTTGTGTTTCGATGACTATGCGTGGGTGTGTAAGCCGAAGCTTATTACATGTTGCCAGAAGAAGCGTCTCTCAGGGTAATAGTTATACTTTTAACGTTTATAGATGCATGACAGGTTAAGTTTAGAACGAGAGAGGACGAATGTGGGGAAGGAATCAAGAAAAACTCGGCATCAGTCGAAACATCTTAGTTCGCGTAACCAAACCAAGGTGGCAGGCAAATTAAAATGAGAAGTCTTCAAGCAATCAACTCGTGACCTTCCTACAGCTCAAAGTTTCGGTTTCGTGCTGGGACAAAGGTCAAGAAAAGATGAAGGTCTGATGAGGACGAAACTAGCTAGCATCCATGTTGGCTCAAGGTTGTCATATCCTTTCCATAGTTAGTGGGCAATGATTAATTGATTATTGTACTCATCTTGGACATTGCTTGGATATACAAAACGGCAAGCACAACTAATTAAACTTGTCTGCATTGCCACGCGATTTAATCTAATGTGAGAGGATCTGTTTAATCTCTAGAAAGAAAACATATGACTCCAATTATAAAGCAGATATGACGCCCATCCGGCAAAAACATCACTAATGCAGAACTGCTCTGGACTTGAATATATCACTATTAATGCTACTGAATTCAGCTTCAGCCCATACCAGACTTGCGTAACCCAATATATATGCACAAACACAAGTAAACTCTTCAGTCTTTTGCATTGTTACTGGTGGGAAGCCTTGTACTACCGTAGGGTCACCTGAAGTACCGTCGATGTGGGCTATACACCAATAGTCGACATGCAGATTACATATAATAACCCACGTGAAACACACGTGAAAATGACAGATAAGTTCAAGTTTAACTGTGTTTGCCTATAAAAAGGACGAGAGATCTTTGGGAGATGGGCAATTAACACTAAACAAAGGAATTACATCACGCTTATTAGTCACTGAGATGGAGAGGAAGTCGATCACGTGTAGAGTGGCAAGATGGCTGCCGGCCCAGCGGAGAAGCAGAGGAGTGGGGAGGAGCTCCTAGGATGGGTGGAGGATGGTAGGGGAGGAGCTTCGGGATCGGTGGAGAAGAAAGAGAAAAAAGAGAGAGTAGTTTGAGAGGAGCTTATAGGTGGGTCCGAATCCAGGAGGGGCAAAGTTGTCTTTTCGAACCACACTTCAAGTGGATTGGAAGATGGACCAAATGCCACTGAAGGGTAAAGTCAAAATTTTAATGACACTGAAGGGGTTTCGCCAAATTTTGTGGCATACAAGGAAGTCATCAAAAATTTTATGGCACCGAGCGAATTGGCTCTATTATTATTTGCATGCATGACCATATGGTCACTACTTGTAGCTGTAGCAATAAAGCAAGTTACACCCAAAATCTTATTGAAAGCAATTTTTGAAGTAATGTCCTCATAATGCCAACTCACGCGACGCATGGGAAAGTGACAGGCTTGTTTAGATGTGTTTGTCGTCTGAAGCTGCTGCCTACAAAAAGGAGAAACATCCTTGGGAGCCGAGCAAACCAAGCAACAGAAAGCCATCAGAGCACAAATAGTCACAAAGAGAGGGTGGGCATGGAGAGTGGCAAGAGGGCTACCGGTGTCGTGGTATTGGTGGCCATGATGGTGGTTCTGCAGCTCATGGCAGCTCCGATGGCCATGGCCCGCTCGGTGCAGGATAGCACCCCCGTCCTGAGCTTAAACAGGATTGCAAGGGAATTTGCTTCGCAGGGTATTACCCCGTGTGGGGAAAGTTGTATCTTGATACCGTGCATTACTGCTGCCATCGGTTGCAGCTGTAAGGACAAGGTTTGCTACCAGTAAAACCTAAATCCTGATATTGCTGCTCCTCTCATAAATATTGAAGCTAGGTCATTCCAGGATGCCCCGTACGCTTCAGCCAAATGTTGAAACATGGATGCTGCTTTCTCATTTGTGTGTTAATTAAGTATTGTTCCGTGCCATGTATTGTATGAACTATGTACAATTTATTGTGTCAGGAGAAAGAGAAGGGCCGGTGGTGTTCTGTACTTGTATATGTTTCATGATTTAAAATAAATGGGATACGTTGGATGTGTGTACCTGCTGCATCCCTCATATTTTGCATCACTTTGGCAGCTGTTCCAATTGTGCTATATCATCCCAAGCTTCTAATTTGATACTACGATCGACCAGACGGAGTTCCGAGTATCAGTCCCAAATGCCTTAAAGAAAATATAAAGATTCATGTTAATTTGGAATTTCTTCTTCGTACGTTTCCATGTTCCTTTAATTTGGAACGTCGTCAAAAGTGACTGAGTTTTAGTGTCGACATGCCTGACCCAATTAAGTCATCTCCAGCGAAGCTTGTTCAATCTACAACCTTAATTAGAAGGAGGGTTGATATGATGGGCATAAGGCAGCGCAGCGTCGGGTTGGATTTTTCTCGCCGTGCACCATTTCTTGCATGAATTTCACGACTTTTATTTGTTGTTCTAAGGGCATTGTTGCTATCTTTTGAGAGCCTTCATCTGGTAGATCTTTGAGCTGGGGGACAGTACGACTTGAAGATGACTTTCCTTTACTTTTTTTTCTTCTTATCAGCTTTAACTAACGCCAGGTCGTAGTTTGATAGTAGTGGCACAGTCTTCTTGTTTCTTTTGACATATTAATAAAAAATTGTAATTTTGCTGCATCTACTGGCTTTGGCTCCATCTCCTTTGCTGTTCTTTCTTCAGCCCTTTTTCTCAACCACTCCCTGCATTCTGCTTTGGGCTTTGGCTGCCTCCCAGCTTTCCTCATTAGTCATATCGGTCGCCAGCTTCTCCGTAGGTTCAGGCTTCTTTGTTTTCTTCTTTTGCTAACTTGGCTTGGAAGGCGGTGGTCGCGACTTCTTCAGTGGTGCTGCAGGTTCCTTGCTCGATGCGGGTCTTAGTCCCAGTGATGGTGATTGGGGACTGTCACACCCGGTTTTAAGGATAAAACCAAGTGCTGCCTATATGTATGCCAGGATCAAGTTTCATACATATAGTGACATCATAAGTGAATAACAGCAACAGTATCACGTAAAAAGATACAAATAAAGACTTACGAAACCATCAGAGATACACAGCTGAAATACTGGAGACGTAGGCTCCAAACTTCACAGGCAATCGACTGGGGGTTGCGTACGCCTAGAACTCAGCATCATCTTTGGAATACTTCACACACCTTCTTCTTCTGAGCAGCAGTAAGCAAGGGTGAGTACACTTATGGTTGGTACTCAGCAAGGCCACAAGAAATAACCAGAATAACGATTTGAGTCCATCTTCAAGTTTAATTAATCATGTGAGGGTTCAGGCCGCTCTTGACCATGAGCACGGCTGATCGATTAGTTTTACACTCTGCAGAGGTGGCACATCTTTACCCACAAGTCGCGTAAAAGTTCAAAGAACTTTGGACCCAACCATGCGGTGTTTGCAAGGCACCATACCACACTTCCGAGGTGTGATTGCATAGGGAGGCTACGAGGCCTTTACAAAGATTCGCTAGCAATGTGGTAACCCGCTAAGGTTTCAGGTCGAAGCGGAACATAGTAGTCCCCTAGAGGGTATAGTGTCTTAGCCAAGCCCACTTCCTAAGAGAGCGAGTGCTATATCCATCAACGCCTCCCCTCTTGCCCTTTCGGTAAGGTTACCCCAAACTAGAGTTTCTAATTATTCAGCCAAGACCAGAGCCATTTAGTCTTGTGGTAGCACTGTTTTCTTAGGTGGTCGCTCCATGTTCCGATTAAATATTATCATAATATTATTAACAAAGCATAGGTAGAGGGATGGTTAGGGACACTTGCCTTTCTCCAATGAAAAGTTACTCTTACTGCTCTTCTGCTCTTGCTCTCTTGAAACTCTTAATCTTCAAAGCTTTCGAACAGCGATCCTTCTACTCGAAGCAATCACCGGTACAATCATACAAGCAAACAAACAAATACAACTAAGAGCAGTACACCAATCATCGAAGAAGAATAGTAAAGCACTTTAAATTATTCTACGCGTTGCTACGATCACGTGAGGACAAGAATTGCTGAAATCATAATTGAATTGAATAAGATCTGGGCTTTAAGAAGAAAAGGATAGCTATTTGAACATGGCGTAAGGATGATGTCACCACGAAGCAATAATCAAGAAAGAAATTAAATGAATGGTAAACTGGTTCTGACGTGAGCAAGGATTTTACAATTAAACAAAGGATTATTCTATAGATCAAAGATTTGCAAGGCCAAAAGATTTATGAAGTTCCGCTATACGGGAAAGATTGAAGCACAAGCATTCTAATTATTTTGTTAAAGGGGAAGTCCTAGGTAATTACCACATAAGCATGATGCCACCATGACGTCGCTGTTGGCAAGAGCAAGATGCATGAACGATGACTTGTTCGCTTCTGTACAAACGTGTCTTTTGCTATAGCTGTCATCTTGCTTGGACTTCATAGCCGGTGGTTTCCTTCTGAAAGGCTGGCCACGGCATTGACGCAGCTCGGCAAAACAAAGGCAGCAGCAAGCTTGTGGCCAAGATGGCATGCGGCAACGACGACGGTGATGAGCGCTGGCGGCCGGGCTTCTCCTAGTGCCTACGGCCACTGCTGGCAACGCATCATGCACATGTACAGAACGTACACCATGCACATGCACGTACAGATTAGCACGCCTCGTAGTCGTGTCCAGGGGAAGAAGAACAGATTGGCACTCACAAGCGCTACGGGCTACGGCCAACAATGGACAACGGAACGGCGATGGGCGATGATCGAACTGGACGAGGAGGGCTGTGGTTGGACCATCGCGTGGACGTGTTCCGACAGCAGATCGATACGGCGGCAGATCACGAGTGACCGTCGTGACTCTCCGATGAAGCTCTTGGAGACACGATCTTCGCCAGCGGCGGCGGTGGCGGCTGCAGCAGAGCGACGGCGCACAGGCGACGGCGCGCGTGCAGGCGCGGGGCTAGGGCGGCGCGCGGCGCGGCAGCGTGGAGCACGAGGAAGGGCGGCGGCGGTGGAGCGGCCAGGGTGCGGAGCGACGGCGCACAAGCGAGCGGCGGCAGCGGCGACTCCTCGTAACAGGATAGGGCACGAGGGAAAAGAAATAGCAGTAGATGGGGAAAGAGAGCCCAGGAGGTTGCTTGCTGTTTATAGGCCACGCGTGGTGCTCGATCGATTCCCCAACTTGCGTTTTGCCGTTGGTAACAAACTTGAGTCAAGCTTCAACTCGTGTTTGTCTGCATCTAGGAGAAACGAAACGCTGACCTGAGGGACCAGCTTGGTACAGAGGCAAAGATGAAACCTGCAGAAAAAGGTCCGTGTGAATTCCGTTCCTGTGCAGGGGCAGGGCAACCACTGCAGCTTGACTTTGGCCCGAGAAGGAAGCAACGACAGGATCAAAAGAAGCAGAAAGGGAAAACGAAAGATAATACAAGTAGACTTGGATTAATATAGATATTTTCTTACAGGATCTTGAAAAGACAAAGTAGCGGCAAAAATGTTCAGATGATATAGTAAATACGATGGTGGCCTCATACGCATTTAAGATGTGAAAAGCATGCATGACATGGCAGTAAGCAACCTAACCAAAGCATTTGCCATGCAGATGATGACAAGCAGTTAAGCAATGTTGCTTGATGCTTATGTGCAATTAAGATTGCAGGCTGGTGGATGGTTTCCAAATGGTGGATGGTTTCCAAATGAATTATGATAATGTGAAGGGAACTGAATTATTGCTCAACAATGATGTAAGTATGGCATCACCAGATTGGCAATAAAACAACGTGGCAAAGGGATTGATGTGACCTGCTTGCTCGTATGCGTACAGGCATACATGGTGCTATTTGCTTGCACTGACCGATGTGGCTTATAACTATTGCGACGCCAACTGAGCAGCATGCAGCAACGGCAGACAACAACAGCGTGCGCGGCAACCGGCGACGGCTAGCTTAGCATGCAACAATAGGGCACGCCACAGGAAGCACCGCAGCATAGATTTCAAGCTGCACGAATTAGAGAGAAAAGATGGATGGAGGAGTTTAAATAAAATACTTGAAGTTGATCAAAAGGATTCTAGAACTAAAAATTGGATTTAGCTCTAGGAAAAGGAGAATAATTTCCAGAAAAATTGGAAAATTCTCAGAAGGGTCTGGACATCGTCTAAACGTATTTTAAAACCTTTTGCATTCAAGGAACACCATGACGCATCGGCATGAATGCACAGACACATAACAACTTTATTAAATTCCGAAATACAAACAATTATTTTTCCTATACTAAATTTCCTGTAAAGAAAGTATAAATTTCCTGTAAAGAAAAAATAAATGTTAGGAAAATTTTAAAATTATCAGAAAATTATTGTTTAATTATTTCTTTTATTTACATCCTGAAATTTTCAAATTTCAGGGTGTGACAGGGATGGGTGTTGTTGTCGTCGTCGCTCGCACCACCAGGATTCGATGGAGATGGAGATGGTGATCGAGCAGGAAGCGATGGTCCCAATGGTGACAACGGTCCTGGAGCAGGATGTGCTGGAGATGACGGTCACTGCGGGGGATCTCCGGGGAGCAGTGATGCCTCCGTACCAGGGATGATGATGTAGCATTTGCGCAATAGAATGATCCCATGAAGCGCATCTCCTAGTATCCTTTCCCCGTCATCTCCTGAGAGGTCAAGCTCTAGGCCTTCATATTGACTATCAACAAGCTGCTCTAGGCCGACGCTAGCATAGCCAGGTGGAATCTCCATGCCATGGCTTGTCTACCCTAGCAGGTTTGGTAAGCCATTCCTGTATGCCACCTATACATATAGTAGAAATAAAGAAGTTATTAAATTCCCGAGGCGTGGATTGATTGAGAAGATTGCATAAATTATGTATATGTATACCTTAATAGTGATGTTGCCGAACGGTCTATGCAGCTCACATGACGTGCGTTGCGTGATGTCATCCATAGGGTACCGTTGGTTGCCCATGGGTAATCTTAGCACGTGCTCTCGGGGAATCTTAGCACCTGCTCATCGGGGACCCCTATGGAAGCATAGCTGCTTCGACGTTGAGAAGGGCTGACGATGTTTGGATCCGGCAGAGCTCCAGATTGGGCCATCTCGGTAACTACCAGGGACACTCGACGATTTATTTCCTCATACATTCTTACTTCTTGTGACTGCACTTTGGCTTCTAACATGCGCCGCCAGCTCTCTTGTTGTTGTTCCTTTCTTCGCTTGTGGCTTGTATACAAGTCGATGTCCCTTCGGAAAGTGTACTTCCACGGAACGACCCCGTAGCCTCGGCAACATCCTGGGTGCTCGGGATTCCGAAGCGCCATTGTGAGCTCATCATTCTCTCTATCCACCTTCAATCTCCTAGCTTTAGCATCTTTAATGTTCTTGATAAGCCTTTCGGCTTTCTGACATATTGTTTCATTGAAGATAAGTTTCCCAACCTCTTGGCTCAGGTTGCCTCCATGAGCATAATACCAATTTTTCGATCGATCGGGCCAGTCAATAGTTGTTGGTGCGATACCTCGATTGATTAGGTCTTGTTCCATCTTGCGCCATTTGGGAATTGTTGTGCTATAACCAACTCGCCCTAGATGATGATGGTACTCCTTGCTAGCATTGGCAACATTGACGCAAACCTTACTCACACTGCCTTCGCTTGTCTTGTATTCGACAAATGAGTCCCAGTGCTCCCTTAACTTTGACCACTCATCGAAATCTGGAGTGCGGCCCTTCTTGCTAAAGTTGGCATGCAGCATCTTCTTGAATGTCTAGAATTGGGTTGCCATCTTCTTCAGCATCCACTCTTTCACATCTTTTTCAATGACACCTTCGAGAAGTATGAAGTGTTTCTTGACATCTGCCCACAACATATCCTTTTGTGTCAGTGGGAGCACGTATGGATCAGTTCTTTTACCCTTCCATTCCCTAATGCTGACGGGCACATTGTCCCTTACGATTGTTCCGATCTGACTCATGAGCTTTCTTGCCACATGTTCGGGAGCAATCATCTTGCCCTCTTCTGTCACTTCCATGATGTGAAGCCTTCCCTCCATTATCTTTGTACGACCTCAGGGCATATTTTGGTTGATCGATCCAGAGGGCTAACAGTTCAAGATTCATTAATTAGTACATAGTAATATTGAATATGAAATTATAGATACGGTAAAACAATGGAAATGATATATACCTCGCCAGAACCTTCTGTCACGGCAAGGTTTTGCTCGGGTACGGGCTCTTCATTGCCATCACCGGACATGTTGAAGAACATGTCTACCTAGCTACTCTCTTCGTCGGTGTACGTTACGGGCACGTTGGAGCCACTACCACCAGCAATAATCTGCTCCATTAAATACCGTGCATTCCCTTTGTCTGCCATCTCGACTACTTTAAACACACATGAAACTATAGATACATTAAATTAAAAATTATATCAAATAGTACAATTAAGGCATATACATGAAATCATAGAACAAACATGAAATAAAACAAACTGATTAAAAAATACACATGAAACCATACATTAAATTATATATACAACACCTCTAACAAATTTGTTACATAAAATTTACACTAATGTCTTGAATGAAACTTACATGAAAACTTTCAAGAAATTTAACATTAAAAAGAATCACGCAATTATATACAACACCTCTACTTGTATATTGTCACAAAAATGTTCTTAAATTGTATATACAACACCTCTACCAAATTTCTACTAAATTATAATAATTTTCTGAGAATTTCTACAAATTTCTAAGAATTTCTACCAAATTTCTAAGAATTTCTTGGAATTTCTATGAATTTCTTAGAATTTCTACTAATCTGTACAAATTTCTACAAATGTACTGATTTCTAAGAATTTCTACTAATTTTCGAAGCTATTATACTAAATTATACTAATGTACTAAATATTATAACAATTGAATACTAAATTATACTAAGCATTTAAACTAAATTATACTAAGCATTTATACTAAATAATTCTAATCATTTCTACAAATTTCAACTAATTTCTATCAATTTTCGAAGCATTTATACTAAATCATAGTAATGTACTAAAAGTTATACTAAATGTATACAAAATTATACTAAGCATTTATACTAAATTATACTGATTTTCTAAGATTCCTACAAATTTGTACTAATTTTCGAATCATTTCTACAAATTTCCTAAGCATTTCTACTAATTTTCTAACTAAAAAAGGAAAAAAAGGGGGGCCCTTGCGTCAGTAACGGTCCAGGCGGGGAGAGAAGGGGTGCAATGCGGCGGCCCGTACTAGCGGCGGCCGCGAGGCGGCGGAGTCCGGCAACGGCGGCTGCGGTGGCGGGCGACGAGGAGGACGGTGGGCAAGGGCGAAAGAGGACGGCACGGTTGGTGCGGGCGACGGAGGCAACGATGTGCGGTGATGGTGGTCGTGACGACATGCAACGGAAGCTGCGGGCGACGGCGGCCGGGGCGGCGGGCGACGGAGCGACAGGCGATGAGGAGGACGGCTAGCTGGGCTGGCGGCGGGGCAGCGACGGGGCGGCGGATAGAGCTAGGAGACGACAGGGCGACCTTGAAAAAACGACTAAGTGTTGAACAGGGAGTAAGGAAGACAAGTGGGCGCTTTTAACTCTCTCTAGTGCCGGGTTGACTTTGCAACCGGAACTAAAGGTCCTTTAGTCCCGGTTGGAATTATCAACTGGGACTAGAGGCCCCTTTTGGGATTTTTCAATTCCTGCCTATTTTGCAAATAGATTTTATAAATGTTTTCCACTCATTTTTAGGAAGGAAGAAATAAGAACTTTATATATTTTGAACATGCAAAAATATACTAAATTAACAAGTATATTTAAAATAAGTTTGAATTAGTCATTAATTCTATACTAGTTATTTTAGTTTCTAAAATAATTATTTTAATGCATCACTGTCATCAACAAACTATTCAATTAAATAATTTGAAAGCGCAAAAAATTCAATTTATGTATATGGTTCACGTTGTTTATATTGATCAAATAAATCTTCACCTCAACTAATTTAAACACAGAAATTTATATATGTTTTCCATTGATTTTGTTAATGAAAAAAATTAAAACTTTACATATTTTGAACATGCAAAAATATATTAAATTAGCAATTATACTTAAAATAAATTTGAATTAGTCAGTAATTCTATACTAGTTGTTTTAGTTTCTAAAATAATTATTTTAATCCATCACTATCATCAACAAACTATTCAAATAAATAATTTGAATGTGCAAAAAAAATGCAATTGATGTATGTGGTTAACATTATTTATATTGATCGAATAAATCTTCACCTCAACTAATTTAAACACACATGAAATCATAGATATGTTAAATTAAAAATTGTATCAAGTAGTACAATTAATGTATAAAAAAGAAATCATAGAACATTACAATTTAATTCACCATGGAGCATTACAGTAAAAGTGAACCATAATTAGTGCATTACAATGTATCGTTAAAAAAACTTTTTCTTGACGAAAGTTCCTTGGTCATGATCGCGGCGTAAGTACGGAGCCTCTTCTTTGGCTAGCATGATGCTTGGGTTAACTTCGACAGTAAATGGAGGCATGCCATCAAATTGATCATAATCATCTGACTGCTCTATTTTGTCCTCGACTCCCAAGATTTTTGTTTTACCTGGAAGAACTATGTGACGTTTTTGCTCCCATGGCTCTTCTGAATTTTTGTTGGGTTTGCTAGACATGTTCTTCACATAGAAAATCTGATGCACATCATTGGTTCATCATTGTATCCAGTCTTGGTTAGATCCACTATTGTCATTCCATATTGATCTTTCGTTACGCCACCTCCAGTTAGCTTCACCCATTGGCAACAAAACAGAGGGATCTTCAGTGGTCTGTATTCGAGTTCCCATATCTCCTCTATGAAACCGTAATACGAGTCCTAGCTCCTGTTGCTGTTTATGGCATCTATACGGAAACCACTATTCTGGTTCATGGTTTTCTGATCTTGAGCTCTCATGTAAAATGTATAACCATTTATCATGCAACCTTGGAAATTCACGATTGTGCTAGAAGGTCCCCTAGCTAAACAAGCGAGTTGTTCGTGAATAGTAGATTTACCCATAAGGTGTTGATGCAACCAGGAGGAAAAAGTATCCATGTGATGCCGTATAATTCAGGCATCGGATTTCGTTGGGTATTAGGAAAATAGAATGTTCTTGTGTTTCTTGATATACATAGCCACAAAGGATGATTGTTGCAGAACAGTGAAGTGTGCTTTGTGGAACAAATCAGTATCATTGCTGAAACTTGATTTCCTTCTAAGTGTCCCCGTTCCGCGCAGCTCCCCTCGTGGCGTGATGTTGGAATCCCAATCAAATTAATTGAGTCAATAAAATCAACACAAAACTCAATGACCTACTCTGTTCTATATCCCTTGGCGATGCTTCCTTTTGGATGGGCACGATTATGAACATACTTTTTTAGGACTGGCATGAACCTCTCAAAACATCACATATTGTGCAGGAATACTGGACCGAGAATAGTAAGCTCTTTGACCAGGTGCATCATAATATTGAAGAAAGATGGTGGAAATACCAACTCAAAGCTGACAAGACATTGTACCACATCATTGTGTAGCTTTACTAGCTTGGTTGGATCAATTTCCTTCTTTAAGATCGGATTGACAAACGCGCATAGCTTTACGAGCGTCAATCGGACATTCTTTGGTAGAATACCCCTCAGTGCAACCGGAAGCAACTGGGTCATCAACATGTGGCAGTCATGGGCCTTGAGATTTGTGAACTTCTTTTCATTCATATTTATTATTCCCTTTATATTCTAGGAGTACCCATACGGAACCATAATACTATTCATGCAGTCAAACATGCTATCATTCTTTTCCTTCCTGAGAGTGTAACTGACAGGATGTAAGTAGTGTTGTCCGTTATCTCTCTTTTCTGGATGTAGGTCATCTCGTTGCTTCGTACGTTTCAGGTCCTGCCGAGCTTCCAATGTATCTTTTGAGTTCCCATAAACACCCTCGAAAGCCTAGCACGTTGATGCAAAGATTCTTCATTAGGTGCATCATGTCTATTGCATTGTGGACCTCGAGGATTTCCCAATAAGATAGCTGCTAAAATAGACTTTTTCTTCCACATTGGTGCACGTCCGTTATCATCGTTCGGAATGGGTTCGCTACCAAGACCTTTTCCAAAGACTACCCTTACATCCTTTATCATCTCAAAGATATGCTTTCTATTACGGTGTGCAGTTTTTTTACGATGGTCTGGTGCCCCTTTGAAATGCATATCTTTCTTTCTTAACGGGTGGTTAGTAGGGAGAAATCGACGATGGCCCATATATACGACATTCCTACAATGTTTCAAATACATGTTGTCTATGTCGTCTAAACAGTGGGTGCAGGCCCGACATCCCTCTTTTGTTTGTCCTGAAAGGTTACTCAGTGCAGGCCTATCATTGATGGTTATGAACAACAATGCTTGTAGGTCAAAGCTGTCTTGTTTATCCATATCCCATACACGTACACCTTCTTCCTTCTTGAACAGTAAAAGTTCATCAACCAATGGTCTTAGGTACATGTCAATGTCTTTGCTGGGTTGTTTTGGGCCTTGGATAAGCACCGGCATCATAATGAACTTCCGCTTCATGCATAGCCAAGGAGGAAGGTTGAACATACATAGGATCACATGCCAAGTACTACGACCACTACTCAACTCACCAAATGGATTGAATTCATCAGTACTTAAACCAAACCTTATGTTCCTTGCATCACTTTTAAAGTTCGGGATGCTCTATCAATTGATCTCCACTAGGCTCTATTTGTAGGGTGTCTCAGCATGTCATCTTGCTGACGTTCTTCTTTGTGCCATCGCATCAACTTAGCATTTACCTTGTTTCTAAACAAACGCTTCAAACGTGGTATTATAGGGAAATACCACATCACCTTCACGGGAACTCTCTTCTTGGGAGGCTGCCCCTCAACATCACTTCGATCATCTTGCCTGATCTTATACCGTAGCGAGGCACACAAGACAAGTATCGAATTTCTCATATTCATCACCACGATAGAGGATACGGTCATTAGGGCATGCGTATATCTTCTTAACCTCCAATCCCAAAGAGCAAACAACTTGTTTAGCTTCATATGTTGTGGATGGCAATTCATTATTCTTGGGAAAAATGTTCTTGACAATTTTCAATATCCCCTAAAATGCCTTATCGGACACACCATTTTTGGCCTTACATTGCAAAAATTATGGTGTGGTACCTAGTTTTTTAAGGCCCTGCTTGCAATTTGGGTACAATAATTTTTTATGGTCAGCATACTTCTATTATGAGAATTAGGCTCCAAAAGGCGTTTGAAATACTATTTCAAGATTTTTTTATGATATTCAGCCCGAGTTTGTGGATTCGAAGCTCTTCTGTTCTACCATTATTTTCTGGTATTGGAGGAGCGGAGGTGACTCTACATAGATTTTGGAGAAGATTGAGTTATGTGTAGAGAATAGCGTAAGCACATTTATGCCATGTGCAGACACTGTTAACTGGGATTGGTGGAACGGAGGTGGTCATCTATTGCCGGTCCATCTGCATCGTATTACGTGAAAAATGAACATAGGACTTCATATAGGATTATTGTTTATAATATTTAGTTTTTGCATTAAACATGAGATAAATAAATTATTGATCAAAGAAATAAATTATTGTTAAATTACCGTGACATAGGGCTTTTATTGCTTTCGTTCTTTGTTATCATACAGCCGACTAGATCTATCCCAAGTGATGTTCCTCTAAGCATTGTTTAGTTTGCTCTAGTAGCTTTTCTTTACAATTACTACACGGTATCGGCTGTTTTATAGCTGGTTACTTCTACTGTAAATCGGCCGATTCGCCGACACACTTTTAAAGACAGATTGGAACTTTAGCCGATCGGAGCCCCTGGAATTTAATAGTTTTATTTCCTTGTCAAGCAATAGGTCAGATTGACTGGCACGCCGCGCGAACCGCACCAGGGTGATAACCCTAACAGGAGTTAAGCAGATTCTCCCGGGTCGTGTGTCCGATGCTGAGGATCATCGGCCCATTTTCAGCGCCAACAGTATCCATCATCGATGTAGTCGTCCGTGTCGTCTTCTTCATCTTCATTTGCTAAGTCAATAGTTGTTGGTTCGGGTACAGACTCAGCAAGAGCCTTTTCAATAACAGATGGGTCACCGATGACACCTTCAACGCCAGTCCTAGTCCAGTTTGTCAAATCTTCATGTGTGCCCGATTCGATCATATCTCCAACTCCGACATCGAGCGAATCAACATCAATTTCTTCCGGGTTGTCTAATTCGGGCATGAAGAATACATTTCTGGGGTTCATTCTAATAACAGTGCTCCAATCATGTTTCTTTGAACCTTTCACATAAAACACTTGCTAAGCCTATGTCCCCAAAATGTAAGGTTCATTTAAATATCGCAATCGAGTTGTATCGATATCTATAATACCATACTGATCCTTGTTGAATCCTCTACCTTTGCTCCTACTGGCAGCAGGCACATCGTACCAGTCACATTGAAATAGGATGACTTCCTTTTGTGTTGGGAATTCTAGTGCGTAAATTTTTTTAACCACACCATACCAGTCGATGTTGCCAGTAGTAGGATCACCATTCACAACAACACCAGAATTTTGTGTAGTCAGATTCTTCTCTACATGAGCAGTTCTGAATAGAAATCCATTGATGAAGCACCTATTGAAAACACATGCCCGATGGTCTGGTCCCTGAGAAAGTGCATGCATGGCATCACTTATTTTTCTTTCTGCATAAAGTATGTTCATCTGCAAGAAGTATAAAAGAACAATGTATAAGTACATGAGCACTAAAAGCAATAAAACCTGTGAGGAAATTGTATTTCACCTTACGCTTGAACCAGCCTACAAATTGTTCTGTATGACGTTGTTCAACATTCCTGACACACTATTTTCTGAGTAAATCCTTATGCATACTATAGTAAGGGCTAAAAGGGGGGAATACAAAGTCAACAAAAAAACATGTATGTGCATACTCCAATGTAAGTAAATTAAAGTTACTACTTACTTGGCCCATGGAATAAACTCATCACAATTTGTTAATATCTAGTGCCTCATCCACTGCATATCTAGCCTAGTAAGTTGCTCAATTGCAAATCCTTTCTTAGTATAATCAATGTTGCTGAATATGCTTAAACCTGCTGGTGGTTCATTCACTGCAGCCCTTTCATGACGCTCTGGACGATTAATCTTTGTGTCCACGTCATCCAAAAAGCGAGAGCAAAAAGTCATGCACTCCTCTAGTACATATCCCTCTCGTATTGAACCTTCAGGATAGGCTTTGTTCCGCACATAGTCTTTCAACGTACATAGATACCTCTCTATTGGATACATCCATCTATAGCATACAGGTCCTCCTAGTTTAGCCTCTTTAGTAAGGTGAACTGGCAAATGCATCATGATATCAAAAAAAGCTGGTGGGAAGATCATCTCCATACAACAAAGAGTCTCTCTAATCGAAATGTTCAATTTTTCTAACTCTTCGGTGCTCAACACCTTAAAACATATTGCATTGAAGAACCTACTAAGCTCAATCAGTGGTTTAACAACCTCTTGTGGAAGTATGTGACGAACTACAATGGGTAATAGTTTCTGAAATATAACATGGCAGTCATGAGTTTTAAGTCCAGAAAGCTTACACCTCGGCACATCCAAACATCTCTTGATATTAGACGCGTAACCATCAGGCATCTTGACACCTTGCAAAAATTTGCATAGATATACCTTGTCATCTTGACCCAAACTGTACAACGCTGGAGGTAAAGTGTATTTTTCATTCATCATCAAAGGATGTTGATCCTTCCTCATACCTAAATGTTGCATGTCCAGACGAGCCTTCTTGCTATCCTTGGATTTTCTTGCCACCTCAAGCAAGATTCCTAGTATGCTCTCACATATATTTTTTACAATGTGCATCACATCCAAATTATGCATTACAAGCAACTTTTCCCAGTAAGGCAGTTCAAAAAAAATACTCTTCTTCCTCCAATTGTGCCATCTAGTGTCCTCTTCACGCTGCTTCCTCTTTTTAGTCATGTTCCCAAACGTCACTTGCTCAAATCTTTCATACTGTTTTAGCACACCTTCCCCATCCAGTGGCACTGGAGGCTTTCTCATTTCCACCTGGTTGTTAAAGCTAATCTTGTTACGGCCGCACCTGTGATCCATTGGTAAAAAGCAGCAATGACCCATGTAGCAATGCTTTGAACCAAATTTCAACCATAAATAGTCAGTATCCTTGTGGCCATATGGACATGCAAACTTGCCTTTTGTGCTCCAACCAGATAGCATGCCGTATGCCGTATGCTGGGAAAACATTAATTGTCCAAAGTAGAATAGCACACAGAGTGAAATTCTTCTTTACCTTTGCATCCCATGTCTGAACATCGTTGAGCCAAAGATCTTTGAGCTCATCAATAAGGGGCTGCAAATACACATCAATGTTATTTCCTGGAGATTTTGGCTCTGGTATCAACATTGACATCATCCAGAACGGTTGTTTCAAACACAACTAAGGAGGCAAATTGTAAGGGATTAGGATCACAAGCCACGTAGTGTATGTCACGTTCAACATCCCAAATGGATTGAAACCATCAGATGCAAGACCCATCCTAACATTACGAGGATCCAAAGCAAATTCCTTATAAATTTCATGCACGTGTTTCCATGCCATGGAGTTTGCAGGGTGCCGCATTTTTCCATCTTGAACAAGTCCCTCCTTATGCCAACGCATATATTCAGATGTGGTCGCTCTCATGTATAACCTTTGCAGACGAGGGGTCACTGGAAAATATCTTAGGATTTTCTGTGGAACACACTTCTTAGGTGCAGCATCACCACTAGCTGCCTCCTTCTCACTTGAACCAACAGGTTTCCATCTAGTCTCTCCACATGTTGGACATTTATCCAAGTTAGCATATTGTTTTCTAAATAAAACACAATCATTGATACATGCATGTATCTTTTCGTAGTCCAGCCCAAGAGCACGAACTACCCTTTGCACTTTATCCAAACTATCTGGAACACAATGACCTTCAGGGACCACAAGCGAGAATAGCTGAAGCACAGCCTCCAGAGCACTGTTACTGAGACCAAACATGCACTTAATCTGAAATAGCCTGATAATGAATGAGACCTTAGTAGCCTCCTTGCAACCTGGATATAGTTCCTTCTGCGCCTCAGTTAATAACTTAAAGAATTTCTTAGCGCTTTCATTTGGCTCTTCAGTTCGGATTTCTCCATGTATTGCACCACTGATTAGTGAGGAAACCAAATCATTCATAGACGGACCATCCCCTGATTCACCATCATTGCCAACTCCTTCAGTGATGCTCGCATATGAATCCTTTTCTTCTCCTTCCCCTTGGATGAAACATTCAGAAAATCCCCTAAAAAGCAAATGATTTCTAATTTCCTCAACTGTTCTGTATGACATGGAATGGCATCTTGTGCATGGACATGGTGCCGTATCTCCTTTACAAGTGCCTGCAAATCTAGTCTCCATAAATTTCTTTAGTCCTTTTTGTCACTGATCTGATACTTGTGGCAGCCGCATCCAACTCCGATCATCATTATGCGACATTAATCTCCTGCATATACAATTAGTTGCTCATATCAATACGCTAATAAGTCCCTACTTTCTCCATCTATATATAATTACCTCCACGTCGTCCAACGTCCGGCCGTCGCCGCCCTGCTGCCGCCGCAACCAGACCCTGTTGCCGTCGCCGCCCTATAATTACCCTAGGGCAACGACAAGGGTAGCGACACCAAATAATAGGCACGAATGCAATGACCAGGGTCATAAGATAAAGCAAAGCCAAGCGCCACGAAAAAACTAAAGCCCAACCCAACCGTTTTTTCCTCCAACGCCTCCCTTCCCGTCCTCGTCCAGTCCGCCTCCTCTCGTCGAGCCCAGACCTCCTCCCCATCCTCCTTCAGTCATCCTCCGCCAAGATCCGCACACCTCCCCCTAGATCTGGTCCCCTCCCAAGTCCTTGCTGCTCCCCATCCGCACCGCCCGGGTCAATGAGGGAGTACCATCGTGACGCTAGGGGTCGTTTTGCCTGGGGCAACAAGGTCATAAAGTTGGAGACGCCGTCGAAGGCCCACACCGCGGGAGCCGTGGCGACGCTTCTTCCTCACGTCATCAACAATTGCACAGCGGCGTCAACAGGTGGCCTACCACGCGGTCGGTTTCGAGGAGGTTTACCCTGGGGACATCTTATCAGGTGAAGATAACTGCCGACTCTGACTACGATTCCAATGTAGTTATCATCGGCCTGAACTCTAAAACTGAGTCCGACACAGAGACGGATGACGATATTGACCACATGTGCAACCAGTGCATCGATGAAATCGTAATGTTCTTACTTTCTTATATGTTTTTATCTATGTATCCCTCATTTGTACTACAATTCAAAGATGGTTAAGATAGTCATTGAACCATTGAACATTTAGGCAATATTTGGGAGACTGATTCAACATTGATCATTGAACATGACAGGAATGTGAACAGGGGAATGTCTATGTTTTTATCTATGTATCTATGTCAGAATTTCAGTCATGCATAAACCCCTGAAACATTAATCATTGAACATTAAAATAATCTAAACATTGAATGTCAGAATGTATTGCAGACTAATTTTATTTAACTGTTTGATGTATCGCAAACTGATTTCGATGAGTTGAAATCTACTTTCAAGAAGTACGCGAATCATGCCAACGAAAAGTACAACAAAGTGGTGCGGGAGCGCCATGACCTTGCCAAGAAGCTTGACATAACTAAAGAGAAGGCAAAAATATTAGTTGCAGCAGTTAAGAGGCTTGGCAAGAAGAAGGTAGACAATAAGTAGGTCTTGGTTCACAAAGTGTTTAGTTTCGTCTATAACATAACCTCTAGTGCTATGATCCCCATCTGTCATGTTCTTTTAGACTGCCTGTGTGCATGGTAGAAAAACGTTACTTGATAAGCCTCATTTTGATCAATGTGTTTTCTGTGAACCCCATCTGTCATGTTACGTTTGATCAATATATTGGTCTAGCTGACAAATACATTTACAGTATTAAATTACTGATTGAATGAGGTTACTGGAATAACTGTCAAAGCCTTGCAACATTGCCTACCTATTGCAACGAATTTTCATAGAATTTATTTCTGTAACTAACATAGAATTTATTTCTTTTACTTCGGCTCCTATCCATCACCCAAATATTGCGTAGCGTGGTGGTGAGGTGCTCGAGTCCAAACTCTGGAGACCCTGGTTCGATCCTCTCATTGCGCATCTTTTAATTTTTCCATTAAGTAAAACTCGCAACCATTTTTCAACTCGTGGCGACAACACCTATCTATTGCAACAAATTTCTTGTTGTTGCCATGGGCTATGTGGCAACGTAACAAATTCGTTGCAATATTACTTCCTACTTGCAATATTACATATTTCGTGGCAATAACCCTTACATATTGCAACGCAAAAAAAACTTTATAACAACGCAAAAAAACTGTGGCAATTTTGTTCAGCAACTCGCAACCATTTTCAACTTGTTGTGACAACACCGACCTGTTGCAATAGATTTTCCGTTGTTGCCTTGGGCTATGTGGCAACGTGACAAATTTGTTGCAAAAATGTCAAAGCCTTGCAACATTGCATATTTCGTGGCAATAACCCGTCGATATTGCAACGAAAACAATTAATTATTGCAACGAAAAACACACGCGGCAATATCGCCTACCTATTGCAACGAATTTTCAAATGGTGGCAATAACGCCAACCGGTTGCATCGAAAACTTAAAATCGTTGCAATAACCCCTACCTGTTGCAATGAAATTTGAGTTGATGGGATGATGGCTGTGGCAATAGCCCTAAAATCTAGTAGTGGGCTTTCCTTGTCAAAAATTTATATAAAAAATTGCAAAAATTAGTTTGTAATAAAACAACTCCAAAATTCATTGTTTTTGAAGGACAAAATTATATTTATTTGAACTCTAATTTTCATCTATCCTCATAGGTAAAAAATCTCCATTCTCCATGCATGTGTAAATAAAAAAACTCTCAATTCTCCTTAAAAAATCATAAATTTCTCTAGCTACAAAGCATAAAACATAGAATACTAACCATGATAGGAGGGAGAATGAAGTTGCTAACCTTTACCATAGTTGGATGAGTCAAATTTCCACAAATCGTAGAAAGAATTGGCAGCACCTCCCTAGGTCGCCACAGGAGTGGAGTAGAAGCCCGACCTCTCGGTCAAGTGGTCGAGCATGGGCTTAGGGAGGAAGAAGCTGGGTGATTTATAGGGAGTAAATTAGTACTGGTTCATTGGTCGATCCGGTACTAAATGGTGACAGTTAGTACTGGTTGAAGCTACGAACGGTACTAACGTGCATGAACACCATTTAGTACCAGCTCAACCCACCAGCCACCATTTAGTACCAGCTCGACCCACCAGCCAGTACTAAATGGCTTCCGGGGAAATCTAGCCCTTAGCCACGCAGTCCTCGTGCTGCTATCTAGTACTGCTGAGACCCAAAACTAGTACTAAAGGGGCTCCGACGAAACTGTGTGTGATGACCGGTACTAACTCCACGCGTTAGTACCAAACCAAAAGACCGCTGGTACTAACGCCATCGACGAATGCTCACTTCTCTAGTAGTGGTTGTACCCCAAGGCAGATGTTGGGAGAATGGCAGCGCCTGGGTGTTGGTGTTGCAGTTTTGGCCATCATACTCCTCCTCCTCGTCGTCCTTCTACTATTGGATCTAGATTTGACGGGAGTCAAGGATGTGGGCGGCTTTGACACGTTCGAAGACCCTGATGCATTGGAGGAGGTGACGAGCACGGACGCGGGCTCCATCTTTTGCTTCTGCTCCATGTGTCGTACCTCCTTGATCAGGTAGGAGCGCACGGAGAGGAGAAGTTGGGCGGCCGAGTCCTGGAACCGACAACGGACATGGCGCTGTGGAACTTGGGCCGGGCTGAGGCTGCGTAGTGTGTTCACCACTAGGTCCTCGTCGGACAATCAACAGTGGGTGGCCAACGTCGCGCAGGATGGTTGGAGCTATGAGTCATGGAGCCATCGGAGGAGGAATGCGACACCACGAGGCTGCTAACTGAACTCCTAGAATCGAGCTATATGCACACGTTTACAGTAGGCGCCAGGAGAATAGGCCTGCGGCGTTACACAGTTGGAAGCGGTGTTATCTGTTTCTACAGTTAGCATTCCTAGACTTCTTAGCAAACATCACAGATTTGAGATGAAGGTTGAGAGATCTTCCACATTGTCGACCAGGCATAGAATTTGCAAATTCTGTGTCAGCCCAACTACTCTCATCAGCAGCTGCTCCATGCTCCAGAGGGCAGCTGAGCTGATTATATTAACAGTGATAATGTTTTTATTGCTAAGCCAGCATGCACCTATGGTCTCAAAGGACCTGCCAAGATCATAACCTACTACCTGGGAAATCAACTTCCACATAAGTTTTGCCACGACATAATAAAAATATAGGTGTTGGCTGGTTTCCATCTTATCACGGAATAACCAAGTCCCTATCAACCTCTTGTCTCTTAGCCAAGTTATCACTAGTCAGAGAATGAACCCTTGGGGAAACTTTGAAGGACCAAATTAATACTAGGCACATAAGAGTGGGGGGTGGGGGTTGGTTGGGCGCGGGGAACCATCAGAATATATGCCTCCTCCAAATCAAATCCAAGGTCAGCTAGCGTTGGGGATCGGCACCAGGGTGCTCAACTCTGTACGTTGGGTTGCGTCGACTGAGTAACCTTCAGCACAATGATTATTCTCTTGAGGCTTTGTGTTTCGATGACTATGCGTGGGTGTGTAAGCCGAAGCTTATTACATGTTGCCAGAAGAAGCGTCTCTCAGGGTAATAGTTATACTTTTAACGTTTATAGATGCATGACAGGTTAAGTTTAGAACGAGAGAGGACGAATGTGGGGAAGGAATCAAGAAAAACTCGGCATCAGTCGAAACATCTTAGTTCGCGTAACCAAACCAAGGTGGCAGGCAAATTAAAATGAGAAGTCTTCAAGCAATCAACTCGTGACCTTCCTACAGCTCAAAGTTTCGGTTTCGTGCTGGGACAAAGGTCAAGAAAAGATGAAGGTCTGATGAGGACGAAACTAGCTAGCATCCATGTTGGCTCAAGGTTGTCATATCCTTTCCATAGTTAGTGGGCAATGATTAATTGATTATTGTACTCATCTTGGACATTGCTTGGATATACAAAACGGCAAGCACAACTAATTAAACTTGTCTGCATTGCCACGCGATTTAATCTAATGTGAGAGGATCTGTTTAATCTCTAGAAAGAAAACATATGACTCCAATTATAAGGCAGATATGACGCCCATCCGGCAAAAACATCACTAATGCAGAACTGCTCTGGACTTGAATATATCACTATTAATGCTACTGAATTCAGCTTCAGCCCATACCAGACTTGCGTAACCCAATATATATGCACAAACACAAGTAAACTCTTCAGTCTTTTGCATTGTTACTGGTGGGAAGCCTTGTACTACCGTAGGGTCACCTGAAGTACCGTCGATGTGGGCTATACACCAATAGTCGACATGCAGATTACATATAATAACCCACGTGAAACACACGTGAAAATGACAGATAAGTTCAAGTTTAACTGTGTTTGCCTATAAAAAGGACGAGAGATCTTTGGGAGATGGGCAATTAACACTAAACAAAGGAATTACATCACCCTTATTAGTCACTGAGATGGACAGGAAGTCGATCACGTGTAGAGTGGCAAGAGGGCTGCCGGCCCAGCGGAGAAGCAGATGAGCAGGGAGGAGCTTTCGGGCTAGTAGAGAATTAGCCTTTAGTCCCGGTTGGTAGGGTGCAAATCTTCCGAAAATCCATCCGGGCTAAACCAATCTCGTGGGGACCCTTTTATCCCGGTTGGAAACACCAACCGGGATAAAACGGGTCACCATGCCAGGCGCCGCAAAAAAACAATCCGATGCTCCCAGGAGGGATTTTTCACGCGAAATATGCGCGTGTGCGCTGCGTGGGATTCGAACCCACAACCTCCAACCTCGCGTGTAGCTTCCTTGCCATCCCACCTACACACCATATCTGACTATATAGGAGATGCTATCCTTTTATATTAACTCGTGGGGGACCCTTTTATCCCGGTTGGAAACACCAACCGGGATAAATGACCCCCTTTTATCCCGGTTGGTATTACAAACCGGGATAAAAGGCTCTCGACCCTTTGGTGTTACCAACTGGGATAAAAGGGGGGGTCTTTTATCCCGGTTGGTGTTTCAAACTGGGATAAAAGGCCTCTCAAGGTCTTTTTTTCCCACTAGCCTTTGCAACCGGGATAAAAGGTCCCGGTTGGTGAGCCGCCCACTAGTGGCTGAGCTTTAGTCCCGGTTGGTGAACCTTTTGTCCCGGGCCAACTTTAAACCGGGACAAAAGGGGGCGCATCGAAAGCCAATTCTCAACTACATCCTCCGGCCGGCCCTGCGGGGAGGAGCTTCTTGGGCAGGCGGAGGATGGTAGTGGAGGAGCTTCGGGATCGGCGGAGAAGAAAGAGAGAAAAGAGAGAGGAGTTTGACAGGAGCTGATAGGTGGGTCCGAATCCAGGAGGGGCAAAGTTATCTTTTGGAATCACACTTCATATGGATTGGAAGATGGACCCAATGTTACTGAAGGGAAAAATGAAAATTTCAATGGCACTGAAGGGATTTCATCAAGCACCGAGGGAATTGGTGGTTCTGCAGCTCATGGCAGCTCCGATGGCCATGGCCCGCTCGCTGCCGGATACCACCCCCGTCCTGAGCTTAAACAGGATTGCAAGGGAATTTGCTTGGCTGGGTGGTATCCAGTGTGGGGAAAGTTGTGTTTGGATACCGTGCATTACTGCTGCCATCGGTTGCAGCTGTCAGAACAGAGTTTGCTCCAGGAACAGCCTAGCTAATTAAATCCTGATATTGCAGCTCCTCTCATAAATATTGAAGCTAGGTCATTCCAGGATGCCCCGTACGCTTCAGCCAAATGTTCAAACATGGATGCTGCTTTCTCATTTGTGTGTACAATTTATTGTGTCAGGAGAAAGAGAAGGGCCGGTGGTGTTCTGTACTTGTATATGTTTCAGGATTTAAAATAAATGGGATACGTCGGATGTGTGTACCTGCTGCGTCCCTCATATTTTGCATCACTTTGGCAGCTGTTCGAATTGTGCTATATCATCCCAAGCTTCTAATTTGAAACTATGACCAGACGGAGTTCCGAGGTATCAGTCCCAAATGCCTTAAAGAAAATATAAAGATTCATGTTAATTTGGAATTTCTTCTTCGTACGTTTCCATGTTCCTTTAATTTGGAACGTCGTCAAAAGTGACTGAGTTTTAGTGTCGACATGCCTGACCCAATTAAGTCATCTCCATCGAAGCTTGTTCAATCTGCAACCTTAATTAGAAGGAGGGTTGATATGATGGGCATAAGGCAGCGCAGCGTTTCATCATTAGTAGGGATGGATACTGACTCATTGCTGAATCTTGATTCAGCTCGGTGCATTAGTGGTGCACAATCTGTGTGTGCATGCTAAGATAGGCGAATCAATGCCATATTATTTCTTCATTGAAATATCGCTCATATAATGTCAAAATTTAGTGTACTCAAATCAGATTTTAACAACGACTTCAGGGCATACACGTCATTGTACATTTAGTAAAGCTAATCTGCTCATCGAAAATAAGGTTGACAAACTCACAGCTTATCCTGCCGGCAGATTTTCAGGATAGCAAGATTATCCGAAAATCACTTGTACAGCGTCCCGGTGTTCCAGTTACAGTTGGGCAAGGTATGGCATGGCCATTCTAGGCAGCAGCGGCATCCCACATCCCAACCTACGCGCCCCCTCGTCAGCCTGGCCTAGGAGTTCCTCCGTCGGGCCCCGAACTCCATTGTTGCTCTAGCTGTCTCACTACCGCCGTCCATGACCCCTCCTCAGCCCCGCTCTTCCCTCCCCCTCTCCATCCTCCTCCTCCATCTGTACGGGGCCCAGGGTGGATAACTGCTGCTCCCCACAGCTCGAGCATGACTAAGGCCTCACTGTTGCGTCCAATGCCGAGATGTTCCTGCATCGTGGAGCGTGTGCCACCATGGCCTCCTTCACTCCTCCACAGGATGGCCTGGTGGGACGCGAGCGCCAGGGATTCGGATGCTGGAGCAGAGGGGTAGTTGAGCAACTTGCTGATGTAGTTGAGCAATTTGCTATGGTGAGCAAAAAGTTAAGTGAAATTAGACCAAGAAAGGATCTGTGAAAAATTTAGAAGAGGGTAAGCAGACTATAAAATGCAACCTTGCTCGATAGTGGCGAACAATAATTAAGTCTTGAAATGATCTTCGTCTCGCAGCAGTTATAATAGTTGTTCACTGTGATAGCATTTTTGGGATTATTATATTTTCAGTTTACAAATTATTAACCATGATGAAATTCAAGAAAATTTGAAGGAGTTGATGAGACGCCTTTCGAGCACAACCGTTTCGAGCACAACCAATATATATTAGAACCCCCTTTACTTGCCGGAGCACATCTTGGATCTGTCAATTATGTTATGGGCGGAGTCCCACTCATGGGGATCTGGTCGAATTGGGGGAAGCTGTAGGTATTATTAATAAACATAGACTACACCGTGGGGAACCATTGCAAGTAATGTTCCGAAGACCTCATATTAAAACATGTTACTAATTTTTTTTAGCAAAAACTGTGGGGGAGTTCCCCACAGCACTTGATTTTTAAAAAAATAAGGGAGGCAACAGTACAGGAGATACTTACAAAGGAGGGGGAGAAAGAGAAAGGAGGGGGAAGGAGGTGATTAGGTTACAACACTGACTCTACCCATTGAATAAAAATAGCTCGGCGATCCTCCCTAAGCCTATGCAATTGGAGGGCTACTTGTTCTCTGAATCTCATGACCCAGAGTCTAAGGTTTGGTCTCGGATGGGCCGAGAAGGCGACCGAGGGTCCCAATGCCATGGGCGGAGGCTCACCCTAGCCGTGAGTCTGGAGTGGTTAGAGGGCGAAGGGGAGCAGCCAAGCACGCCGGCGGTGGCTGGTGAGGAGCATTCGTCGCCATCGACTAGCTCAGCGGCAGCTTTCGTTGCTCTGGAGCGACATTCAGCTCCGGCTTTTCAGCCGCAGTCGGAGATGAAGGTGAGTTGGGCGGGAGGAAGATCCCAGTTCTGGGCACTTGCACGTGACGAGAGCTCTGATGAAGAAGGCGACGACGGAGGCGGGTTGCCAGAGTCGAGCGGTGATGGTAAGTATCTTAAAGATGCGTGTCTTGCTGGTTTCTCAGTTGATGAGGTCAGAAGGGCAGAGGCCATGGCTACGGATATCATATCCCCGGTCTTTGGATCAGCCGATTGTGGCCCCGGACAGGTCAAGCATCCGCGGATACTTGCGAGGCGAGTTGTTGACACGGTTGCTGACCGGCGCATGAATAGATGCAAGCCATGGAGAGGGCCTTTACCACCGGCGAGGTCCTCCCCGGCTATGTCACTAGGTGATATCCGGGTGAAGGATTCTCGGGCAGGAAGAAATGGATCGAGCTTTTGTCTGGCGGACATTGAGGCTCTCCAGCAAGCGCTGCCGCCCGCAGGGCCACCGGTGGTGGAGAAGACAATGAGTCCAAGGGAAGACGAAGAGATAAAGTTTAAATTTCAAAATCCTATGACGATTTAGCTGCCTGGGCCAAAGTTGTGGGCCGTCTCGGTCCAGAGGAAGGCCCTACCAATGTTTCGTTTCACGAAGGGTTTAGGGTTACTCTTTAAATGAGCCGGAAAGCCTGTTGGTCTTTCAACTCGTGAACCTTTCATCTATCAATCGCCTGACTTCCAGTGCCCATCGAAAGCTGCTGCGGTGCTAACGCCAATGACAGATAGGCAAAGGGATGAGAGGAGGGTCCATGGTGAGGGAGATCGACTGATCAGAGAATACATGCAATTTACAAGAACAAGGCCAGAACAATTTGGGCAGAGGTTTGACACGCCTAGAGGGCAGCAGGTGGGAAGAAGTTCGAAGGGTGGCTTTGGTTTTAATCGTGAGTTTTGGGGTCACACCATTGGCGGCCACAGCTCTGGCAGGTATGCACCTCGTGGCTGGGGTTTCAATCAGGGTCATGGCATGAGGGGTGGCAGAGGCCTGGGTGGCCGGGGCTGGCAGCGATTTGAACCTGAGCATAAGCATGGTGGAAGATCTTTTGATGGTTTGCAGAGGTTTTTACAGGAGGCTTGCAAAGGAAAACAAAGGGAAGAAATATATGTGCCAGAGAAGATGGAGGAGATGGTTAAAATACAGCAGGACAGGGTGGGAGGAGATGTAGAGATGGGGGACGCGGTTGAAGGGGATGAGCAGGAAGGGGGAGAGTTGAAGTATGGGTTTAATTGTGCGCGATGCACCAAAAAGGGGCATGTTGCAGCAAAGTGCATAGATGAAATATATTATGTAATCTGCGATAGCCACGATCATGTGAATTACAAGTATCCGATCTTGAAGATGCCTAGGCCAGTGGCTCATGCTGTCGGATATGCGGTTCATGGATTAGGGTTTTACCACATTCCTCGCCCTCCTCTTCCTAAGGCGAAAAAGGATTCAAAAGCTGCTGTGATTTCAGTGGAAGGGGGAAAGCTTACAAAAGAGGAAGTTCAGAGGCAACCGGAGAGGATTTTTCCTAGGAAATAGGTGTGGGAGCTCAAGGAGCATGAGGAGGACACTTTCCTCACCAAGTTTTCCTCAAAGATTGCAGCGAGCAATAGCATTTGGAGGTGCGGACATTAGAGGGGCTGATGTGGCATTAGAAGGAGACAGGCTTCTTGTTACCAAAGGTATGGGTCAAAGTCTTTGGTATTAGGAAAGATCTGAGGGAATTTTTGGATCTTTGGGTGGTTGGGTCTATGCTTGGCTCAACTCAAACGGTTGACATGGAAACAACCAGAAAAAGTGATTTTGGCTGTATCTTTGTAGCAGTCCTTAATCCAAAGGCCTGTTTGGAAAGGGGGTGTTAAAGTTTAACACCCCATTTTTAACACTTTTTAACACTTTGCTATCCAAACACTTGTGTTAAAAGTGCGGGTGTTAAAGTTTAACACCCCATTTTTCATAAACACATGGAGAGGGTGTTAAAACTTGCTAAAGGTGTTAAAAGTGGTCCCCCTCTTCACTTTTTCCAAGTTACCCCTTCTCTCTCCTCCCTCTCTCTCCGCCGACCATAAATGAGGGGGCAATGGAGTCATTTCCCACCAAAGGTGTTAAAGTTTAACACATTATCCAAACACCCCAATGTGTTAAACTTTAGCACTCTATTTGAGAGTGTTAAAACTTTAACACTTGTTAAATTTTAACACAGGGTATCCAAACAGGCCCCAAGTTTGATTCCTGCACGCCTTGATGTGGTCATTGGGGACCATTATTTTGAATTAGAATTCAAAGTTGAGAAAGTGGGGATGGATGAAAATGGCGAGGAAACTATTTTTGAATGGAATGGAGATGGAGATGGGGAGGAAGAGGGGGAGGAGGAGGAAGAGGAGCTCCGGGATGGAGAGAAAGGGCAGGGGAGAGATACTAAAAGACAGAACAATTCCAACGATAATGATGAAGTGGGGGGCAAGGCTGATGCTGTGAATCCTACAATTTCAACCGAGCTCAGTTCCCTTAAAGAGCAAGTCCAAAAGATGAATGAAAAGGAATTTGAGATGTTCCTGAGAAAGAAGGCGGAAGCTATACTAGACATTTCTACAGAGCAAGTAATTGGAGAGATAGCTGACAGAATCATGGAGGAAGAGGAGGAAGGGCAGCTAAATGAAACAATGGATGGAGTGGTGGCCAACCAAGGAGAAGACAAGGAGATGGAGGAAGCTGCGAGGATCCCAGAAGCAACCTTGTCGCAGGTTCGCTGCAGTCCAAGGCTGCAGCAATCTAATGACGAGGACACCTTGGTTAAAGCCGAGGCGAGGGTGGCTAAGAAAAACCTGGAGCTAGGGGGAGGTACGCCTCTGTCAAATTCCTGCTTTTTTGTAAATTCTAGCGATGCAGTATTGTGTTTGCAGCAAATAGGGGTTAATTTTGGGGTTTCAAAAAAAATAGATGTGATAATGTTCAGCAATTGTTTAGATCAGAATTGGGGAAGGAAAAGGTTGAACAAGATGCTGTTGAACAGCCCTGGATGATTAGTTAAAGAGCCTTTGTGGAGAATTGATGGAAGAAGTGTTCGATGAGGACAGCTTCCCTCGAAGTAGCGAGCTTAATGGGTCCTCTCGAAAGTGCAAGTCCCTTGCTAAGTTGTGCTTAAAAAAAAGACTTGCAAGATTAAGGGTATTCAACTTTATAAAAGTAGTTCCAAATGAAGGGTATTTTCTGGAACAACAGAGGTCTAAGCGACTTGGCTAAATCTAGGTTCTTAGGAGATACATCCAGGGAGCAAAACTTAGATTTTATAGTTCTGTTGGAAACTTGCAAGAAAGATTTCTCTCAATCTACACTAAATAATTTTAGTGGTGGGAGAAACTTTTTATGGCACTGGTCTCAGCCTCATGGTAGGCCGGGAGGCATCTTGTTGGGAGTTAATTTAGATATGATGGACATTGGCAGTATAGAAGAAGTTTATTTCTATGTAAAGTTTAGGCTTAGATACAAAAAGGATGGCTTTAAGTGGGTATTGGTGGCTGTTTATGGTGCAGCCCAACCTGAGTTTAAGGAATCTTTTTTGACTAAGCTAGTGCAATCTTGTAGCAAAGAAAGGCTACCTTTGTGTGTGGGAGGGGATTTTAATATAATCTGAAATGCTAATGAGAAGAATAATGATAGATTTGATGGGATGTGGTCTTTTCTTTTTAATGCTGTTATTGATGGTTTAGACTTGAGGGAGATTGAGATGTCAGGCCGCTAATTCACTTGGGCAAATTCCTTGCAAGTTCCAACGTATGAAAAGTTGGACAGAGTACTAGTAAGTACCGAATAGGAAAAAAGTTTCCTTTAGCTACAGTTGATGCACTAAGTAGAGAAATTTCAGATCACACACCCTTGTTGCTAAGCATTGGGGAGGAGACCAAAAGTAGGAACCAACCTAATTTTAAATTTGAACTGAGTTGGCTATTGAGAGATGTTTTTTTTGAGCTAGTCTCAGAAGTATGGCACAAAGAGAACAGAGGGGATACTCCTCTACAAAAATGGCAAAATAAAAGTAGAAGATTAAGACAATTTTTAAGAGGATGAGCAAAAGATATGAAAGGAGCCTATAAAACGGAAAAGCAAGAGCTAATCAGGAAGGCAGATGAACTCGACAAAATGGCTGAGGTCCAGCTGCTAAGTCAGCAAGAATTGGACTTAAAGCAAAGCATTAAAGAAAGACTTGCCCACTTCCTTAGAGAGGAAGAGCTGAGATGGTTTCAAAGGGCAAAGACTACTGATATTTTACAAGGAGATGATAACACCAAATATTTTCAGATGGTGGCAAATGGCAAAAGAAGGAAAACTAGAATATTCCAACTGGAGCAAGAGGAAGGCATAACTGAAGGAGAAGGGCAACTAAAAAAGTATATTACGAAATACTATAATGTTCTTTTTGAACGGCTAGAAGGAAATAATTTCTCCATGATGGAATCTAGAGTAGAAGACATTCCCCAGGTTACTACTACAGAGAATGAGATGCTGACATCAGAGTTTTCAGAGAAGGAGATTAGAGATGCAATCTTTCAAATGAAACATAATAGTGCTCCAGGACCAGATGGGTTCCCTGCTGAGTTTTACCAAGTCTTTTGGAGTGTCATTAAGGATGACCTAATGGCTATGTTTCGAGAATTCCACAAGGGTGACCTCAATCTTTTTTGCCTTAACTTTGGGATTATATTTGATCCCCAAGGAGCAAGAGGTCAAGAAAATTCAGCAATATCGCCCTATATGTATGCTCAATGTTAGCTTTAATATCTTTACAAAAGTGATTGCTAACAGACTGTCTTTGGTAGCTACTAAGGTAACAAGATCTTCTCAAACGGCCTTCTTGCCAGGTTGATATATTTTGGAAGGAGTTGTTATTTTGCATGAAACGCTACATGAGTTAAGGAGAAAGAAACAATAGGGCATTATTCTTAAACTAGATTTCGAGAAAGCATATGATGTTAATTGGTCTTTCTTGCAACAAGTGTTAAGAATGAAAGGATTCTCAAGCAAATGGTGTCAATGGATAGAGCAGGTAGTCACTAAAGGAAGTGTGAGTGTTAAGGTGAATGATGAGATGGGACATTACTTCCAAACTAAGAAAGGGTTAAGGCAAGGTGATCCTCTTTCACCAGTCCTTTTTAATTTGGTGGCAGATATGCTGGCTGTTTTGATTGAGAGATCCAAAAATCATAACCATTTCAGTGGTTTAGTCCCTCACTTAGTGGAGGGAGGTCTCTCAATCCTTCAATACGCCGATGACACAATTCTTTTCATGGAAGATAATTTAGAGAAGGCCAAGAACTTGAAACTGGTACTACGTGCTTTTGAAAAGTTACCAGGTCTCAAAATTAACTTCCACAAGAGTGAGCTTTTCTGTTTTGGGGATACAAAAGAAAGGGCGTCTGAATATGTGGCTTTATTTGGATGTAAAGAATGTGCCATGCCTTTTAGATATTTGGGTATTCCCATGAGTTCTCACAAGCTTTCTAATAAAGATTGGAGTGTGATAGAGGATAGATTTCAGAAAAAGCTAAGTAGCTGGAAAGGCAAATTGATATCTGTAGGGGGAGACTTGTCTTAATTAATTCGGAGCTCTCAAATTTGCCAATGTTCATGATGTCTTTCTTCAGAATACCTAAAGGTGTTCTCAGGAAGTTAGATTATTATAGATCAAGATTTTTTTGATAATGTGATGAGCATAAGAAGAAATATAGACTTGCTAGATGGTGTATCTTGTGTAAACCCAAGAGTGTAGGGGGTTTGGGAATTATAGATCTTGACACTCAAAATAAATGTTTACTGAGTAAGTGGTTGTTCAAACTTTTTAATGAGGAAGGCCTATGGTAGGATATCCTCAGGAAAAAGTATCTCAGTAATAGAACTTTGTCTCGAGAAGAAAAGAGGAAGGGGGACTCACAATTCTTGATAGGACTGATGGAAGTTAAGGCTCATTTGCTAGAGGGAGGGTGGTTCAAGGTTAATGACAGCACTCAGACTAGATTCTGGGAAGACTTATGGCTTGGAAATAAACCGTTGATAAAAAGTAATCCATTGCTATATCATATAGTCAGGAAGAAAACTATCACGGTAGCCCACGTGTTAAGCTCCTCACCTGATAATGTTTCTTTTAGACGAGCATTAGTGGGTGATAAGCTAGCTAAGTGGTTGGAGTTGGTTGGGAGGGTCTTATTTGTGCAGCTTAATGAGAACAAGGACTCCTTAATTTGGACCAAACACAAAAATTTCATGGTTCAGACAATGTATACTAATATGATGAAAGGGTTAGGAGTGCCTTCCAAGTGTTCAGCTTGGAAAGTAAAAATTCCTCTAAAGATCCAGGTTTTCCTTTCGTACTTAAAGCAAGGAGTCATCCTCACCAAAGAAAACCTTGCGAGGAGGAAATGGAAAGGCTGTACTACATGCTGTTTTTGTAGTGCAGAAGAAACAATTCAGCATCTTTTCTTTGAGTGCCCAATGGCAAGAATGGTGTGGAATTCGGTTAGCATCACTTTTGGCTTTCAACAGCCAGGGAATGCAGCAAATCTTTTTGGTTCCTGGCTTAGGGGTTTCCCAAATAAACTTAGGAATCAAGTCCTTATTGGTGTAGCTGCTATCTGTTGGGCTATTTGGTTGAGTAGAAATGATGTGGTCTTTCAAAGATCAAAACCTAACTCTTGTTTGCAGGTAATCTTCAGAGGAACGTATTGGATCAAGAGTTGGTCAATTCTATCTAAAGAGGAAGAGAGGGACCGCCTGAAGAATGGATGCCGATATCTAGAGATTTCAACTATGGAAATTCTTAGCAAGGCGGGCTGGAATATCTTGAAGAGGATCAAGAACTAGTCTGGTTCTGCTTTAGTAGCAGAATCTCTGTTTCTTTCTCTTTTGTTTCAAAGTTGATGTTGGTCTAGCTGCTTAAAAGCAGAAGTTTGTTTCTCTTCGGTTGTAAGTTGTCAAACTTTGATGGCTGAGACCGGACTTTGGTCCTTAATCTAAAAAAAACATCTTCCATAATTCCCAAGCTAGAATGATGAATATATCCATGAAGAGGCGGTTGTCTTGAAACTGTCTGGCTGAAATAATTCTGCCGTGAATGTTCTGGTCTGTCCAAGTAATCTGAATCTTTGACCAACAGGTATGTCATCTTCTAAGTATGGCTCTTGTATTCAGTCAATCAACTAGGAGCAACCAGGCAAAGAACTTTAACCGTGGCATGCACTTGGACTTCCATAGCCAACTGAAGGTGATAGGATCCTGGATGCTAGAGTAGACAAAATTGTAGAATTGTTTTGATGTGTAGGTGTTGTTACCCCAGATGTATATCCACTGATCTCTTGAATGACCATCATAGGGGATGGTTTGTGTTGATGTCCAAAAGTGGCAGCAAGCCAATCGGGCTTAAACCGGCCGGTTAGACCGGTTCCTCCGGGCTATCTGACCGGTCTGGGCCTCTGTAGCCGATCGAGCACGTGCCCACCGATCTGACCGATGGTCCTGACCGGTCAGACCGGTCACCCCGAGTTCGGGACAAGATTAGGAGTCCTGGTCAAATTGGAGTTGGAACAGGATTTCCTTGCGGGAAAAGACCTCCCACCCTATAAATATAAAGGGCCTTGGCCAATTGACGGCTATCACCCAATTGTCAAACACATTTATTTACCTTTTATCTCCAAACCCTAGCTTTTCCAACCCTCTTGCTTTCCCCCTTCGTCTTGACGGCATTTGAGGATGCTCTGAGTGGCTTGACTGATCTCAGAGCAACTCTAGGTGCGCCATCTCCGATGGGGTGCCTCCCGAGGTGGTCTTCTTAGGCTTTCACGGTGTCCCTGTGCCAAACCGGTCCAACTGGCCTGCCTGACAGGTCTGACCAGCTAGGAGTAGAGACTTCGACGAGGTGATCACGTGCTACACGTGTGAGCTAGCGCATTCGTGTGTTGATCGAAAAAGGCGTCAACAAATTTTGGCAACTCCGCTGGGGAATAAAAGATCTGGTTTTTACAACCATTCTGGAAAACCCTAGCCATATGGGATCTACTGCGAAAATTGATAAGGATAATATCATCATGGCCTCCATGGAAGACCTCAGTGAGAAGGATTAGAAGGATCTTGCAGCAGTGCAAGAGTATGTCAGGAGGAAGTTCCTAGCTGGCGTCAAAAAGGATCGTCAAGGCAACACTTCGCGAGCTCAGGATTTCGAGATGCCGGCGATCAAGGTGACCACAACCGTGTTGAGGAAGTAAGCAATGTAAGCAAAACATGCCCTGATTCCTCTACTCATGATAGGCTCAATGCAATGTCTGACCTTCAAAATGAGCTTTTTGCTGCTTTATCTGTGCGTATAGCAAGTTTAGAGAAGGGTAAATCGGCTGAGATTGCCGATTCAAATCTCCCTCAATCAGATTCACATGGGGTAGCACACACAAGTCCGTCGGCCAGTTCAGGGCCTCCTATTGGAAATCCTACATATGGTATGCCAGCTAACTTCTTTCAGGGGCAAAGACCACCTCCCGTCAACCGACAAAGCCGATCACGGCTGAACCGGTCCGACCGGTTAGGGCTACCGGTCCGACCGGTCAGGCCAGTCAGGTCGGCTAGTTGATTGTGGTTCCTAAAACACCAGTACTACTCGCCGTTATACCTAGTTCAGTTGCTCCTAACCGTGCTGGTGGCGTTGGGCCAGTTCCACCTATGTCCAATATGATCGTGTACATGTCACATCCTATTCCTAATACCAGTGTGTCTTCGAAAGGCATACCAAATGACATGTATGATGATCTATATCGCATTCAGAGTGGTAGCTTACCTCATGTGAATGAAATAAATGCGTCGGCTACAATGCAGAGACCATCCTGAACATGGGATGAGAATCTCAAGTTTAAAGAAGAATTGCTTAAAACTTTAAGAAGTAAACTTGGGATCGATATTGGCAACTCTAAGCTGTATCAGAAGCCATATGATGCTAGTTTTGATTATGTTCCTCTTCCCCCTAGTTGGTGTGTACCTGATTTTGTCAAATTCACTGGGGAAGACAACCGTACTACATGGGAACATGTTAGCCAATATCTTGCTCAGCTAGGTGAAGCTAGTACCTATAATGCCTTAAAAGTTCAATTGTTTTCTTTATCTTTGACGGGTACAGCTTTCGCTTGGTTTTCTTTGTTGGCTTCTGGTTCTATTGATTCTTGGGATCAACTAGAACAAAAAATTCATGATCATTTCTTTAATGCGAATCTTCAATTCAAATTGACAGATTTGACATCGGTTAAGCAAAGTAAAGATGAATCTGTTTCTGATTATATGAAACGGTTCAGGGAAACCAAAAACCGTTGTTTCAATGTGTCACTTTCTGAATCAGATTTTGCCAATCTAGCCTTTAAAGGTTTAAGATCATCTATTAGGGATAGATTAGAAGGCCAAGAATTTATCAATGTTGCAATGGTACATGCGAGAGCCATGGCACAAGAGACTACATTAGCTAAAGAAAAGGATAGCTATAAATCTCGTCATTCAAATATGCATGCTATTGAGTATGATTCCAATAGTTTGAGCGACGTTGATAATGAAATTTATGCTACTGAGTTTGTTTGGCCTTCTAAAGCTAAGTCTTATTCTTATGCATCCCTCAAGCCAGCCCACAAGAGTCAGCAAGAAGAAGTAAAATTTACTTTCAATGTTTCCAAGTGTGATGGTATCTTTGATGAATTGCTTAAACTTGGACATCTGAAAATATCACATACCATGCCTCCACTTGAAAGAGCTGAAAAGGAAAGCATATTGCAAGTTCCATAATACTTTTTCTCTTGCCACTAATGACTGCAATGTGTTCCGTCGATAGGTTCAATCAACTATAAATGAAGGCCGGTTGACATTCCATGAGATGCAAGTGGATAAGACACCATTACCTGTCAATACAATGGACATAGAGCAGCCCAAGGCTCTGGTTTGGCCACACCAAGCCAAAGCTAACAAAGGTAAGAATGTGGTGGTCAGGGAAGAAAAGCCCAATCTGAGAGGAAAAGAGTTGACAAGGGAGGTGGTGTATGAAAAGACTCCAGATGGCAGAGAGTCATTCAAAATTACTGTAAAAGCTTCTGGACACAAGGGGCAAGCAACGTCCGCAGCATCTGGTCAAAAGCCACTCGAGCCTGCTGTCCAGTCCGAACCAGTCAAACCGGTGCAGGGGACCGGTTAGCCCCAGGACCGTGCCCGAATGCTGAAACCGAAGCGTCCAAAAATTGGGACTTGGAAGCTTAACATGGCGAAAGAACAGGGTAGCGGCCCCAGGAAAAAAGTCACCTTTGATATGCTTTCGGACAAGTATACTAAAGAAAAGGCCGTTACAAGTGATCAGCCCGTGAAAAAGAGAATGAGGTAACCCACTCATCAGGAGAGACAAGGTTTGGCACCAAGAGCGGTTATAAGATAGAGGAGTGACCAAGTGCAACCATGGCAGTACCCCTCCGCATCCTGGGCTCCTCCAGTATCAAAACCTCCATGCCCAATGTGGGATGATAATGGGGTAATTTGGGTGCCTTACCAGTCCATGCAGAAGCCATCTTTCCATCCTGGATGGGGAGGTTCTAGAAAGTCAACTTTAGACCAAATCTCGCGCCCTGTGCAAGACTGTTGGGAACCCCGCTCATCTGGTCAGGGTCCAAAGACCTGACCGGTCAGATCAGCCCACCTTGACCGGTCCGACCGGTCTGTCCAGGCATCCAGGTCGTCTCTTCCAAGGTAAGTGTTTTGTCCTAAGCAGAGAAAGGAGGAGATTCAGAGGATGAAGATAGACTCAGGAGAAGGCAAAGAGAAAGCTATTATCCAGATTGGGTCTATGGAAGTTCCTGTCGAGGCTAATGCAAAGGGACCGATTGGCACAAATAATCTGGTCATGTCATCTGTTCAAAAAGTTCCCACTGCTAATGATCATGAAGCTAGCAGTAGTGGGTCGACCTCCAGATACTTCTTGCCCAGGTGGTGTTCTCCCGGGTTGACTCGCACGCAAAGGAGGAAGTTGCAAAGGCTGAGGGTGCAAGAGAAGAGGGAAGAGGAGCTAGAGAGACAGAGGGATGAGGCATTCAACAGATACAGACCTGTGGCACCTCAGAGGAAAGAGTGGGGAGTCAAGGCTGACGCCCCACCTCCACCAATCAGATCGGTCGAGGAACCGGTCAGACCAGTCGAGGCATCTGTGCCGGTACCCGAGCCGGTCAGACCGATCAATCCAGAGTTGCCGCCCAGGTTCGCTTCTTTTGTCCCTGTGGTTTGTGACAATGGGTTGGCATCAGTCCGTGACTTAGAGGATGATGAGTAGCTTGCTAATTACAATACTTTTCCTGAGAGCATGACCTTGGATATAAATATGATTCATATGTTGATGGATGGTTATGTGATTTCGGAGGACGATTTGGCTCACCTTGACTTTGGGTGTAAGGAGGCTATGTTCCAAAAGCCTAAAGCCACTGAAAGCCATCTGAAAGCATACATGAGAGGCCATATCAATGGGAAGCCAATTTCTCAAATGTTGGTTGATGAAGGAGCAATTATCAACTTAATGACCTATTCTTTCTTCAAGAAATTAGGAGGTTCAGATAAGGAGCTGATCAAGATCAACATGACTATCAGCGGTGTGGGAGGAGGTGAGCCTATGGGAGCTAAAGACGTTGTCTCTATGGAGCTCACCGTTGGGAGCAATACGTTGGCTACTGCTTTCTTCGTCACCAAGAACCAAGGTAACTTCAGTTTAATTTTGGGTTGTGATTGAATTCATGCAAATCAATGTGTTCCTTCTACGCTGCATAAATGTTTGATCCAATGGGTCGGTGACGACATGGAGGTTGTGTATGGTGATGCGTCGACTTGTGTTGCTGTAGCCGATAGTTCTACCATAAGTGCTTATGATAATGTTAAGTGCTTATCTGGCGTAGATCTTTCTGATTGTGAGTACATTAGTTGCACAAAGGATGGTTTTGTCGTTGCTGTATTAAAGGCGATTGAGGATTGGCTAACTTATCACATATGATGTAATCAATGTAAATTTAGAATGGTTGCAGCAGAGGCTAGAACACTATCGGGTGCAAAGGCTAGAACACTATCGGGCGCAGAAGAATGATATGTGTGAAGCCATTGAGGATCTTGATGATATGAGTAAACTAGGACAAGAGTTCACCTCAGCCGATCCTTTAGAGGAAGTGGATATTGGTGATGGTATTGTACCAAGGCCAATGTTTGTAAAAAAAAATCTTGAGCCTATTTTCGAGGCAAATTTAATAAAGTTATTAAAAGAGTATGTCGACTATTTTGCATGGAAATACTAAAATGCCTGGTTTAAGCTGCGAGCTAGTTGAGCATTTGCTGCCCATCAAACCTGATTTTTGGCCTCATAAACAACCTGCTAGGCGTTTTAATCCTATTATCTATGACCGAGCGAAAGAAGAAATCAATCGGTTGCTTGATGCTAAGTTTATTAGGCCATGTCGATATGCTGATAGGGTTTCTAATATTGTGCTTGTTGAGAAGAAGGGCACCGGTAAGCTTAGGGTGTGCATTGAGTTTAGAGATCTTAATAGAGTTTCGCCAAAAGATGAATATCCTATGCCTATAGCTGGTGTGCTTATTAATGCTGCATCTGGACATAAAATGATTAGCTTTCTTGATGGTAATGTTGGATACAGTCAAATCTTCATGGCCGAGGAGGATATATCCAAAATGGCCTTTGTGTGTCTAGAATTTTTCGGTTTGTTTGAGTGGATCGTTATGACTTTTGGTATGAAGAATGTTGGTGCTACTTATCAAAGGGCTATGAATTTGATTTTTCATGATTTGCTAGGAGTAGTGCTGGAAGTGTATATTGACGACATTGTGGTAAAATCAGCTGGGTCAGAATCCCGTTTGGCTAATTTGAGGCTTGCATTTGAGAAGATGTGTTGATATGGCTTAAAGATGAATCCACTCAAATGTGCTTCTCGTGTATTGGCTGGGAAGTTCTTGGGCTTTGTAGTACATGAAAAAGGGGTTGAGATTGATCCAAAATTACGAGCTCCTACTTGCAAAAGGGAGTTGCAAAAGTTTCTGGGCATGGTGAATTATTTGAGAAGACTTATTTGCAACCTGTCCGGAAAAGTGAATGCATTTACTCCTTTACTTCGGTTGAGGAATGAAACTGATTTTACTTGGGAGGAAAAACAGCAAGAAGCATTTGAGAAAATCAAGAATTATTTATCTTCACCGCCCATTCTTCAGGCACCAAAGCATGGTATTCCTTTTAAATTATATGTGGCAGCCGAAGAAGGTGTGATTGGGGCTGTTCTGACTCAAGAGACCGAAGGGAAGGAGCATATTGTTACCTATGTGAGTAGAAGATTATTGGATGCTGAAACAAGGTACACTTTCATTGAGAAATTGTGATTATCATTATATCATGCTTGTACCAAGTTGAGGTATTATTTATTATCAAATACTTGCATAGTGGCTTGTCAAACCAACATAATTAAATACATGTTGCAAAAACCTATTTTGAGTGCTAGAATCGGTAAATGGGTGTGTGCTCTCATTCAATATGATCTGGTTTTTGAACCGTTGAAATCAATAAAGGGTCAAGTCGTAGCCGATTTTATTGTTGAACATAGAATTAATGAGCAACTTGATTTAAATATCGGTTATATCACTATTACCCCTTGGAAGTTGCACTTTGATGGATCGATTTGCAAAAGTGGCTGAGGTGTTGGTGTGGTGCTTATTTCACCAAACGGGGCTGTTTTTCAGTTTCTTAGCCGATTGGATCGCAGGTGTAGCAATAAACAAACTGAATATGAGGCTTTACTGTTCGGCTTGGAGATTTTACAAGAGATGGGGGTAAAGCATGTTGAAGCTGATGGAGATTCCCTTCTGGTGGTACAACAAGTATCCAAGGTATGTCAATGTTTGGATGGGTTCTTAAATGCCTATCTTGATAAATGTCTAGATATCATATCTTGCATGTATGAATTTACTATCCATCATATACCAATGGAGGAAAATCCAAGGGCTAATGCTCTGGCACAACAAGCATCTGGCTATAACATCCAGAAAGGAACTTTCATAAAATAAAACCGACGCTTTACAAAGCCGAGTGTTATGCCCTGAACGAACCGGTCCAACCGGCTTCTGAAATCGGTCTGACCAGTCCAACCGGTCCGACTGCGTAGCCAACCGGTCTGATCGGTCTGTCAGGTAAAGATCCCACTTCAGCCATGGATCGTCGTAAGATTGCTAAGGATGAAGTGGATGACTAGAGGCTGCCTCTGATTAATTATTTACAGAATCTTGAGTGTTTAGTTGATAGAAAAGTCTAGCGGTGGGCACTCAAGTTTACTTTGATGGATGGCGAATTGTATCATCGGACGATTGATGGGTTGCTTTTGAAATGCTTGGATTCTGATCAGGCTAGATTAGCTATGGTAGAGGTGCATGAAGGAGTTTGTGGTATGCATCAATCGGCTCGTGTGATGAAAGTGGCTCCTTAAGCGGGCTTGTTTTTATTGGCCTAATATGATAGCCGATTGCTTTCACTACTACAAAGGTTGTGAAGAGTGTCAGAAGTTTGGGGATGTTCAGTTGGTGCCTACTTCATCGATGCACTCAATTGTTAAACCGTAGCCATTTAGAGGATGGGGATTGGATTTTGTTGGCAAGATTCATCCTTGTTCGTCAAAGGGGCATTGTTTTGTGATTGTGGTCACTGATTATTTCACCAAGTGGACTGAAGCAATTCCTCTTAAGAATATGACACATAGAGAGGTGATTGGGTTTATTAAGGAACATATTATATACAGATTTGGTATTCACAGACTTTCACTACAGATCAGGGAACTTCGTTCATATCTAAAGAGATGTGTGAGTTTGTGGGATCTTATGGCATCAAATTGCTCAATTCATCTCCTTATTATGCTCAAGCTAATGGTCAGGCCAAGTCTAGCAACAAGATCTTGATAAAGCTCATCAAGAAGAAGATAGAGGACGATCCTAAAAGATGGCATGAGGTATTATCTGAAGCTTTATGGGCTCATCGTATTTCTAGACATGGCGCCACCAAGCTTACTCCTTTTGAGCTTGTCTATGGTCAAGAAGCCGTTTTACCCATTGAGGTAAATCTTATTATGCTTTAATGATGGATAACATTGATGAAGTGACCAACAAGCGGATGGAGGCCTTGGTCAGGATTGAAACGGATAAAATTTGAGTGACTAAAGCATATAACAAGAAGGTCAAGGCCAAGACATTTCAGGTAGGAGATCTGGTGTGGAAGACAATTATGCCTATAGGAGCCAAGAGCAATGAATTTGGGAAATGGTCTCCAAGTTGGGAAGGGTCATATAAGATTACAAGTGTCCTTTGTGGAAACTCCTATATAATAGAGACAATGAGCGGGTTTTAATTACCTAGAGCTCTGAACGGAGGTACTTGAAAAGGTATCATCCGAGTGTTTGGCAAGACACTTGAAGCAATATGGCTGATGTTTTGAAATATCACCCTTAGGACAAATGGCTGGCAGAATTCATCATCTTTAAACCTAGTTTATTTCTTGGTACACAAGCTTTACCAAGAAATAGGGGGGCATGTGTTGGAACAAGATTTTCTTGCGGGAAAAGACCTCCCACCCTATTAGGACACAGGTGTGGGTTAATTTTCTTACCCATAGGTTTGTTAATGGGCAAAAATCTCTACCATTTGGGTTTATTATGGGCATGGGTTTGTTCCTGTAGTACACCTGAACCCGTGGGCTTTTTAAACCAGGTCCTATGCATATTGTCATTTTATTTGTGAACGTATTATAAACTTGATGTCCGTCCCCCTTTACTTCATAATTTTCAAAATGGTGAATGTGTTGGTAGTGGGTGAGGGTGTTGCTAGCTTGCTATTATAGTGCTTACTTATGTTATGTATGTGGTGGATTGGTGACTTGTGTATGTGCTGTGGTCTTGTTATTTGTAGTTTTATTCTCTCTACTAGTAGTTTTTATAGAGAACTATGAACTTGTTGCTCATCATATAAATATATGGACTATGAATTCATTGCTCATTATGAAACTTGTTGATTATGAGAAGAACTAGCATAGTAGAGGCGCAACCCATGGGCAGCCCATGGGTACCCAGTCCCGCTAACCCGATGGGCACGGGTTTAGGCACAATTCTCAACATGTCACGAGCATGGGTTTTTCAATGGGTTTAGATATTCTTCATGGGCATGGGTTTGGGATGGCAAAATCAAGCAGGTTTGTTCCCGTTGATATTTCTAGAAAGGACTCCACGATTCTAGGACCCAACAAAGGACTCCACGATTCTAGGACCAGCGAGGCATGTAATTAGGGGTGGAGCTACAGGATGGTCTGTGTGGTCCTTGGACAACCTTGAAATTTCTGGCCCAAGGCCCATTACCCCTTAGGATTTTTTATGGCACCTATTTCCTCCGTCTATTGTTTCGTTCATCGATTGCTTCACCCGTCCACTCGACTCTTGTACATGGAAATAGGAGCTTCCCCTGTAGCTTGCCCATTCAAGTCCCCTAGCAAACCGATGGGGCGGTGAGCTGGAGGGCAGGGCAGGGATGATCGCCTTCTACCCTTTGCTCCCTCGCATTGCCCCAATGCCCCTGATTCTCTTTCAATTAAACCCTAGGTACGACCATACGAGTGATCCACAATTGAGTCCAAAGAAGGGAGCATGGGATCTACTAGTTTTCATATAAGACAAGTATGAATATGAATAATTGATTTATGTACAGTTCAATTTTAGGATTCCAATGCGAAGTTGGATTCGTAAATTGAAACATTGCACAATTATCTTGTAGATTTGTTGAAACATGAAGAGGAATAGAGATAATGCATCTCTGTTTTACAAATATGCATCAAGGAAGAAGGCTACTTCTCCACCTCTTTTCCTTGCTGCGCCTGTCAGAAGAGCCAATTAAAGATGAACAAGGGTCACCTTATGAAAGAAAGAGTGATCGAACAAAATGTGACCCCACTGCGCATGTTTTCAACCTCCGGCTGCACATAAAGAAATTGGTACTCTAATGCTAGCACCTACTTATGATATTAGTCAGCATCCATATGATTCAGGGGAGAGGCAGCCTATTGCAAATTATCATGTGGATGATCACTCCTGCACTATGCCAGTCCATGGTTTCAACACTGGACAATCGACTTCTAGTACCGGTCGGGAACCATTCATCAGTACCGGGTGCTCGACTGGTATCGCTAGTTTAGGTGGCATTTAGTATCAAGCACCCCAACTGGTACTACACTGCATGCCACATTGCGTTGTTGGGGTCGGCAGTTTAGTACCAGTTGGTTTTACTAACCGGTACTAAAATTTTATTCCTTTTCTTTTTTTTGATCCTTTTTTTTAATTAGTATTCATATCCTCTTGCATATACTAATAATATTACATTAATATATCAACCCATTCAAATCCAAGTCTCAAAAGTATCGGAGAACATTATATATGCAATGAAATAAATATAGTCAGTCTGACAAGTTCGTACATCAATACTTAAGGTCTTAGAGAGAACAAGTTCAAATCCATATGAAAAAGGGTAGGGGTACATCTATGCATGCTACATATTTCATACTCCGCTTCGCTTCCTTAGATATTCAACATAGTTTAAGTCTCCAATCCTAAAGCCTAGAACTTCATCAATATAAACTAGAGCATGAATTAGTGCACTCTCTATTGCTTCACATGGACGATCACATACACTACCATAAATCTCGAACAATGGAGAGGTAAACTCATATGGCCTGTAGAAGGTGAGATGAGCCTGGAACTTCAAATCTCTGGTGTGTATCGAGTTTCCATCGTTGTAACTATAATTCAACACATCCAAGGCTTGAGCTAGAATCACATTAAAGCTCATTGCCGCAATAGTTTGACCAAGGAGATCCTAAAAGATGAGAATAACATGAACGTTTAGTCACATTGCTTTCTCCCTCCTCGAGTGCTTTTATTTAAAAATAGGAGAAGTCTGGTATAAGGTACACATTATCCTTAAGCTATTGTAGCTAAGCCTCCATGGCGATCTTTTCAAAAGTCAATCTAGTTGGTGCTTCTTACCGCATGCAGCAATTGATACCATCGGGATGGTCTGTCCTGGTTGAAAATTTATATAAAAAATTGCAAAAAAATATTTTGTAATGAAACAACTCCTAAATTTTATAGCATCACATATAGTATTATTTAATTGTTTTTGAAGGACAAAATTATATTTATTTGAACTCTAATTTCCGTCAATCCTCATAGGTAAAAAAATCTCCATTCTCCATAAATAAAAAACTCTCACTTCTCATTTTAAAAAATCATAAATTTCTCTAGCTACAAAGCATAAAACATATAATACTAACCATGATAGGAGGGAGAATGAAGTTGCTAACCTTTACCACAGTTGGATGACTGAAATTCCCACAAATCATAGAAAGAATGGGCAACACCTCCCTAGGTCACCATGGGAGTGAAGTAGAAGCCCGAGCTGTCGGTCAAATGGTGGAGCTCGGGCTCGTGGAGGAAGAAGCCGGGTGATTTATAGGGAGTAAATTAGTACTGGTCCGTTGGTCGATCCAGTAGTAAATGATGACAGTTAGTACTGGTTGAAGCTATGAACCGGTACTAATGTGCATGAACACCATTTAGTACCAGCTCGACCCACCAGCCAGTACTAAATAGCTTCCAGGGGAATCTAGCCCTTGGCCATGCAGTCCTTGTGCCACCATTTAGTACCGGCTGAGACCCAAAACCGGTACTAAAGGGGCTCCAGCGGAACTGTGTGTGACGACGGTACTAACTCTACGTGTTAGTACCAAACCAAAAGACCACCGGTACTAACGCCATCAACGAATGCTCACTTCTCCCATAGCTCGCCCACCGCCGCCCGCTCGCCGCTTGCCAGCCGCCCACCGCTCGCTCGTTGCTCGCACACCTAGCCGCTGCCCACCCACCCGCTCGCCGCTCACCTGCCCGCCCACCTGCGCTGCTTCGCGTGAAAGGACCTACGTGAGACAAAGGAAGGGAAGGGATAGGAGGAGGAGAGAAGATAAGGGAGGGAAGAGGAGGAGATAAGGTGGAGAGAGATGGGGGGCCTAGGGAGGCTTTTAGTCCTGGTTGGAATTACCAACCGGGACTAAAGGGGGGGCCTTTAGTCCCGGTTGGTGCTTTCAACCAGGATAAAAAGCCTTCTCGTTCCACTAGCCGTTACAACTGGGACTAAAGGGGGCTTTTTAGTCCAAGTTGATATTACCAACCGGGACTAAAAAGCCTCCCGTTGGTGGTGGATTTTTGACCCGGGACTAATGGCCCTTTAGTTCCGGGTCCAAAGTCAACTGGAATAAAAAGGGTTGGATGGAAAGTGAGTTCTCTTGTAGTGAGGCCTCAATCAAATGTACTTGCACATTTTGCAAAAACATCACTAATGCAGAACTGCTCTGGACTTGAATATATCACTAATGCTACTGAATTCAGCTTCAGCCCATACCAGACTTGCGTAACCCAATATATATGCACAAACACAAGTAAACTCTTCTGCCTTTTTCAGGTCGGCAGCGTGCATTAATATATATGTATATTCTCTATCGTTTGCATTATTACTGGTGGGAAGTCTTGTACTATCGTAGGATCACCACACTACTAGAGAAGTGACCTTCCATCCAACCTTTTTTATGACTTTGGACCGGGACTAAAGTGCCTTTAGTCCTAGGTCAAAAATGAGGTACCGAAATGACATCGACGGGAGGCTTTTTAGTCCCGGTGAGTTGGAAGACCAGGAGGCCGATACCGAAATGACATCGACGGGATTAGTCCCGGGTTGGAAATTCCAACCGGGACAAAAGATCCCCCCTTTTGTCCTAGTTGGTAATTCCAACCGGGACAAAAGGCCCTCCCCACGTGCGTCCCCCCCCTTCCACATTAATACCTTCTCCTCTCTCTCTCCTTTTCCTTATCTTTTGTCACACCCGATTTTAGGATAAATCGAATGCATAGCATATGTGTGTTAGGATCCGTTCTCACACATATGTTGACTTCATCTGTGAATACATCAAAGGCAGTGTTCAAAACATAAACAAAATAGTAGATAACGTTATTACACTCCGAAAGATAGACACGAAAGTCTTTAATCGTTTCACCATTAACTTAACACGAAAGAAATGGCGATAGCTTCTCCCATAGGCTCTTGACTAGTGAACGCTCTTCTAGAACTCGAAGTCGTCGAAGTACTCCGCGTCGTCTTCTGAGCAGTATTGGGCAAGGGTGAGTACACTTATGGTTGGTACTCAGCAAGTGGGGGAAATTATGCAAGGCTAACAAGGAGAGGTTGATAGGTTTTCAGCGGTTAGCATTTTTAGTTGATCACATTTTTTTAGCAAACACCTATTTACTAGGTGTAAGTTATACAAACCCAATTAAGCATAAAGGATCAACATTACCCCAACAACAAAGGAACCACAATTTATTCTAATCTTTAAGTTCAATTATCATGTGAGGGTCCAGGCCACTCTTAACCGTAAGCGCGGCTGAGATATCAGTTTTACACTCTGCAGAGGTTGCACATCTTTACCCACAAGTCGCGTAAAAGTTCAAAAGAACTTTAGACCCAACCATGCTGTGCGGGCTAGGCATAACACCACACTTTCGAGGTGTGATTGCATAGGGACGCTACGAGACCTTTACAAAGATTCCCTAGTAAGTGGTAACTTGCTAAGGTTTCTGGATCAGTAGTGTGCATAAACCTCTGTCAAAGACTATGAAGCTACCATAGAGCAGATTAGTGTGAGGGCAGGGTTATACCCCATCTGCCGCCACCCCTCTTGCCCTTCCGGTAAGATTACCCTAGACTAAGGTTTCTAGTTAATTAGCCAAGACCAGAGCCATGATAGTTCTTATAGTTATACTATTTTCGCGGGTGGTTCTCCATGTTCCGATTAAATTAAACAATCTTGTAATTATCCAGATATAACAATAATTAAAGTCATGATTAATATTCTCAATATCATAATATCACCATCCCAAAGTAAGCAGCTAAGCATTTCTACCCAACAAGATTTAAATTTGGTGTTCAAGGGTTGGGGAAAAAGACTAGGTAAGTCCTTAATAGGTATCTCGTCAAATTATGCAATACAGGAAATAGTAAGTGAATTAATATGTTGTTACTGGGATGAAAAAGAATATGAAGGGGGAACCACTTGCCTTCCTCGACAAACTGCGAAAACTCTTTTTCTAACTGCTGCTCCTGGCCTTCCTCGAATGGCACGTCGTCTACACGATCACACAAATAAAACATGCAACAAAATAAGAAACAATACACCAAACAGTTTAAAAGACCTAAACAAACCCTTAGAACTAACGTTCAAGCAGAGATGACCGCGTGCATGCGAGAATCACTGAAGACGGAGTTAAAACGAAGAAGGTATGAGATAAACAAGGTTATGAGAACCTAAACAGGATTAACCATAGTTTACAAGGGCTAGCAAGGAAGATTGACAAGGCACAGTGAAAAGTGCGACAGAAATATGGAAAAGAGCAGTGTTAGATCTGTAAAAGTGCATGGCTCTGATTAGATTGGAATATCTAAAAGGTTCAGGGGGTTTTCTGTGAAAGATGCAGGGCACAAAGAACAAGACATAGAATTACAAGGTTTTCCAGGGGCTAGAACAAAAAAGAGGCAACTTCATCTTCTTCCTCATGCTAGGGGGCTCTGGCGGCGAGCTTGCCGGCGCTCCGGCGCGGCTGGGACCCCAGCGGCTAGCGCAAGTGGCGGAGGGGAGAGAGGGGATTTCGAGGGATTGCTCACCGGTGGCGGCAATGGGCGGAAGCGGCGGCGCTTGGGCCGGCGATGGAGAAAGAATGGCGGCGGCGGCGCTTTGGTGCGGACGGGCTCCAGTGGCGATTGGCAGTGGGAATGGGGTGGAGGGGCGTCGGGTGGAGGCAAGGTGTGCTTTATAGGGCGAGGGTGGGAGCAGAGGCGGCACAGGGGGAGGGGAAAGGGTGACGGCCGACCATTGAAGGCGAGTGAAGGTGGAGGCAACCATTACTGCTGAAGGGAGGGGAAACAGAGGGGGAGGCGGCGTTCGTGCGGGAGGCGAAGCGAGCGCAGCAGATGAGGGGGCGCGGGAGGCGAAGCGGTGCCGGAGGCAGAGCGGCGCAGAGCGGGCGGTGCGGGGAGTCCGAGCGGCGGCTCCGGTCGGAGGTGGAAGACGGCCTGATGGGTGGGGCCCACCTGCTAGTGAGGAAGAGAGGGGGAGAGAGGGAAATGGGCTGGCAAGGGGAGATGGGTCGGTGCAAGGCGGGCTGAGGCGGGAGGAGGCCGGCCTGCTGATGATTTGGGCCAGAAAAAGAAAGAGAAAGAGGCCGGGTGGGTTGGGCTTAGAGAAAGAGGTAAAAGAGAGTTTGAGGAAGATTTTGATTAAAATTTTGGAAACACAACTCAACCAAAAACCAAAGCAAACGAAAAAAAACTCTATCAATCACTTGGCGATTCTAAAATTATTTCAAGTGTTGTTTAAATTATAAAGGCTGAGATTTATTTAAAGAAATTTATTAAGTCCTTAGAAAAGAAAATCTAGACCTTACATGTTGCTTACATTATTTTAATATGGAATTTGGGTGTTACATTTCTTTCCTTCCTATCTCCTCCTTTTCCTCCTCTCAGGCTCCCCAACCTCTCTTCCTCTCCCGCCCTCCCCATCTGCTCCCCTCCCCTTCACCCTCCGCTCGCTCCTCACTGACAGTGAGGAGCGGCAACGGGGCAAGTTCAGGCGCTGGCATGCGGGGGAGCAGCGGGCGCGGCCGGAGCGGAGCGTGCGGGGCAGAGGGCGGCGGGCGGAGCAGAGGGCGGCAAGGCGGAGCCAAGGGTGGCGGTTGGGTGGGTGTGGCGGCGCGGGCAGCCGACGGGCGTGGGGAGCGTGCGGCTTTTTTTTCGAATTTTTTAGTCCACCAATACCAACCGGGACTAAAGGAGGGCTTTTACCCGGGACTAAAGGACCCTTCTTTTGTCTCAAAAAATTAATCCCGGTTAGGTATTAGAGAGATATGGCCCTTCCCAATCAGGATTAATGCTCAGTTTTCTAGTAGTGCCAGCGGTACCGTCTATGGGCTATACACCAATACTCGGCATGCTGATTACATATAATAACCCACGTGAAACACACGTGAAAATGACAGATAAGTTCAAGTTTAACTGTGTTTGCCTATAAAAAGGACGAGAGATCTTTGGGAGATTAGTAATTAACACTAAACAAAGGAATTAGAGCACGCTTAGTCACTGAGATCGATAGGAAGTCGATCATGTGGAGAGTGGCAACAGGGCTGCCGGCACCATGGTGGTACTGGTGGCCATAATGCTGGTTCTGATGGTTGCTCCGATGGCCATGGCCCGGTCGCTGCCGGATACCACCCCCGTCTTGGCCCTGAACACGCTTGCAAGCGAGTTGGGAGCCACAAATTACCAAAAAGCTTGAATGGTATGATGAACATGTACAAATGCTATGTAGATTGGTTACTATTAAGCATCGAGTGGTGCACAGTACATGTACTGTCGGTTAAAAAATAGTTCTGAAAAGCTTACCATTAAGTAACTGTAACTATTACAAACGCAAGAGCATAATAAATGTTAAAACATTGCTGGACGTGGACCTCTAGTACCGGTCAGTAATCCTCTTTAGTACCGGGCGCTTGACCAGTACCGCTTGTTCGGTACTAAATGCCACGTCATTTAGTGCTGGCCAAAATATCCGGTACTAAGTGCGCCATTTAGTACCGATCGGTAACACCAACCGGTACTAAACTGCCGTCAGCAACTATTTAGTACCGGTTAGTGTTACCGACCGATACTAAATGGTTATTTCTTTTCTTTTTTTGGTTTCCTTTTGTTTTAATTCGTATTTTTATTCGTATTCATGTACAGTATCCGTTTGAGTATAGTAGTAATATTACGCTAATATATATTGATCTAGCATAATAAAGGTTACATATATTATATTTATATACAATTTACATACACTTCAAATATTACAAGCACTACACATCATCATCCGAGTCCACGTTGTTTTGAAGTTGACCTACACTTTTTCCATCGTAATAAAATTCTTATTTTGGATTTACAACCTCCTCCAAAAGGAATCTACATAGTTGTTATTTAATTTCCCTTAGTCGTTCGTATTAAAATTCTCCCTTTGGATTTACGACCTCCAAAAAGAATCCACATAGTTATTCTTGAATTGCCCTTAGTCGTTTTGGGGTGAGGAGTTCTTCTCTCTTGTCACAAATCTGTCACATGCAAACGTCATCATTTTAAATCAATACATGCGTAGAATGATAAATAATGAATTGTTATGAATTGTGTTTGCGTACTTCTCGTTCCGGGCCATCAATCGCTTTGGACCTACAAAGTTGTGGATGAACTCACATGTAGTATCCACATAAGTTGTTTCCATCCTCCTATCTCAAACACTATATATGAAAAAAGGAGTTTTGAAATATTCAAGCAGTCGTGGTGTTTAAAGAAATGACAGTAGATGTCCAAATTGAATTCATACCGGAAGTTATCCCTGATATGAAGATGATCCTTGAACGGTCCTGGGTGCTTTTTATGAAGCGAGCTCATGCCTTGTTAAGCATGTCTATGAGGCTTTGGTACTCTTCTTTTGGTTTCCTCTTTGGGTCCAGCACTATGACGTGGCTTCAATCATTCTCGATAACAAGTAATATCCAGTAGAAGCTGTTCCTATTCATATACACAGGCAATGTGTAACACTTGCTATTTTAGCCATCAAAAGTGATTTTGAAGAAATAGAAGCAAATCATGAAGAAAAAGAGAAGAAATTGGCTAAGAATTAAATTCGAGTCAAATTTGACCAAAATTTGAATTTTGAATTTGCAATTCAGAAAAATTTGGCAAAAATATGGAATGAAGGGATAAGAGTGTTTAGAACTTGGAGATCAAGATTGGGGACAAGATCTGGTCCTAAATACCTCAAGAAAATCAAAGAAAGAAATTAAAACCGAAATGTACTATTCATCGTCCGACAACAGGATTTCAGGAAAACAGCACAAATGTCCATTTTGGGATTTGATTTCTGTCAAAATTTTCAAATAAGTGGATCAAGACAACTATACAATACTGAAGTATGGACTTTGGACCAGCAAATTGGGGTGTTGTTGATCAAGAACTACCAAGGGAACCAATTTAATTTAAGGCCTAAAGTTGGCACTCTGCTATTTTCGGCCAAGTCACTGAAACAGCAAAATTGCCTAAGTCTGAAACAGTGAGAAATGGCTGGGTTTGGAATAAATTTCAGAAAAATATAGTGTAAAGGGTGTTGGCGCTAGAAATCGGTCAACTGAATCCCAGCGACCGACACACGACCCGGGAGAATCTGCTTAGCTCCTGTTCGGGTGAATGCCCTGGTGCGGTTCGCGCGGCGTGCCAGCCAATCTGACCTGTTGATTGGCAAGGAAGAACACGTGTTAAATTCAGTAACCGCGATCGGCTAAGTTTCCGATCGAGATAGCTTATCGGCAGATCGGCCGATTTACTGTGATGATGAAATCGGCTATAAGACAGCACGATCCCTGTAGCCTCGTAAACAGATAAATACTAAAGCAATCGGTACAAAGCTTATGAAAACAGTACTAGGAAAAGATCTAATCGGCAACGAATGGATCTAACTGCAGAAAGCAAAGAAAAGCCGATACTACCGATTCCTAGCAGGATAACTGGTGATAAAAACTAGAAAAACAGGTAAAAACCTATGAACCTAGTCGATATCGATAACTGATGAATAAATCTAAACGAAACGACAGCGATGCGCCAGAAGTTAAAGCTTAGATATTACTCGATAAACGGAACTTACAGAATCGGCCGGAGATCAAGATGATGCAGCCCTGCCAACCCGCACGAACTCGTGAGAAGGAAAAGTAATGGCGAAGTCGCCTGCTTGACAGTAAGTACGAAGAATAAAGTAACTTGTTGTATTGATTGATTGTTTCTTACAGATTTACAAAGGTAGCTATTTATAGCCCCGTACAAATAATCTTCTTAACCGACTAGGACTCTATCTCTAATTCAAACAGAAAACAAATATCTACAAGCACAATCCGTGCTAAACTAATTACCCCACGCTTCGTGGGCTGAACTCCACCTTATCCCTCCATCTTTCCAAGCCCATACAGGCCCACCTTAGTCCACCTTCCTGATCGGCCGGTTTCTTATCAGCAAAGGATTGCCGATTGGGAACCTGGCGTATTCACCCTGAAGCGAAGTAAAAGCCACTTGACCGATTCCGCACTGTAGCACCTTTTGGCCGATTCCCATCCGTACTCCTTCGATTTCTTTCTTCTTTGGCGCCGATTCTACTGATGACGAAATCCGGCGTCAACACATGCCCCCCAGTTTCGGAGTAAAACATAGTCTTTTACTTCGAAAATCTTTATAACCTCTCCTCCGAAACGGCCGCAGTGAAAATATCCTTCCGTTTCGCGGTCTCCCGGCTGATCATTGCAATTTTTGAAACGGGCGCCCACGATAGCCACTACCCCGAAAAACTCGACGCGCCGGCGCGGTGAAAATTCCATCTTTACCCTTTCTTCAGGCACCCTATAAATATCATTTCACCGCAACTCATCTTCAAGCTCACATCTCTTTTTCCAGCGCGCGCACCTCCTTCTTTCTTCAATCTTGCCATCGAAGTCTTCCAGTTTCAGCTCCAGTCACTTCTTTCCCCTTTCCCTTCAATGGCGACTCCCTCCGGCAATTCCCCAGCACGCGATGCTCCAGGGACAATGCCCCCAGTGGAGGTAGCGACGACCGTCACTTCTTCAACAAATGCAAGGGCTTCATCAGAAATCCCGATGGCGGTTCCCATCACAGCCCCATCATCCGCGCCAACGTCGGCGGCCACGCCGATTACTCAGAACTTTATCCCGGAGGTAAATACCGAATCCCCTCCTTATCGGCAATATTTCAGATCTACTCCTTACATTCCTATGCCCCCTTTTCCTTTTTAGGCGGTTAGAGATAGAATTACCATTCACCTCACGGATAGTCCTGGCCTTGTTTGCCTTGGTCCCATGGGAAACCCAGATCCGGCGATTCTTATAGATTCGGAAACTGATCGGATACCTTTCAAACGGTCCGACATGAACTTAAATCAATGGGCCAGCACTTTTAGATCCTGGCCGAATGAAACCCCAGGTTGGAGGGAATGGTACCAACGGGTGGCCGCGTCAAGGAGCGTCTCATGGGATGAGCTCAAAATCGGCCAATGTATCAACCTTTCCCTGTCGCAAATGGAGAAAAATGAGCCGCTAGTGATGGCAGCTTCTTATTTTTGGTCTGACGCACTCAATGCGTTCTTATTTGGACATGGTCCTATGACCCCCACTCTGGCCGATGTGGTCCTCTTGACCGGCTTAGACATATCCTCCCCTGACACGCCTTTCCAACTTCTGACCGTACCGTCGCATCGGCTGGACACAAGAGGAATCGGCGGTTGGAAGGGCTTTATTAGTGACAACAAGAAGACCGGTACTGTTGATAATAGGGAGCACACCGCTTTCCTGATGATGTGGCTAGAAAATTACCTTTTCTGTGGAAGAGCCGCCGGCCCAACAACCAACACCCAATCCTTAGCCGAGGCATTGTCCAAAGGAAGCCACATTCCTCTCGGGAAACATCTTCTGGGTGCAGTGTACCACATGCTTCACCAAATCGGCACAAAACTTTCCAAGAGAGAACCAATCGGCAACCCAGGTGGACCTTGGTGGTTCGTTAATCTATGGTTGAATCTCTATATGAGCAGGATCACCCGGCAGCCAGTGGACCTCATGATGTTCCCCAATATTGAATCGGCGGAAGACCCTACCGAGCGTCGCCGATGCATGTCTTATGGTGAAGCAGCGTCAGCTTTTCCAGGTTGTGCGTATTCTGTTACAAAAGTAGCCGAGTACTTTCGGTGCTTCTATAATGGATTCAATGAGGACGCTACTATCTGGTTTCCATACCAGCGAGATATCCCAGTCTTCGAGCTCCCCTCTTGCTTCGACTCGACTTCTGGCCGGTTTGATGAAAATCTTTATGAGGAATTGATCAAACCAGGACTCTTACCGGCCAACTTCTTTTCGGGGAAAAATGCCCCTACATATGAGTTCTACAACCCATCTACTGCTGCTCGACAATTCGGCATGGGTCAATTGCCGATACGGGTGTATTTTGCTGGCCGAATTAAGTTCAGAGAAGTGCTTAAAACTGGCCTGGATTATTGTCGGCTGCGAGACCGAATTCCGGACTCCAGTACGATTAATTTGAATGAATGGCTGTTATATCCATTTGCCATCCAGCCTTTCAAGCTTTGGTGGGCCGAATGGAAGCAATTCTTATTCTGCAATTCAGCATCGGCATACTGCAATCTTCTAGATCCGGCCAACATTGATCCTAACGCCGAGGTATTTTCTGATTACCGACTTTATTCTCTTCAGCTCAATTGAGCACTAATGATTTCATTGTTCCTTTAGGCCGGGAACCAAGCCCCTCCAACGCACAGCCGCAGTGGTCGGCTAATAGAGAGCTATCCGTACACCACTTATCCTCTTATCGGCTACGACGCTCCGTCAGTTGACATGATTGCTGGCCGATCGAAGAAAGTTCACAAGAAGGTCGTCAAGAAAACCAGTCGCCGAGTTCGGGCTCGTACGGAATCGGCGGACCCTCCTGTGCCCGCGTCGGCAGAAATCTTGACTGCACCGCCCCAGGCCACACAGAGTGCTGATACTCAAGCCATTACACAAGCCGGAGCGGCTGCCGCCTCACTACTGCTGGAAGCTTTACAAGTGAGTTCAAGCTTTGCCATTTCCGATTCGTCAACTCGGTATTAACTCTTGTCAACTTTGTGCTTCTTAGGGTTCCTCTATGGAAATGCCACAGTCGGCGACAACTCGACCGGATGCCAACGTGCCCCTGCCTTCATCCGTTGAGGTATGGTACTTATCTTATGGACTCCCTTCGGGTATTTGCATAACATGTTTAATCGATTCCTCGACGCAGACCATCGGCACACCAAGCGTTTCTCGACAACCGATTTCTTCCCAGGGAGCTGGTCCGAGCACCGTGCCGATTATTGTAGAGTCCTCTTCATCGGACGAACCTACAGTACAGGCCACTGATCAAAACATAACGGCTTTACCCGCGCAGCACGAAGAAATTCGTTTTAAAATGGTAAATTCTTTAACCAGCTTTCAAACAGCCGATTTGTTCCGTTCCCCTGCCGATTCACGCGTGTTCTTTATTCTCTCAGGAACAAGACTCCCCCAACAACAGCCTCTTTTCCTTCGCAGTCGCTCTCTCTGATGATGAGGAGACCTCATCCCGCCAAGTTGCCTTAAGCTCCGTCCCTGACGACGTCCGGGCTAAGCTCACCAATATCCGATCCCTCCTTCAAGGGGATATCGGCCGATTGGTAGAAGACGCTTCGCCGATTCGGCAGCTTTTTAGTGACGTCAGCGGACGAGTACCAGAGGAAGCGGAAGAGGCCTTGGCGCCGGCGGCCTTTATTGAATCCATGAGGATTCCCGTCTTCAGGGCCCTTCGTCATATGGCCGATCGCGCGAAACTGGCTAAGACCCGTGAAGATGAAAATGCTTTCAAGCACCAGGCCCAAGAAGCGAATCGGCGGATCCATGTCCTGGAAGATTCACGGCCGGCGATCATCAGTGAAATAGATCGCCTCAAACGACGGAGGGCGGACCTTGCTAAAGAGATGGAGCAAGTAACCAAGGCAATCAGCGCCGAAGAGAACAAACTTCAAGAGTTACCCTCGGCTATTGCCGATTTGACCAGGGAGAGGCAGCGTTTTGCTCAGGAGGCTTTGAGACTTCATCGCATCGCGTCGGAGGTCCCTGGATCGGCAGAAGAAGACCAACGGGTTCTTGACTCTGCCGATCAGATCCGGCGTCGGGCCATCACGGCTATCGATACCCTTTTGGGTAATCTGTAAAACACTGACCGCTTTGTACGAACATTTACTGCCTTCTTTGACCGACCCTTCGCGATGTCTTCTATTTACTGCCTCCCTTATTACCGATGGGACGTGGCTTTATCAGATTTCCACGTATTCTCCCCATAAATATCGACTTCGGCACCTCCTCCCGATAGCGTCGGTCTGGCTCCCATTTCGCCTTTCCTCTTTCTCTCATCGGCGCAACTACTTCGTCATGGCCTCGTCTTCGTCCTCTTCCGTCAACCAGGTGACGTTCCGTCTTCTCCTCTTAGATCCTTAGGAAAAGAATGCGCCACCTTATCCCTTCTTTGTTTCAGCCTCAACGCCTTAGTCCGGAGCTCGTGCGTGCCATCGAGTGCATCCATTCGGACGACCCTTTGTCCCCGGAGGACAAGGCTCTGATCCTGGCTCATCAAGAGGAGCTCCAAGACCACATTACTGCAGATGCCCGTGTAGTCTTGGATGCCGTGGTGAACGAAAGCCGTCGCCGATCTTTAGTCATGAGGGGTCGTTACCGTGACACTCCTGGAGATGACGTCGCTTCGGCAGCCCGCACGATCCTGGGCTTCTTGGAAAGGAATGGCGGCCAGCGGTCTACCGATCGGGTTCGCCTGCTTCCTCGGCCCGTCATTCTTGCAGCGGCAGAGGCCTCGCGCCTTCGAGCTGAGTCGGAGAAGAATGACAAGACATCCCAGAAGAAGAACAATTAGTTCGTTTTTTTATATTTTTTGTGCTAAGGGCGACTTAGTGTTTTGTCGGCCATGTAATCTGTCGCCCGTACCGAATGCATGTAATCGGCTATTCCGGTCGACTTTATGTATATCTTGAAACCGAATAGTATCGGTCATGTATGATTATGTTGATTCCTTAGGCCCCGACCCATATACTTGGGTAATATCTTTTTAAGTATCTCCCATTCAGAGCTCTAGTGAATTCTTCTCCTTCTATTGTTTCTAAGATATAAGCATTCCCTGGAGCGCATCTGCCGATTTTATACGGCCCTTCCCAGGTAGGAGACCATTTGCCGAATTTAGGATCTTTGGACCCGATCGGTAGTACCAACTTCCACACCAAGTCTCCGGGGGAGAACTGCTTGACCTAGACCTTTTTATCGTACCACCTGGCCACTCTCTTTTTATTCTCTTCGATACTTATCAGGGCCCTTAGTCGCTGACCGGCCACATCATCAAGTTCTTCCTTCATCAGTGCCGAGTAGTCGTCGGCCGACAACTGGTCCTGAAGTGAAATGCGCCTTGATCCTGCCCTTGATTCCCATGGAAGTACTGCATCGTGACCGTATACCAACTGATAGGGAGATAACTTGGTAGCTCCATGACAGGCCATTCTGTATGCCCAGAGGGCTTCGGTCAAACATAGGTGCCACTTCTTTGGATACTCTTCAACCTTCCTTTTGATCAACTTGATTATTCCTTTGTTGGAAGATTCTGCTTGACCATTGGCCTGAGCGTAATACGGAGAAGAATTTAGTAATTTGATGCCCATATCGGTCGTAAATTCCTCAAATTCTCCCGATGTGAACATTGTTCCTTGATCGGTTGTTATAGTCTGAGGGATACCGAATCGGTAGACGATGTGATCCCTTACGAAATCGGCCATGATAGCCGACGTCACGGTCCTTAGTGGGATTGCCTCCACCCATTTGGTGAAGTAATCAGTAGCAACCAGAATAAACTTGTGCCCCTTGCTCGATGGTGGATAAATTTGGCCAATAAGATCTATTCCCCACCCTCGGAACGGCCATGGTTTTGACGATGGGGTTCATGGCCGACGCGGGTGCACGTTGGATATTCCCGAACTTTTGACACTCCTGACAACCCTTATAATATTTGAAACAGTCTTCGAGGATCGTAGGCCAATAGTACCCGTTGTTTCTGATCATCCACTTCATCTTATGTGCTGATTGGTGAGCTCCGCATACCCCTTCATGGATTTCCCCCATTAGAGTCTTGGCTTCTTCTGTCCCAAGGCATTTAAGAAGAACACCATCGATCGTTCGGTAGAACAGATCATCTTCGAGCAACACGTATTTGGTAGCATGAAAGCGCACTCGTCGCTCCACCTTTTTAGACGGATCTTTTAGGTAGTCGGCAATTTCCTTACGCCAATCGTTGGCTGCAAGCTCTAAGGCCATGGCGCCCGGAATCGACCGATACCCAGATGCGTGTTGAGCGAGTTTGTTTGCTTCCTCGTTGCGGTCTCTTGGGACGTGCTCGATTGTTGCCGATCTGAATTCTTTTAAAAGCTGTAAGCAATCTTCGTGATGAATTCGTAATATGTCGTCTTTGCACTCAGCCCTTCCGGTTAGTTGATCCACAATTAGCATCGAATCTCCGAAGACCTCAACAGAATCGGCCTTGACTTCCTTCAGTAATCGTAAGCCTTTTAATACGGCTCTGTACTCCGCTTGATTGTTTGTGGCGGCGGTTTCTATCGGCAGAGAAAAATCATATCTTGCCCCCCGAGGCGATATGAGAACGATGCCGATTCCTGATCCGACTCCACATGATGACCCATCAAAAAATAACTGCCAAGGCGCTAGTTCCATGAAGGCGATCTCCGGCCCACAGTGTTGGGCGACGAAATCGGCCATGACTTGACCCTTGACGGCTTTTGCCGATTCATACCGTAGGTCAAACTCTGATAAAGCTAAGATCCATTTACCGATTCGCCCTTTCAATATTGGCAGTGACAGCATGTATTTTACTACATCATCTTTGCATACGACTATACATTCTGCCGACAGTAGATAGTGCCTGAGTTTGGTGCACGAGAAGTAAAGACACAAACACAAACGCTCCACTGGAGGATATCTTGTTTCGGCATCCAGGAGTCTTCTACTAACGTAATAAATTACCCGTTCTTTGTCTTCAAACTCTTGGACTAGAGCCGACCCAATAGCTTTTTCATCGGCTGATAAATATAGTTTAAACGGCTTACCCGTTTGAGGGGGAACCAGGACTGGGGGTGAGACCAAATATCGCTTTATGTCTTCTAGCGCCTTGCGTTGTTCGTCTCCCCATATAAATTCCTGGTCTGGCTTCAACTTCAGAAGTGGTGTGAACGCCTGAATCCGTCCAGATAGATTAGATATAAACCTTCTGATGAAATTTACCTTGCCGATTAGAGACTGTAGCTCAGTTTTGTTCTGTGGAGTGACGACTTTGTTGATGGCCGCTATGGTCTTCTGATTGACTTCTATACCTCGTTCGTGTACCATGAATCCTAAGAACTGTCCGGCGGAAACGCCGAAAGCGCATTTGTTGGGATTCATCTTGAGACCATGCTTTTTAGTACACTCTAGCACCTGTCGCAAATCGGCTAGGTGTTCCTCGTGGCTTTTGGACTTGACCACAACATCATCGATGTAGATCTCCACCAGGAGGCCAATGAGTCTGTGAAAAATGTAGTTCATGGCTCTCTGATATGTAGCACCAGCATTCTTCAGGCCAAAAGTCATCACCACCCACTCGAATAGACCAAGATGGCCTGGACATCTGAAAGCCGTTTTGGGTATATCCTCTTCGGCCATAAGTATTTGATTGTATCCGGCGTTTCCATCCATGAAGCTAATAATTTTGTGCCCCGCGGCAGCGTCGATCAGTACATCGGCCGTAGGCATGGGGTAACCATCCATCGGTGTGGCCTGATTAAGATTTCTGAAATCAACGCAAACGCGGAGCTTCCCGTTTTTCTTGTACACCGGTACGATATTAGAAATCCACTCAGCGTAACGACACTGCCGAATAAATTTTGCTTCAATTAGCCGAGTTATTTCGGCTTTTATGTCTGGTAAAATTTTAGGATTGCATCGCCGTGCGGGTTGTTGGTACGGCCGATACCCTGGTTTTATGGGTAGCCGATGTTCAACAATAGACCGATCTAATCCGGGCATCTCGTGATACTCCCAAGCAAAACAATCCTTGAATTCTCTCAATAAATTTGTCAATTTACATTTGTACTCTGGATCTAAATTTGCACTAATAAAAGTCGGCCTTGGTTTGGTTCCGTCACCTAAATCTACCATCTCCAATGAATCAGCCGACGTGAATCCGTGTCCCAGCTTCCCGTCTTCTCGGGCGAACTGATCCATCTATTGCGCTTCTTCGGAGCCGACTGCTCGGATCGGCTGTAGGCCAAAATCGGTGACCTTCAGGAAATCGGTTTCCCACACCCTACCTGATATGCACCTGACGGTTTCGCAGCTCCATTGCTGTGCGTCGGCTGCTGCGATGCTGTACGCGGAGTCGGCTTTGACCACCTCGATGTTATCGCCGACCCATTGTACTAGGCATTGATGCATAGTTGACGGGATGCAGCAGTTTGCGTGTATCCAGTCTCGGCCAAGAAGCATATTATAGGACCCTTTGCCATTAATGACGAAAAACGTGGTAGGAAGGGTCTTACTGCCGATGGTGAGGTCGACGCAGAGGGCACCGCGAGCGTTTGACACCTTGCCTTCGAAGTCCTTTAGCATCATGTCCGTCCTGGTTAGGTCGTCGTCGCTCTTTCCCAGCTTTCGGAGTACGGCATACGGCATGATGTTGACGGCGGCTCCCCCGTCGACCATCAATTTAGTGAGGGGGCAACCGTCAACATGCCCTTTAAGAAACAACGCCTTCATATGCTGTCGTTCGTCGTCTTCAGGCTTTTCGAACGTGGCCATCATTGGTTCTAAAGCCAACCGTGTTGTTTGTTCCTCTATTGCCGACACGTTCTGTTGATCGGCAGGGGTCATAAACTCCATCGGCAATATGAAAACCATACCGATTTCGGCTGCCGATTCATCACCCGCCGATTCATCGTTGCCCTTGTTGTTTCCTTTGGGGCGCCATACCCGAGGCCTCCTTTCCTTCTTGTCCATCGCGCTTTCTTCTTCTTGCTGTTCCCATTGGCGGAGGCGTTGGACTCTTCGTTTTTGTGATTTGGTCAAACCATCGGGACACCATCTGGGGTTTATTGGCCTCCCTTCTTTCCTGGCGCGTTCCCATTCTGGCTCGCGTCCTAACGGGTCCTCGTCTGTTACCCGTGCATCGGCCATGTCTTGGAGCCGACTGTGAACGCTGGCTTTGCCACTTGATTGATCGTGTCGATCGGTCCTGCCCCCCTGCCTATTATGGCTTCTATCTTCTGACCGATCATATCGGTCACTTCTGCCCCCCAGCCGATCACGCATGGAAGGGCGCTGATCATCTGGGTTGCGCCGATTCCTGCTGATCGGTTCTGGCCTTCCGTCTCTGGAGCGAGACCTTGTGAACGGCCGATTGCTTCGATAGGGACCGTTGCACTCTGGGCAAGTATCGGCTGATGGAAGCCTGAGGTTATTTTCCCAACAATGGATGAAGAATGGGCATCTCCAGTGTTCTTCGTGCCGACGCATTGCTTCCTCTCGGGACCTCGATCGTTCATGTTGGCGTTGGTACTTTTGGAGCAGGAACTGGGAAGTAATACGTGGTTTATCAGACTCACCATCGTCGTCCTCCATTCGCCGTTTCCCTTTGACGTCTTCGGGCGTAAATTGATTTCTGGGGTCGACAGAGCCGCTCCTTTTTGCCGATTCGGACGTCAGCACTTTTGTTTGGAGGGGCTTCTTACCCGTATCCACCATGTTGGTAGGAAAAGGGTGTTGATCAATCTTCATTGGTTTGGCCGGTTTTGCCGGCACTTCGAATTTGAGTCTGCCTTGCTCAATGGCCGACTGTATTTGTTGCCTGAAGATTTTGCACTCGTTGGTATCATGTGATGTGGCGTTATGCCACTTGCAATACTTCATCTTCTTCAATTGTTCGGCAGAGGGTATCGTGTGGTAAGGCAAGAGTTTAATTTGTCCTTCCTGGAGTAGAAGATCGAAGATTTTGTCAGCTTTAGTTGTGTCGAAACCAAATGCTTCCGGCTCCTTTTTGCCGAATGGGCATGATATTGGTTTCTTTCCTTTAATCCACTCTGCGAGTCCGATGTCGGCGTCTTCTTCATCCTCTAATTCTTCCAGAAACGCCACTTTCTTCTGGAAATTTCTTCTTGGATCGAATGGACGCACCTCCTGCCCGGACAATCGGTGGACAATCTGGCTCAGGCTCTCGAACTCTTGTGAAGCATATTTCTCCTTAATGTGTGGCAGCAGGCCTTGGAAAGCTATATCGGCCAACTGCGCATCGTTTAGAGCCAAGGAGTAGCATTTGTTCCTGATTTCCCGAAACCTCTGTATGTATGAGGGTATCGGCTCATCACTTCTTTGCCGGAGGCTAGTCAAATCGGACAGCTTCATTTCGTGGACCCCAGCATAGAAGTACTTATGGAATTGTCTCTCTAGATCGGCCCATGTGATAATTGAGTTTGGTGGCAAGGTGGTGAACCATTGGAAGGCCGATCCAGATAAGGATGACGAGAACAACCGTACCCGCAGGGCATCTTGCGTGGCTGCCTCCCCGCATTGGATGATGAATCTATTCACATGTTCCACGGTGGAAGTATCATCCATCCCCGAAAATTTGGTAAAATCAGGAACTTTGTATCGATGGGGAAACGGCAACAAGTCATACGTAGATGGGTATGGTGTCCTGTAGGTATACGTTTGCACCTTCGGTTTTAGGCCGAATTGTTCTTGCATTACCTCCGCGATTTGCGCCGACCAATCTGGTTGTTGCTGGGGAATAGTTGGCGGTGGGATCGGCACATGCTGATAAATCGGAGGTTGAATAAAAGGAGGTTGATGAAAAGGTGGTATCTGAGTATAAGCCGGTGGTGTAGTAAAGGACGGCTGCTTGTAGGCACCACTTGTTTCATCATATAGCATGAGCTCTGACGTCTTGTTGACCTCCGGAGCAATAGGCTGGTATGGTGGTATAATCGGCCGAGTGGCCGTTTGGGAGGGTATCTGGAACGGAGAATTCCCTTGGCTGACCGATTGATTCAAACCGGTCGTGTGTATGGGTGCCCCCCAGGGTAAAGGGATGACTGGAGGGAGTGGTGCAGAGGACGGCCGGATGGAGCCGTATTCCAAAGGAGTTGATGACGTAGAAGCACTAGATCCTCCTACTGAAGATTGGATCGGCTGTGAAACCTGATAAGCCTGATTTGGTGGAATCGGCTGAAAATACGTAGGTCCCCTGTACCCTTGAGGTATACCCCCGGTGAAGGAGTTGACAACAGCATTGTGCACCATGTTTGAAAGTACCGGGGATTGGTTGATGAAGGCGTGATGAAGAGATTGTTGAATCATATCGGACATTTTATCCGAATCTTTTGAAATTGTGATCTGGCGGGGAGTAGGGAAAGGAGACTTTTTAACAGTTTCCCCGCTCCTGGAACGACTGAAGGATTTCAAGCAAGTTTTCCGGACTTGCTCCAAATACTGATTCAGATCTTCTTTTTGGTCATCCTTTAGATCTGCTTCCGTCACTTCGATGACGTTATCTTCGGAGACTTCAGCAGCTTTCGACATGACGGCGGTTGTAATGGTCCCACCGGGCGTGCCAAAAGTGTGTTGGCGCTAGAAATCGGTCAACCGAATCCCAGCGACCGACACACGACCCGGGAGAATCTGCTTAGCTCCTGTTCGGGTGAATGCCCTGGTGCGGTTCGCGCGGCGTGCCAGCCAATCTGACCTGTTGATTGGCAAGGAAGAACACGTGTTAAATTCAGTAACCGTGATCGGCTAAGTTTCCGATCGAGATAGCTTATCGGCAGATCGGCCGATTTACTGTGATGATGAAATCGGCTATAAGACAGCACGATCCCTGTAGCCTCGTAAACAGATAAATACTAAAGCAATCGGTACAAAGCTTATGAAAACAGTACTAGGAAAAGATCTAATCGGCAACGAATGGATCTAACTGCAGAAAGCAAAGAAAAGCCGATACTACCGATTCCTAGCAGGATAACTGGTGATAAAAACTAGAAAAACAGGTAAAAACCTATGAACCTAGTCGATATCGATAACTGATGAATAAATCTAAACGAAACGACAGCGATGCGCCAGAAGTTAAAGCTTAGATATTACTCGATAAACGGAACTTACAGAATCGGCCGGAGATCAAGATGATGCAGCCCTGCCAACCCGCACGAACTCGTGAGAAGGAAAAGTAATGGCGAAGTCGCCTGCTTGACAGTAAGTACGAAGAATAAAGTAACTTGTTGTATTGATTGATTGTTTCTTACAGATTTACAAAGGTAGCTATTTATAGCCCCGTACAAATAATCTTCTTAACCGACTAGGACTCTATCTCTAATTCAAACAGAAAACAAATATCTACAAGCACAATCCGTGCTAAACTAATTACCCCACGCTTCGTGGGCTGAACTCCACCTTATCCCTCCATCTTTCCAAGCCCATACAGGCCCACCTTAGTCCACCTTCCTGATCGGCCGGTTTCTTATCAGCAAAGGATTGCCGATTGGGAACCTGGCGTATTCACCCTGAAGCGAAGTAAAAGCCACTTGACCGATTCCGCACTGTAGCACCTTTTGGCCGATTCCCATCCGTACTCCTTCGATTTCTTTCTTCTTTGGCGCCGATTCTACTGATGACGAAATCCGGCGTCAACAAAGGGTATAGGTGTTTATGGGCAAAATGGAATCTTTGGAAGTTGTAGAACACAAATGGATGGAAGTTGGACTCAGAAGAATGGAATTGGTGCACTGAAAGTGAATTAACAGATGGGTACATGGCCATGTCAAATGACTGACGAACTGAACTTCAAGTTTCAGAGTAATTCAGTTAGATGAGGGAAAGAATTCAAAATTCGACTATGTTAGGATGTTTATCTCGGGTCAGAGCAAAAATAAAACTTGTAGAGCTCATGTTTATCTACAACTTTGCTTAAGCAACTTGTGGACTGTCGGATGCAATTTTGACCGTGGCTGAGCTCTGAATTTTCGGGCATCAGAAACAAAAGAGGGGGGGGGGTGACAGAGCAAGCAGGACGTGTCGCCGCTGGTGCTTCTGCCGCTGTCCAGCTCGACATCTAGGCCACCTCCGCGCCACGCAAGTCCCTAGCTAGGTCACGGTGTCGACCATGCGCACGGTAAAACTTCATATATCTACCGCTCCCGCCGCCACTTTCATCGTCGGTCCTTTTTACCGCCGCCGTCCTCTCTGTCACACCGCCACCACCGAGCAAATTGCCCCACCACACCGCAGCTCTTGTCGATTCCTTCCATCAACACCTCCACACACACCCCACCGACAACTCTACCAGCTTGTTGCCCCGCCTCTCCGCCGGCATACCCTACATCGCCGTCGTTTCCGTCCGCCACCGCCGCACCTCCTGCTCACGGTGAGCACCTCCTTGCCATCGTTTTCGTTCCGTGTGGGTAGTCGTAGGCGAGTCCTCGGGGCACTAGGAAGCCGTAGAGGAAGTTGTCGGGGTAGGACGAGCTGTCGTCGTGTTTAGCCACGACCGGCCGTAGGCGCCGCCGCCCGCCGCCGTGGAGGGAGTGGCTCCGGCCACCTCCCGGGGAGTTACCGCCGCGTACGGGTGCGCTAGGGCATGGGGATGCTTCCCCGGCCTAGCCCCATCGCCGGTAGGGTGCCGGCCGGCGAGCCGCACCGCCCCTGTCACGCTCGAGTTTTGGCGGGAGGAGGAAGAAGGCTCTGGTGCCGCGAGCCCGCGCATCAGGGAGGAGAGGAGAGGAAGGAGGCAGGCCGGGCGATGGCTTAAGTGGACCGAGAGTCCAGTCGGCCCAAATACCGGTGCGGGGAAGGGCCGTTGGAGGAAAAGGCCGGAGGCCCAGGTGGTCCAGCAGGCCGACTTCGTGGAAGAGAAGGAAAAGGAGAGATGGGCTGTCGGGCCGTCGCCGGTTTTGAGAAAGGGAGAAGAAAAAGAAAAACAGCCCAATAGGCCTAGTAGAGGTATAAGAGGCCGGCGGGTGGGATGAATAGGAGAAGGGGGTGGGTCCGAGCCGCGGGCCCAGCGTAATAGAGAGGGGGTAGAGTTAGGGCGTGTGAGAAAAGTAGGCCGAGGAGTTTTTTCGGGAAAAATTTAGATTTCCTTTGTAGAATAAATAGATTAAATCCGAATCTCACCATTTAAATCACAGAAATTTCTAGGGGTGTCCAAAATTAGTGAAACCAATTTTGTTAGGATTGTTTTATTTTTCTTTATGCATTAAAATTTTTATACCCTAGGAAAAATAATAAAAATTTGGGTATTTATTTAATGCCTTTCTTTTAAGGTATTTAAATAAATACATAATCTTTAGTAAATACAGAAAATATGGAATAACATTTCATAATCACAAATTATTGTTAACTCATAGGAAATTAGGTTTTAAGGCTAGAAAATAATTATAACGTTTTCTAAAAATAAAAGAAAGAGCCTTAGGTAAGGTTAGTAAAGAAAATAAAATTTGTTGGGTTAATCTTTTCGGGTTTTTGTGTGTTGGCTTGCAACTTTATCATGATAAATTGTATAGTCCTTGTTGGCTTGCAACTTTATCATGAAGGGAAGTTGTATAGTCTTGTATTCAAAAAGTTGCATTCCTAACCCCTACATATGTTTTGTCATAGACACCGAAGCACCGGAAGGGGATTTCTCGGAATTTTCAGAAGGATCTCCGGAGTTCGAAGAAATCATTGAGTTGGTTCCCTACGAGGCCAATCCTTCAGACAGTGCTAACTTTTTTATAGAACAAGGCAAGCCCCGGTGCATTATACCTATTATTTTGGAGTCGATATTTCATGTGTCCAATTATCGGTTATTGTTATGTGAATGCACTAGGTCTAGGAGTTGCTTGAAACTCATTCTTGTGCATTATCATATCTTGTTTTAAGGACATCTTTGCCACTTGTTCAAACATTTAGTAATTAACCCAAGTCTAGAAATGCTTAGTTGCTTAAATAATTGGCTTACTGAACCTTAAGGTAAATATTGAGTCATGCATGTTATTTATGGAAAGATAACTTGGAAGTTAGGGAGCGGACAGAAGCTAAGGATGTAGTTCTGTCTGCTAGATTAATTTGGTTAAGGCCCGATTCGTTGTCTTAACCTTTGATCAAGTGAAAGACATCTGATCACTTACTGGGTATGGGACCAGTAAAGCCCAGTAGGTTAGTAAACCCTCTGATCGGGAATACTTCGTACCCGCACTTGACGTGCTGGAGATTGGCAGGGGCATAGCCTGAAACTCACATGGTGATCAGGCCAGACGTGGGGTCCCATGTGGGGGTGCGTCCCTCGGTCCGGGTAGTCTTATTCCCAATCATTGGTTTTGCTAATCGAAAAGTTGTTACGTACGACTTGGACAGTCGTATATAACTGGTGATCAGGGTACTCTCCTGCATGATGTAATTTGATCCGGATCGCCACAATTCTCGGTTATGAATGCACTTGATCACTGTTGAGCATCGTAGCATAAATTCATGAATGCTATATCTTTCCACTAATGTTTGATGTATGACTTAATACCTTGTTGTTTGCAATTAAACTTTTTATCATCATTTAGAATGGTTAGGTAATAACTTAATCAAAATAAAAGATAAAGCTAAGGTCTCACTTTTAGTAAGCTCTTTTGACAAAAATGTGTCAGCCAAGTACACTGAAAAAGCTATCATGTAGTTCCAAGAAAAGCTATTATAATGGTTAGTCGGGTAAGCCTTCCTGAGTACCTCGTGCTCAGGATTATCCCTTGTGGCTATTTTCAGAGGCACCGCCGGAATCCACCGAGGAGGAAGCCCCGAAAAACTAGGGTATTGTTATGAGTCTCACAATACCCTTAGAAGAAATCTTAAATGCTCATCTCCCACCTGAACCATTTATGTTTAAAATCCTAGAACCTCTGTCTAACCTGCACTGTTAAGTTTATTTCAAACTATGTCTTGTAATAACTCGTATCTCGTGTATGTATGTAAAAATGTAATATTTGTTGATGCTTTCCCATCACGGAAACAATCCTGGTGTATGGCTATGAGACACGACATGGATCTTTCGAGGAGTCCTAGGGACACTCGACGGACGACTGAACTTATACTGTTTTAAGTGCGTTTCGGATAATTGCTGCATCGGCAGCGATTAGGTGCATTTAAACCAGTTTAAGTTGGACGGTTCCGCCACATAATGTTAAATATACTTATTATTAGTTTCGAACGAATGAGAAAAGGGATGAATGACTCACTAAAAGTTGTACGGCAAAAGTATAAATTGCATGTGATGTTGCTTACCCATGAAGTTGAAAATAGTCTTCATGGTCCGATTTCGCCATTTCATTAAGCATTCCTCATTTATAACGTGCGGGTCCATGAATCCGACATTATAGTATTGTTTTCTATAGCAATGTTGAATCTCCATTATGCATGATACAAAATAAAATATGGGATGAGATAGCGCACAACTAATGTAGGAGCTAGGATTTAGAAATGAGATCAAATACTTATAGAACCATGCACCAATGAGGGACTTGTCAAGGGCATCTTGAAGGTACAAGTAATAAAGACTGTCAAACTCAATCCATATGTCATCTGACCCTCGAAAGTAATCACGATCTTGAACCCGAGCAATGAACATGATCCATGCATCTGCAGCTGCCTCCATGCACCAGTTATGAAATGCATACATTTTTGTTGGTAGGGGATCGTCCAACAGTGGCCACAGAAGAGGTTCCTCTAGCTTAAACTCCCATTTACTAGCCCCTAGGTGATTTGGGATATAGTCCTCCCCTAGGAGTTAAGCTTTTTTGAGATTGATGGAGGCAATAAATTCAGCCAAAACCTCATCTTCTTTTGAAAGCACTTTGAGTAGATCGACCAATTATAAGGACTATTCTCCAAGCTGGGGAATGGTGGACCCTGATCTTTTTTTCTTCTGATATGACTTTGTGATTGAGCAGTCATAGTCTGACATGGTTCTTTCACCACTTTTTTAACCACTAGGGATTTAAAGTATTTCTTCGTTGCTTCGTCTTAGGCTTCTTCTTTCACCCAAAGTGAGTAGCAACCTCAGCCATAGATATCCAGTGGCATTCCACATCTGTTAGTTCATATGCCAACTTTGGAGGTGTAGGCTTTGCTTTATTAGGATGTGGGTTATTCTTCTGCTTAGGAGGTGGCAGGATCGAAGCATTCATGATTTTCTTTTTAGGAAGTGGAGGTTGAGGCAACGATGGACTCATGCTTTGGTCCCTTGTAGCTAGTGGGGATGATGGACTCATGCTTTGGTTCATTGTAGCTGGTGCATCCCTGGATGGTGGCATTAGTGACTTGTGCCTTGACCTCTGAGGGGATGATGCGGGAACTATGTCTGCTTGCGGAAACCTTATGTAGCCCCTGGCCCAACAAATCCAAGTGCGGATGGCGTGTCCTAGTTCCGTTTCACCATCGCCTCCAAGGATCTCGAGGCCCAGGTCTTCCCATCCTGTTTCCACTCGGTCAACCTAGACTCTAGCATATCCTTCAAGAATCTCCACGCCATGAATTGCCTACCTGGTACCGGTACTTTGTTTCCACTCAGTCAATCTAGACTCTAGCATATCCTTCAGGAATCTCCACGCCATAATTTGTCTGCCTGGTACTGGTACTTCAGCAATACCATGAGCCACTAATTTGATTGTTTTCCTCACCGGAGTAAGAAGCTCACATGGGGTCCTCACAGTGATGTCTTCTATGGGGTAGTGTTGTTTGTTGCCCGCAACCATGTCAGATGATTATTCTGGTTGGAACTCTGTGGAAGCGACACTGCTACAATGCTGGGAAGCTTGGTTTATTATGTCCACATTAGCACCTGATGCAGCTCCTGCTTGGCTAAGTGCTAACGCCTCTTGCAGCCGATCCATTCTTTCATTAGTCGAAGCTACTTGTTCTTCTAGGATACGCATATTCTCTTCTGCTACGACCTTGCTTCTTCTTGGACTTCTATAAGACTTGATATCTTCACTAAAGCCTTTCTTCCATGGAAGTACACCTATGGCTCGGACACATCCAGTGTCTTCCAGATTCCCAAGTGCATAAGTCAGCTCATCTTTCTCTTTGTCAGGCTTAAAAGTTCCTTGCCGTTTAGCCTTTAGTGTAGCTTCCAACCTAGTGACTTCTGCCATTAATGAATCTCTAGTAATAAACGATCCTTCTTCCCTATTTAATGTGCTGCTATGACCGTTGAAAAAGTTCTTTGCTTTCAATGGCCAATCGAGAGTTGCTGGCACGATTCCTCTTGTCATTAGGTTAGCTTCTATCCTCTGCCATTTGAGCATCACCATCTTATAACCTCCTTGGCCAAGATGATGAAAGTGTTTCTTTCTGTTTGCATTATCTTTGGCTTTTTGAGCTCGCATTTTGGCATCTTCCGACAACTTGTATTGCTTGAATGGTTCCCAATAAGGTCGTAGCTTTTGGTACTTTTTCTCCAAATCTGGTTTGATGCCCTTCTTGATAAAATCTTTGTCCAAGTTTCTCTTGAACATTTCGAAAGCAATTTCCATCTTCCTAAAGGAATATACCTTCAGTTCTTTATCTTTTACTTCTGAATATGTGAAGTGCAGTATCAACTGTTGCCAACATATTTCTTTCTCTCGCTCAGGGACCATATCTTCAGCTGCATCAGTACGTGTGGTTGCTCTCCATTTTTTAATGCTTATGGGGATGTTTTCCCGAACAACAAACCCACATTGATTGAAAAATGTCGTACACACAGAAGGGGGAGCAATTGGTGCACCTTCATCATCCACTTCTGTGATGATGGTACGCCCTACCAACTTTTTCTTCCCGCCTCATTTCTGTTTAGGTCTCATGGAGGATCCAGATGGCTAAAAAAAGAAGCATTAATTATACCCATGGTTGATAGGTAGAGAATTCAAATCATGTTTATGTATACAAGGATTCATATGCTCGGCAATTTCTTCCTCCTCTTCGGCTGGAGCATCATCACCGCCATCACCAGTCGTATTTAGGTACTGGCTGCCATCATCCTCTTCGCTTGTAGCATCATCTACTTCATTAATAATATTTTGCTGGAACGCTTCTTCCTCTCTGTCTCCCATTTTAACCAGTAAAAGAAAAAACAAGGTATTTAGATAGTAATTAAGAATAAATAAAGCTAAAAGAAATAATTTTTTCCATTAATAAAAAAATAATTCTAGGCATTGTCAATCATGTAAGTAAGTTTCTAGCCATTTTCCAGTAATCTCAATGATTTCTAGCAATTTCCTATATTTTGTAATAGTTTTCTATATTATTATCTTCCATATTAACAAGTAAATCTAACCATTACTAAAAGTAACAATTAAGAAAGTAATTCTAAAAAGAATGTAACTAAATGAAACAAAAGAAATAATTCTAGGCTTCATGTAAGGAAGTTTCCTAGCCACTTTCCAGTAATCTAAATGATTACTACCAATTTCTTATATTTTCTAATTACTAATTGCTGACATAATCATGGGGATTGCTGACATCAGCGATCGGGGTGGGGGGTTGGGGGCTTACGTATGCACGCAGAAGGGCCGAGGGTGCGGTGGTAGGGGCGAAGGCGGAGGCCAGAGCGCGGGGTCCTGATAGCGGCCGGCGTGAGCTCCTGGTGATGGAGGGCACGACAAGGGCAGAGGCGCTCAGTGGCGGCCGATGCATGGCGAGCACGGGGTGAGGCACGGCGGAGCTCGGGGGGGCCAACCGGGGCGGGACGGCGGCTGACGTCGAGGAGCACAGAATCCTGTGGGGAGGATGCACGCTGAGGTGCCAAGGGAGCGTTGGGCGTGGCCAGATGTCAAGGAAGTCGAGGAGGAGCTAGGGCGTGGATGTCGAGGAGAAGTGCGGCGTCCTACGGGGAGGAGTGCACCGTGCTGCCGCGGAGTTCCTGATGTTGGAGGTATGCCCTAGAGGCAATCATAGAGATGATGATATCTGATTGTATCCATGATTTGTATATTGTGTTCATTGAATATCCATTAAAGGCTACTTGAATTGATCTACAATTATGTGAATTGTGTGTGGAACTCTTTACTTGTATGGTTATTCTAAAAGTTGTCCCTAGTCGGAGTTCATGTGTGGACACACATGAATATTAGACTAGTACATGTATTAGTTGATGACTATATTTCACAAGTCATGGATATGGAGATGTCAAACTAATAATGTAGGCACATTATTAGACCTGAGACCTGAGACCTGAGATTGTCGCATGTACTCAAGATGTGGATCGACTTACTTAGGGGCTATCAAACGCTACACCGTGACAGGGTAGTTAAAAAGGTAGCTTTCGGGTTTGTCAAGAAGCATGCTGTGAGACATGGTCAATCAAGATGGGATTTGCCCCTCTCTAATTGAGAGTGATATCTTCTGGCCCCTTGAGTGATCGGATCCAAAATTGCATGGTCATGCTACGTACGGTTAAGAGTTAACCTACAAAGGGATTCCGAATCACAGGATCGAGAAAGAGTGGTCAGCTTGAAGCTAGACCAAATATCATTAGGCAAATTGAATAGCATGTACATAATGTTGTGACAGTTTGTCTGATATGATCTTCGTGTGCGTATAGGAGTTGGCACGTCTTGCTAGAGGCCGCTACCGACTATTGGGCCAAGTAGGAGTACTCGGACCATGTATATACGTATTCGAACCCATAGGGTCACACACTTAAGGGGCTGGAAGCCCAATTCGGATATGATCCGAGTTGGATCAGGTTTAGAAGTACTAATGGGTCTCGGACCCAGAGGCCCGTCAGGAAGCTCTATAAATAGAGGGGTGGGGCGCCCTAGGGTTTGATCCTTTTGGCCGAAACACATCTGCCGCGCCTCCCACGCCCTCGCCCTGTTGCAACTCGTGGACCTAGCAGTCCGGCTTGCGACGCTTCCTCCCTGCACGTGTGGATACCTTGGAGGTGTTGCACCTGCAGCAGTTCGACGAGTCGCCGACAAGCCACGCCGAGCCACGGCACGAGGACGACTTTTGTTGCACGTGGACGAGCTGCTGAGGCATTGCTCGACGTCGACATGATCGACTACATGCTCGACTACGCTGATCGACTTCGCTGCCCTGATGCGATTCTACATCTTCCGCACCAGTGCATCGAGTGGTAATCCCGTGATCCATATACGGCAGTTTTACTGGTTTACGTGATAGAAAAATTTTGTTTTGTGCTAGTGTAGCCTACCTCGTAGCCCAACAGTGTATCAGAGCCATAGCTGTTTTTGTTATGGATTCGGATGTGTGCATATGGAGATATACGAGTTTTCAGACTGATCTATGGCCTATTTTCGTGTTTTTGCTGCAATGGTCGTGTAACGACATACTCCTACCGGTCGGATTTCCTCCATCGGAGTTAAGTGATACACGTAATGCCAGCTACAGTGAGCGAAGATCAATATGATTGGTCGAATCGAAATCTAGGTTCATACGCCAGGCACATGAGATGTGCAATAGTAGATTGGATCTACTGCCGGGTCGGAATTTTGCCGTATGCGTGTGCTTTGGTAAAATAGCCGTAACTTTTCGGTACGATCTCGGATCGAGGTGAATTTTATATGAAAATTGATCTACAGAAAAAGTTACACATGAAATTCAACCGCTTTTCCATTTTCGACGAAATTAGATTTCCCAAATTTGGCTTGGAAGATGGAGTTACGGGCCTCCGAAGTTTGGAACGTTAGAACGCCTAACTCTGTTTTGCAGGATGTATAGATCTTGTGATCAGTATGGCCCCTTTGTGTATGTGATGCATGTGTGTAACTCATTCATGACCTGCGTGTCGTGCGTACGGCAACACGGTTGGAGCCATATGTGTTGTCACTTTAATGTATTTAATGGTCTGCGTACCAATTTGTGATGATCCAAGCAACTATGTAATCTTCATTACTAGCTATTAGGTGCAATAGCATGTTCTAGTTCTTGGAGGACTCAGCACCAGGAGGACGGCGCACATGGAACATGGAGATGGAGATCACTATGGTGAACAGGTTCTGTGGAGATGGAGATCACCATAAGAAAACGGGTCATACTGTGTCACAACTGTGTGCATGTTATTCTTTATGTTTTACTTCCTGCATGATGTGATGTTAGAAGTAGAACGATCCCTCACAAATTTTAAGTTAGTATGCCCTTCCAACTAAAACTTGCACCGTCCCATGTCTTGTACAATTGGCGGTGGGTCTATGAAATTAGGGTGCCACTAGTTTTCCTTGACTAGACGGGTTTGTGTCAGACACTTACACGCATAAGGGATGGTTTTCTTAACAAGGTTATCTTAACAGTTAAGGACCTTGGGGCATAAAGGTTGGACGCCGAGACATGGAGATGTCACCCAACAACAGGAGTCATATGTGATATGATTAACAAGAAGTTGCTTACTGATCTACCTTGTTTGCTAGCGGTGATGCTAAAGCTCACTAGTAGACTTGTTAGTTGTGGATCCTGAATCACTAAGTATCAATAGAGGGATATTGATTTTAGTGGGAGTAGATTCTGTTAAATAGTTTAATGTGATTTGCTCTATCATGGATACGTTTGTCTTAGTGTATTTTGCATTACTTTTATTGTAGATTAAATGGCACCTAGCAACACCACACCGTTTGCTTTGCGTTCGGTCCTTGAGAAGGACAAGTTGAATGGAACAAACTACTCAGATTAGATCCGTAACATGAGAATTGTTCTCAGGGTTGAGAAAAAGGAAGATGTTCTAGACAACCCATTACCAGAAGAACCTGCTGATGATGCACCTGCTGCTGTTAAGAATGCTTACAAGAAAGCATGTGATGCTAACCTCGAAGTAAGCTGTCTTATGCTTGCTTGAATGGAACCCGAGCTGCAGATGCAGTTCAAAACAAACCATGAGGTGCACGATATGATCGTGGCGCTTAGAGACATGTTCCAGACACAGGTCAGGACTGAAAGATTCAATGTGTCTAAGGCCTTTGTGGAGAGCAAGCTAGCAAAAGGCGCAGCAGTAGGACCACATGTAATCAAGATGGTTGGTTACACTCAACGGTTGGAGAAGCTGGGCTTCCCACTAGGCCAAGAGTTGGCCACTGATTTCATTCTTTCATCTCTTCCGTCTAGCTATGAGAACTTCATCTCGAACTACCATATGCATGGGACGGAGAAGGGTCTGAATGAACTGTGTGGCATGCTTAAAACAGCAGAGGCTGACATTAAGAAAAGTGCTAGTAGCAGCCATGTGATGGCTATACAGAACAAGCCTAGCTTTAAGAGGAAGGGCAATTCTTGGAATAAGAAGGGTAAGGCTGGAATGTCCAAGCCAAACCTAGCGCCCAAGGTTAAAGCTGGACCTGGACCTACTCCAGACAAAGAGTGCTTTTATTGTCACGAACTTGGTCACTTGAAGAGAAATTGCAAGCAGTACCTAGCTTCGTTGAAGAATGAGGGAAGTAAGAGTACTTCCACCTCAGGTACGCTTGTTATTAATGTTATAGACAACATATTTCTCGCTGATACAATTATTAATTCTTGGGTATTTGATACCGGATTGGTTGCTCATATTTGCAATTCGATGCAAGGAATGATAAGAAGTAGAAGTGTGGAAAGAGGAGAAGTTGATTTCCACGTGGGCAATAATGCAAGAGTTGCTGCATTGACCGTTGGGACGATGCAACTCCACCTCCCGTCAGGATTTATTATGGAGTTGAATAATTGTTATTTCATTCCTAGTTTAAGTCGAAACATTATGTCTCCTTCATGCTTGATGAAGGATGGTTATTCATTTGCGAGCGAAAACAATGGTTGTGTGATCTCTAAGAATGATATGTTTATGGCTTTTGCACCTATTGTGAATGGATTGTTTGTTTAAATATTGATAATTCACCTATCTATAACATAAGTGCTAAAAGGCTTCGGCCTAATGATTTGAGTCCTACCTACTTGTGGCATTGTCGTGTGGGTCATATAAGTGAGAAACGCATGAAGAAGCTCCATACTTATGGACTTTTAACTTTGTTTGATTTTGAATCATACGAGATATGTGAGGCTTGCTTACTAGGCAAGATGACCAAGGCACCTTTCACAGGTTTTCCTAAGAGAGCATTAGACTTGTTGGAACTTGTATGCGGACCAATGAGCACGACAGCCAGAGGAGGGTACCAAAACTTCATAACTTTTACTGATGATTTTAGTAGATATGGATAAGTCGGATAAGTGCATTTTCATGGGATATCCAAAGGAAATTTTAGGATATTATTTCTACAACCGGTCAGAGGGAAAAGTGTTTGTTGCTCGGAATGGGGTTTTCCTAGAGAAAGAGTTTCTCAAAGGAGAAAAGAGTGGAAAGACAGTGTATCTTGAAGAAGTTCGAGATGAGCCGATCGGGCAAGAATCAACGAGTGATGCTAACGTAGCAGAACAAGTTGAGACACCCATGGCAAGAGAAGCACCGCCACAACCACGAAGGTCGGCAAGGCTCCGTGAGATGCGGGAAATATTATTGTTGGACAATGATGAGCCTGCGACATATGCAGAAGCAATGATGGACCCACACTCCGAAAAATGGCAGAGTGCCATGCAATCCGAAATAGTGTCCATGGGAGACAATCAAGTTTGGAACTTGGTTGACCCACCTGATGGTGTTAAAGCCATAGAGTGCAAGTGGATCTATAAGAAGAAAAAGGATATGGATGGAAATGTTCACAACTATAAAGCACGACTTGTCGCAAAAGGTTTTTGACAATTTCAAGGAGTTGACTACGACGAGACCTTTTCACCCGTAGTGATGCTTAAGTCCATTCGGATTATTCTAGCTATAGCTGCATATTTCGATTATGAGATATGGCAGATGGATGTCAAGACTGCTTTCCTGAATGAAAACCTAACTGAGGACGTGTATATGATACAGCCCGAGGGTTTTGTCGATCCGAAAAATGCTGGAAAAGTATGCAAGCTTCAGAGATCCATTTATGGATTGAAGCAAGCATCTAGGAGTTGGAACATTCATTTTGATGAAGTGGTCAAAGGGTTTGGCTTCACCAAGAACGAAGAAGAGTCTTGTGTTTACAAGAAGGTTAGTGGGAGCTCTGTAGTATTTCTAATCTTATTTGTGGATGACATATTGCTGATTGGAAATAACATTCCTATGCTTGAGTCCGTAAAGACTTCATTGAAAAATAGTTTCTCGAGAAGGACTTAGGGGAAGCGGCATATATTCTGGGCATTAAGATCTATAGAGATAGATCGAGAAGGCTTATAGGATTAAGCCAAGATACTTACATTGACAAAGTGTTGAAGCGATTCAGCATGGAAGAAGCGAAGAAAGGGTTCTTGCCTATGTCACATGGCATACATCTCAGCAAGACTCAGTGTCCTTCGACTGCATGGGTAGAGTGTCATATGCTCGACCATTGGATCTATCATGTATGCAATGATAAGTATTCGCCCAGATGTTTCATATGCGCTAAGTATGACAAGTAGACACCAGTCTGATCCGGGTGAGAGTCACTGGACAGCGGTGAAAAACATTCTTAAGTACTTGAGAAGGACTAAAGATATGTTCCTCGTCTATGGAGGTGAGGAGGAGCTCATTGTAACAGGTTACACCGATGCTAGTTTCCAAACCGACAGAGATGATTCAAAGTCACAATCAGAATTTGTGTTCACGCTAAATGGTGGTGTTGTTAGTTGGAAGAGTTCCAAGCAGGATACGGTGGCCGATTCTACGACAGAAGCTGAGTACATCGCGGCTTCGGAAGCCGCGAAGGAGGGTGTTTGGATAAGGAATTTCCTTGTTAAGCTTGGTGTGTTCCCAAATGCGTCCAGCCCATTGAATCTCTATTGTGATAACAATGGAGCAATTGCGCAAACAAAGGAGCCAAGGAATCACCAAAAGAACAAACACGTTATGCGGCGATTTCATCTCATTAGAGACTTCGTTAATCGGGGTGAGATCCAGATATGCAAAATACAGATGGATTTGAATATTTCTGATCCGTTGACAAAGCCTCTCCTGCAGTCTAAGCATGATGCGCACATAAGAGCTATGGGTATTAGATATATTCTAGATTGACTCTAGTGCAAGTGGGAGATTGTTGGAGGTATGCCCTAGAGTCAATCATAGAGATGATGATATCTAATTGTATCCATGATTTGTATATTGTGTTCATTGAATATCCATTAAAGGCTACTTGAATTGATCTGGAATTATGTGAATTGTGTGTGGAACTCTTTACTTGTATGGTTATTCTAAAAGTTGTCCCTAGTCGGAGTTCATGTGTGGACACACATGAATATTAGACTAGTATATGTATTAGTTGATGACTATTTTCACAAGTCATGGACATGGAGATATCAAACTAATAATGTAGGCACATGTGGAGACATGTGCTAGGACTGACCCAACGCGAGAAGTAGTTCTTCCTTTACACAACATGTATGCTTTGTCCTTAGACCTGAGATTGTCGCATGTACTCAAGATGTGGATCGACTTACTTAGGGGCTATCAAACGCTACACCGTGATAGGGTAGTTAAAAAGGTAGCTTTCGGGTTTGTCAAGAAGCATGCTATGAGACATGGTCAATCAAGATGGGATTTGCCCCTCTCTGATTGAGAGTGATATCTCTGGGCCCCTCGAGTGATCGGATCCGAAAATGCATGTCCATGCTGCATAAGGTTAAGAGTTAACCTACAAAGGGATTCCGAATCACAGGATCGAGAAAGAGCGATCGGCTTGAAGCTAGACCAAATATCGTGAGGCAAAGGGAATAACATGTACATAATATTGTGACGGTTCGTCTGATATGATCTTCGTGTGCATATAGGAGTTGGCATATCTTGCTAGAGGCCGCTACCGACTATTGGGCCGAGTAGGAGTACTCGGGCCATGTCTATAGGTATTCGAACCCATAGGGTCACACACTTAAGGGGCTGGAAGCCCAATTTGGATATGATCCGAGTTGGATGAGGTTTAGAAGTACTAATGGGCCTTGGACCCAGTGGCCCGTCAAGAACCTCTATAAATAGAGGGGTGGGGCGCCCTAGGGTTTGATCCTTTTAGCCGAAACACATCTGCCGCGCCTCCCACGCCCTCACCGTGTTGCAACTCGCGGACCTAGCAGTCCGGCTTGCGATGCTTCCTCCCTGCACGTGTGGATACCTTAGAGGTGTTGCACCTGCAGCACTTCGACGAGTCGCCGACGAGCAACGATGAGCCGCCGCCGAGCCACAATGAGCCGACGACGAGCCGCGGCACGAGGACGACCTTTGCTGCACGTGGATGAGCTGCTGAGGCACGACTTGACATCGACGTGATCGACTACGTGCTCAACTACGCTGATCGACTTCGCTGCCTCGACGCGATTCTACATCTTCCGCACCAGTGCGTCGAGCGGTAATCCCGTGATCCATATACGGCAGTTTTCCTGGTTTACGCGGTAGAAAAATTTTGTTTTGTGCTAGTGTAGCCTACCTCGTAGCCTAACACCTGATGCGGCTGGATGTCGAGGAAGTCAAGGAGGAGCCAGGGTCGTGTGCGCCGAGGAAGGGGGCCGGTTAGCTGGGGCGCTGGGTAGTGCGGACGTCGAGGAGGAGCGCGGCATGCAATAGTCTGGAGTGCGCCGCGATGCCGGGGAGTGTTGGGCGTAGCCAGACATTGAGAAGGAGCCGCGCCGCGGTTGATGGTGGACAACGACGTCGGAGGCAGCGGAGTGGCGACAGGATCGGGAGAAGGAACGACTGCGTGGCTAAGTGTTGGAGAAGAAGTGGGGTGGGATTTTTGCAGGTTTGTGCAGTTTAGTACCAGGCGGTGGCCCGCCCGGTACAAAATAGCCTTTAGTACCGGTGCTAGCTGCTGTCCAGTACTAAATGGTTTCATTTAGTACTGGCCAAGGCCTTCGCCTGGTACTAATCGGGCAAAAATGGCGGGAGGCGAAACATGGGGAATTTAGTACCGGCCAAGGCCTCCGCCATGTACTAATCCACCTCCAAGTGTTTGGTTTTCTGCGCGCACTCTATTTTCTTTTCTTATTTCTAAAATTACTGTTATATTTGTTTTATGCTTAATAAATGGAGTAAACTTAGGAAAAATATTGAAAAAAGTTTCATACCTTGCTGTTGGCTATCTCTACACCATACAACAATTTATTGATATAGTAAAATTAGAAATTTTTAATTACTAATAGGATATGAAATGTTTCCACACTGTTGTTAATCCCAAAAAACAAAAAAACTACTATTTTGAACATGATAAATATTAAGAAATATTAGCTATAATAAATTCGACAATTATGCCTTCAGTATACAATGTACCTCTAATTTAATATTTGAAGACTTTTGATGATCCAAAATACTGCAAATATTTAATATTTTAACCATGAAAAAATAATTTATGAATTTGTGTTTGTTTTATTTGATCCAAATTGTACGAATAGTATCGTTAATCGTAGAAATACCACATAATTGTTCGAATTGTACAAAATACATTACAATAGTTCATCACATGACCACATAATTAATACCACGCAATATAATGGTTCTAAACCTACTCATCGTTATTCAATGAACATTGATAATCTTTTTCTTGACGAATGTCCCTTGGTCATGATCGCGGTGTAAGTACGGAGCATCTTCTTTGGATAATAGGATGCTAGTGTCAACCTCAACTGAGAATGGAGAAAGTTCATCAAACTGATCAAAATCTTCCAACATGATTTACATAGCTCGTGTATGTCGTTGATTTACATATCTTCCCACCGCTCGTGCACGTCCACTAGTTATACATAAAATGATACAAGTAATGCAATCACCTCCATACTTTCAGGAAATTTCACTATCGAGCATCAATCATACGCTAGAAACAAGAAACATTTCGCTGCAACAACGGACACCAATTGCAGTACAATATACCTTATTTGGTGCCTGCTAGGTAATTGCGACGGGCACGGCCTTGAGAGGGACGGCCAGGACATTGCCAGTTGTAAACCTTTCGCTGACGTCCACCTGCTCGGCCGCCATGCCCTCTGGCAACCTCCACTCGAACGCGTGCAGCAGCGACGCCAGCAGGTGTGGCACGACGCGCTCCGCCATGGGCATACCGGGGCACTGCCTCCGTCCATACCCGAACGGGAAGAACTCGAATTCCTTCCCCTTGTAGTCCACCTCCGCCGCCTTGCCCAAGAAGCGCTCCGGCATGAACCTGTCCGGCTCGTCCCACACCGCCGTGTCCCGCATGATCGCCCACACGTTGACGAAGACCGTGCAGCCCTTGGGCACGGCGTAGCCGCAGACCTCGACGCCGTCCTCCACGGCCTTGTGGGGCACCAGCAGCGGCGCCACCGGGTGCAGCCGCATGGATTCCTTGAACACGGCCTGGAGGTACGGCAGGCCCGCCACGTCCGGCTCCTCGATGGTCTCCTTGCCGCCCAGAGCTCCGGCGATCTCCGCGCGCAACCTGGCCATGGTGCTCGGGTTGCGGAGCAGCTCGGCCATCGCCCACTCCACCGTGATCGTGATCGTGTCGCCGCCGGTGAAGAAGATCTCGAACACGATGGCCTTCACGGTGTCGCGGTCGATCTTGCCCGTGGACATGAGATCCAGGAGCACCTGGAGGAAGTCGTCGCCGTGCCTGCCGTCGGCGTTCTCGGCCAGCCTGCGCTCGATTATGCCGTCCAAGATGCGGTAGATCTCCCCCAGGTGCCAGGCCGCCGCGCGGCGCCGCCCCTGCAAGTCGAGCCGCCGCAGGAAGGGGAGGAGGTCGGAGACGTTGGGCTTCGTCATCAGGTCGGCTATGTTCTCCACGTGCTCCCGCATCCCGTGCGCCGATTCGCCGGTGGCGTCAACGTCCACCACGTCGACGGAGAAGAAGGTGCTCGACACGAGGTTGATCATGCCGCCGTACAGCGCCCTGCCGACGTCCACCTCCCGCCCGGCGCGCGCGCGGAGGTGTGCGACCAGGTCCCGCACCTTGCGCTCCCGGACGCCGCGCGCCGCCGCGAGGCTCCGCGACGAGAAGACGTGCGCCGCCAGGATGCCGCGCTGCAGCTTCCACAGCGGGTCCGAGCTGGCCATGTTGACCAGGGAGCGGTCGGCCCACCCGAGCGCGTGGACGGCGTCGACGGTGTAGCGGCCCGTGAGGCGCCGGTCGTGCCTGGTGAAGGCCTCCCTCGCGGCGTCTCGGGAGGAGAGGGCCACGGCCGGGACGGGGCCGAGCTGGAGGCGCATGACGGGGCCGTGGGTGCGCGCCAGCCGCGCGAGCGCGTGGTGGAGGTTGCCTCGCAGGTCGAGCGCGTTGCCAATGATCGGGAGCGGCCGGGGGCCCGGCGGCAGCCGGCCGGAGCCTCGACGGCGGCTGAGGATGGCCAGGTAGTAGAGGAGCGAGACGACGCCGGCGAGCGTTGCCCAGAGCAACCAGACCTCGTGCTCCATCTTTTCTGGGGCCTGGTTTTCCTGCTCAGGCCAAGCCCATACGCGTTCATATATAGCGCTTTGCAGTAGAGTTTTAGTAGTTTTTGTTTTCCCATTTTTGTCTCCATGAGCCAAAGTCGTAGGAGCTTAGTTATGTTATCCCTTTTCTAAAGAATGAGTTAGTCTATAGTACTGTTTGCTTTTAATTTGAGATGTACAAGTAATCATCCGGGCATCTTTCGGTGTTATTCCGTAGAATCTTGTGTGTTCATATAATCCAAATAGAGCCGTAGGTGCTTATATTATTCTTCGAGATGTAGAAGGGCGGCATTTCTCAGATAATGACGACTTCTGGTGTTGGAGCTGAGTTGTGGTCACACGTAACCACAAAATTTAACAAATCTGAAAACGGCATTATTAGTTGTCCAAATCCGACAGGAAGGCACGTAATTTGTACAACTCCATGATTGCCGCAAGATGACTTATATTATTCACGCTTAAGACCGCACGTACATTTTAGCAAAATGCCATTTATCATAGTATGAGAAAGAGAAACCAAGAGGACTTAGGGCCTTCGTTTTTAACTGGGCAATCTCCGGGATGACGTCGACCCTTCTTCTATTTGTGCCATCATCATTTGCTCACAAAGAGCAAAAGGGGTGTGCAACAAACATTTCACACGTGTAGATAGACCTGGTCCCCTGAAAACCCAAGTAAATTTTAGCTGACCTGGCATGCAGAATAACACATCAATGAAGGGATCTTTTTTCAGCACAAACGAACAAGTTGAGGACTAGAGATGTCTACATCTTTGTTCCTTTTAGCCCATCAAACCTACAAAGTTGATGGCCACAAATACACGACAGGACAACTTGCAATGCACAGCTCCCACAATATACTTCCAAGCCGCGCACCTGCAGTACAGTGCGGCCGCTCACCTAAGCAATCATAAGTAAAAACAAAGTTCATTTAATGGAATAGAACGTTGCTGCAAAATATTGTTCAGCTTGGTTTGTAAAGTTCGAGATCAGTAAAGTATGTCCGTGGTAAAGAAAACGACCACAGAGGTCACCAACATCTCACTGCTAACAAAAGGAAACTGGAACATCCCGTATCTATGCGCTTTCTGGCCTGCTATAGCATAGCACAAATAGTGAAAAAAAAAACAGCATAATGCGTCACTCAATTGTCCGCCTCTCCCTCAACATGTACCTCCTTCACTGCCAGGGGTTCATACAAGGCAGGCTTAAAGCCAGCGGCTTTCCTCGCTTCTGTTGCTCGTGAAAAATAAAACACTTGGAGCTCGTGAAAAAGATTCTAGAGCCTTTTAATAAATAGATTTAGCTCTAGGAAATTGAGAATAAATTCCAGAAAAAGTTGGAAACTTCTGAGAAGAACCTGGTCGTCGTCTAAACGCATTTTAAAACATTTGCACTCAATAAACACCAAGATGCATCGGCATGAATGCAACACACATAGAACCAGTTTATTTAATTCAAAAAAATATAACCAATTATTTTTCTTATACTAAATTTCCTGTCAAGAAAATAAATGTTGGAAAAAATTTTAAAACCATGAGAAAATCATTGTTTAATTATTCTTTCAAATCACATCCTGAAATCCAAAAATTTTAGGGTGTGACATTATTATATTTTCAGTTTACAAATTATTAACCATGATGAAATTCAAGAAAATTTGAAGGAGTTGATGAGACACATTATAAACATAGACTACAGCATGGGGGAACCATTGCAAGTAATGTTCTGAAGACCTCATATTAAAACATGTTACTAATTGTTTTTTTGAGCAAAACCTGTGGGGGAGTTCCCCACAGCACTTCATTTTCAAAAAAATAAGGGAGGCAAAAGTATATGAGATACTTACAAAGGAGGGGGAGAAAGAGAAAGGAGGGTGTGGGAGGAGGTGATTAGGTTACAACACTAACTCTAGCCATTGAATAAAAATAGCATTGAATTTCTAGTAATAAATGATCCTTCTTCCCTATTTAGTGTGCCGCCATGAGCGTTGAAAAAGTTCTTTGCTCGCAATGGCCAATCGAGACTTGCTGGCACGATTTCTCTCGCTATTAGGTCATCTTCTATTCTCTGCCATTTGGGCATCGCCGTCTTATAACCTCATTGGCTAAGACGATGAAAGTGTTTCTTTTTGCTTGCATTATCTTTGGCATTTTGAGCTCGCCTTTTAGCATCTCCCGAGAACTTGCATTGCTTGATTAATAATACACCATACACCTTTTCATACACATTCATAGCCATTGGTCTATGCACCACGCTTAATTTTCACATGACGTGCTAGAAAATTCTCACAAAATTCAAAAACATCTGGGCATCAGTACGGTAGGCACTAATAATCATAGCTATTTGTCTATTATATTCTCTAAAAAATTACCCACTGCTATTATTGTGAAAATATTCTAATGGCATATGTGGCTAATTTTTATAATGGAATATGTGGGTAACTTTTTAGAAAATATAATAAATCCTAGACTGATATCTAAATTACCCATTTCTGCATTATAACAAAAATAATTTATAGTAACCCATAATTTGTGTCTAAATTATTAATACATGTCATTACAAGGATAACTTAAAATGTATTTCTAAATTTGTATCTCAATTACCCACACATGTCGTTATTTAAAATAACCTAAAGTAAGCTCATAAATTTTAATCTAATTATTTTCATATTCATTGTACAGCAATATATCAAAAAGTAAACAAATATAAATTCTAAAATACCTATTTTTGTTGTTGATAATATAGAAATAATAAGTTCATATACGTATGCATGATGTGTGTCACTGTGTAGACCATTTATACATGTATGGAAGGAATCGAATGAAAATATTAATTTTAGTATTCAACACAATGTATGGAGGTGCAGAAAAAGGTATGAACACTACTGGAAAATCTACCTTTAGTCCCGGTTGGTATGGGTCATAGATCCCGAAAATTCAACCGGGACTAACTATTCGAGACAAAAGGGGGTCCTTTAGTCCTAGGTCATTCACCCGAGACTAAAGACCCCCTTTAGTCCCGGTTGGTAAAACCAACCGGGACTAAAAAGTTTCCAAAAAAAAATAAACAAAAGAGGCCATGTGCTGCCCACGTCGCCCCGCCGCTCGCCCGCCCGCGCCTGCCGCTCCTCTCGCGCCCGCACATGCAGCCCGCACCGGCCCGCCGCTCGCCTGCGCTCGCCCACCACTGCTCTCCGGAAGAGGAGGAGGAGGAGAGAAGATACGAAGAAGAGAAAGGCTTGCACGAGGAGAAACTACGGGAGAGGAGGCTGCGCTAGGAGAAGATCAGGGGCCGGCGTTGCATAGTTTTTCAGCCCAGTAGCTATTACAACTTGGACTAAAGGGGGGGCTTTAGTCCCAGATGATTTTTACAACCGGGACTAAAGCTCCCCCTATCGGTGGCCTTCGGTGGCTCATTTTTGACCCCGCACTAAGGGCACTTTAGTCTTGGGTCCAAAGTCAACCGGGACAAAAAGGGTTGAATGGAATGTGAGTTCTCTAGTAGTGGAATGTAATACCCAGCCCAATATACCATAGTAGTTGAAGTTGTTGGTCCATGTGGTCCAATTGTGGTTGTAGTAGGTGGGTTTGGTACCACATTGGAAGGTTAGGGGGGTGAGGGATAGTTTATAATCCTTGTCGCTCCAAACATAGCACCTCCAGGTTAACCCTTTTACATGAAGCGAGGACGAAAGTGTAAGAGAGGTGTTATGCGTGTGCTATTCCATGTGAGGAGCTGAGCCATAAGCAGATTTTGGAGCAAGTTGTTACAATAAATCTGGATAAAAAAGAATAGAGTAATTACCAATTAAAATCAATGAAAACTAAAGTATTGTAAGAATATTAAATAAATAAAAGAATCACACATAAATAATTTTGATTATTAGTTAGGAATATAATTTTTTAAATAACATTATTACCTCGTGCGGGAGTACAGGTTGATGAACTAGTGTCCATAAACATGCTAAATATGTCATCCCGGTCTAAAATTTGTTCTCTTAAACTCAAGGACCTAGATTGTGGCCAAACAAATTAAAAAATCGCTGCTATATTTAATTTTACACATAAAAAATGTAAAATGGATACAGATATCCACTGGCCAGGGATTCGGAGGAGGCCTCACCATCGATTTAGGTTTGCCAATAACAATGCCTAGGATGGAGTATATACATACGAGCTTTGCTACAATGCTTTTAAAGTACCAGTGGTACTTGCAGGGATTTTTCTTTCTTACCCTTTCTAAAAAAGAAATTAAATAAATTTACACATAATTAAAAGGGCATCATAGTAATATCTCATTATTTTTGTACTTATTTCTACCAAATTGATACTTCTTGATACTTCTCTTTAGGTACTTCATGGTCCTTCCTTTGTTTCTACCGTTCAATTTCGCCGGATGTACGACTCTTATTTTTTGAAGCATTCTAAAATTTCTCCATACATATTAATAGCCGCTGCTATATTTTATCCTTAAAAAAGTATAAATAAAGATATCCATTGATCAGGGAAGATTTGAATTTGATTTCGAGCAGGCATCACTATCGACCTGGTTTCCCAATTCCCACCAACGATGCACGAGATATGCATATATATTTACGCAGGCGACGCATGTGAAAATTACAGACAAGTTTTTAACATGTCACGCAAGGGCCGCTAGCTTCATCCATACATGGTGGTGACACGCTACTTTTAAAAAAATTAAATGTCACATGTGTTCTTCTTTGTTGATGCAGGCATGCATTGCTGTATATCAACGTTCGCAAGCTCATCTTCAAAGAGAAAATCCATGATTAATCAGTCGTTGCAATCAAACGATTCAGGGATCTCATGCATCCTGCCAACATTTCCTTTTTCTAAAAAAAAAGGCATCCTGCCAACTGCCAGGAGGTCATCTTGAATTGTTAGTTGAACAAGGGATTAGGCGAGCATCGTCGCAAGCAATCTCTGGAGTTGCACTCTTCGCAATTGATCTGGCTACCTCCTCGTCAGTTTGTAAATTATGTTTGTGTGCTTCCTGTTCCGTAACTCCCCGAAGCACTGCCGCCACGCCGGCCTCCTGCTTTGGGAACGAGTTCACCAGTCCTCTGAATATCCTCTCTCCCTCCCTCTTTATTATTCAATAATGCACGATGTAGTTTTTAATAATGTGAATTATTTATTATTCAAGTTTGTTGTTGTGTAGTTGGAGATACATATTTCAATTTGACGGCTAAAAACTGGCAGGAAATAAAAATTATAAATAACTCACAGGAAATAATATATTGAATGGGAAAATACATATTCCTAGCGACCCACCAGAACAGAAACCATCTGTGCTGGCGGGTGATGTAACCACACCGCCATCACAGAAAGCATCTATGCTAGCGGGTGGCTAACGTCACCCACCAGTACAGACCAGTCTGTGCTGGTGGGCGAGCACGCGCCAGCACAGACGGCATTTGTGCTGGCTCAAGGTTGCGAGCACCCTCCAGCACAAACCTGTTCTAGCCACTAGCACAAAAGCTTCCTAGCGTAGTGATCAATACAGGGCCCAGGGTGGATAACTGCTGCTCCCCATAGCTCGAGCATGACTAAGGCCTCACTGTTGCATCCAATGCCGAGATGTTCCTGCTTTCTCATTTCGGGCATCGTGGAACGCGTGCCACCATGGCCTCCTTCACTCCTCCAAAGGATGGGCTGGTGGGACGCGAGTGCCAGGGATTCGGATGCTGGAGCAGAGAGGTAGTTGAGCAACTTGCTGATGTAGTTGAGCAATTTGCTATGCTGAGCAAAACGTTAAGTGAAGTTGACCAAGAAAGGATCTGTGAAAACTTTAGAAGAGCGTAAGTAGACTATAAAATGCAACTTTGCTCGATAGTGGCAAACAATAATTAAGTCTTAAAATGATCTTCATCGAGCAACGGTTATAATAGTTGTTCACTATGATAGCATTTTTGGGATTATTATATTTTCAGTTTACAAATTATTAACCACGATGAAATTCAAGAAAATTTGAAGGAGTTGATGAGACACGTAATAAACATAGACTACACCGTGAGGAACCATTGCAAGTAATGTTCCGAAGACCTCAAATTAAAACATAATTATTTTTTCGAGCCAAAACTGTGGGGGAGTTCCCGACGGCACTTCATTTTCAAAAAAATAAGGGAGGCAAAAGTACAGGAGATACTTACAAAGGAGGGGGAGAAAGAGAAAGGATCTGGGGGAGGGAGGGGGTGATTAGGTTACCACACTGACTCTAGCCATTGAATAAAAATAGCTCGGCGATCCTCCCTAAGCCTATGCAATTGGAGGGCTATTTGTTCCCTGAATCTCACGACCCAGAGTCTAAGGTTTGGTCTCGCTGCATCAAAGATGACGGCATTCCTCATCTTCCATAATTCCAAGCTGCAATGATGAATATATCCATGAAGAGGCGGTTGTCTTGAAACTGTCTGGATGAAATAATTCTGTCGTGAATGTTCTGGTCTGTCCAAGTAATCTGAATCTTGGACCAACAGGTTTGAGCAAAGGGACACTCAAAAAACAGATGGTCTCGGATTTCTATAGCTCCGGATGAGGAAAGCACGCAGCCAACTCCTGACTGAACATTATAATGTCGTTTTCTAAGTATGGCTCTTGTATTTAGTCGATCAACTAGGAGCAATCAGGCAAAGAACTTTAACCGTGGCATGCACTTGGACTTCCATAGCCAAAGGTAAGGTGATAGGAGCCTGGATGCTAGAGTAGACAAAATTGTAGAATCGTTTTGATGTGCAGGTGTTGTTACCCCATATGTATTTCCACTGATCTCTTGAATGACCATCATAGGGGATGGTTTGCAGGAATTGTTGCAGGGCTACGAACTCTGTATATGCTTCTGCGTGTTCAAGGCGAACGAGAAGAGTCGTGGGAACGAATCTGCTAGAACCTGATGACTCCAAAGGTCTTCCCAAAATAGCACTGTGGAACCATCTCCCAGAACACATCTTGCAACTCCTCTGAAGCAAAGGAAGTAGGCTCTTGTTCAAGACATCTGAGGATATCCTTCCACCAGAAGGAGCCTACTTCCTTGTGGGGGACTTTCCTATGTTACTAATTATTCAATAGGTCAAGTAACAATTGCCATTTTGAATGTAGTTAGGTACACGAGAATTCCCTTGCAATCGTGCTTAACGCCAAGACGGGGTGCTGTCCGGGAGTGGGCCATGAGCGGGCCGGGCCATAGTCATGGGAGCTGCCATTAATTGGCTTTAGAGCCTGCATCTGGCCACCAATAATTAATTGGACCACACCACTGCCCTCTTGCCACTCTCATCTTCATGCTTTGATGTCCTCTCTCAATTACTATTTGCCCATGGATGATTGCCACAAGGAACTAGAAGCAAAACAGCAGCCAACTCCTGACTGAACATTATAATGTCGTCTTCTAAGTATGCCTCTTATATTCAGTCGATCAACTAGGAGCAACGAGGCAAAGAACTTTAACCGTGGCATGCACTTGGACTTCCATAGCCAACTAAAGGTGATAGGAGCCTGGATGCTAGTGTAGACAAAATTGTAGAATCGTTTTGATGTGTACGTGTTGTTACCCCAGATGTATATCCACTTATCTCTCGAATGACCATCATAGGGGATGGTTTCAAGGAATTGTTGCAGGGCCAAGAACTCTGGATATGCTTCTTCTGCATGTTCAAGGCGAATGAGAATAGTCGTGGCAATGAATCTGCTAGAACCTGATGACTCCAAAGGTCTTCCCAAAACATCACTGTTGAACCATCTCCTAGAACACATCTTGCAACTCCTCTGAAACAAGTGTTTCGTCTGAGGATATCCTTCCACCAGAAAGAGCCTACTTCCTTTGTTGTGTGGGGGACTTTCCTATGTTACTAATTATTCAGTAGGTCAAGTAACAATTGCCATTTTTAATGTAGTTAGGTACACGAGAATTCCCTTGCAATCGTGCTTAACGCCAAGACGGGATGCTGTCCGGGAGTGAGCCATGATGGGGCCATGGTGATGGGAGCTGCCATTAATTGGCTTTAGAGCCAGCATCTGGCCACAAATAATTAATTCGACCACACCACTGCCACTCTCATCTTCATGCTTTGATGTCCTCTCTCAATTACAATTACTATTTGCCCATGGATGGTTGCCACAAGGTCAGCACATGTGATGTCTAACGGCATCTTGTGATGGCAATATCTGCAGTCTCCCCGCTAGAAGAGCACAACTAGACACCACAGCTGCGCCATCTGGTTAAATCATTCATTGCTAGGACTACTGACCAATAGTACATGTACTGTGCACGCCTCGGTGCTTTATTTTATGGAAGAAACAATCCTACCAAAACAATCAGGCAAAAGGAAACTTGTTTTTTCCTCTCGTTCAAGCTACCACTGGTAGAGAACTCGGTATTAGTCCCGGTTGGTAGGATGCAAATCTCTCGAAAATCCATCCGGGATAAACCAACCAGGATAAAATGGGTCACCACGCCAGGCGCTGCAAAAAAAAAATCCCGGGAGGCCCCCACACGCGCACGTCACAAGTCACAAGTCACGCGATTTTTCACGCGAAATATGCGCGTGCGCGTTGTGTGGGATTCGAACCCACAACCTCCAGCCTCAAGTCACGCGATTTTTCACGTGAAATATGCGCGTGCGCGTTACGTGGGATTCGAACCCACAACCTCTAGCCTCGCGCGTAGCTTCCTTGCCATCCCACCTACACAGCACATCTGACTATATAGGGGATGCAATCCTTTTGTATTAACTCGTGGGGAACCCTTTTATCCCGGTTGGAAAAACCAACCGGAATAAAAGACCCCCTTTTATCTCGGTTGGTATTACAAACCGGGATAAAAGGCCTTCAACCCTTTTATCCCGATTTGTGCTACCAACCGGGATAAAAGGGGGGTCTTTTATCTCGGTTGGTGTTTCAAACCGGGATAAAAGGCCTCTCAGGGTTTTTTTTTTCCACTAGCCTTTGCAACCGGGATAAAAGGTCTCGGTTGGTGAGCCCCCCACAAGTGACCGAGCTTTAGTCCCGGTTGGTGAACCTTTTATCCCGGACCAACTTTAAACCGGGACAAAATGGGGCGCATGAAAGGTGAGTTCTCTACTAGTGTACTGTGACTTTCAGCAAAAACACCACAAGATATGAAGACATCAAAAGTAGCAGACGGTCCTAAACTGCCATGGTGTGCCAACAGATGTACAGAAATTATCGATATCTTGGCATTCCGTTGTATATAGTAGGACAGTCGAGGGCCAAAGCTCTTGAATATATCAAGCTCACCCAAGGTTGGAAAGAAAAGTCTTCATCTAATCATTTTTATGAACGCGGTGACACAATGTCATTCTTTGATCTGGCAAAAAAGGTATCCTGTGATCAACTCAGTCATCTCATCGAGGGTTTACTGGTTGAGCAAACTTAACGAAAGGGTGATCCTAGCTCCAGCAACTAGCATATTCTGCGATTTCACGGTGTACAAACATGACTGCGTCTGTGCCGGTCTTCTGGATGCTCGGATGACTGCAGCCATACTGCCTGGCTAAAGGTTATTGGAAAGCAGCTACAGGACTAGAGATTGCAATGAGTACCCAAAACACGATGGGTTTTTACCCTATTAGGACACAGGTGTGGGTTAATTTTCTTACCCATAGGTTTGTTAATGGCACAAATCTCTACCATTTGGGTTTACGGGCATGGGTTTGTTCCTATAGTACCCAACCCGTGAACCCCTGGGCTTTTTAAACCCGGTCCAATGCATATTGTCAGTTTATTTTATGAACGTATTATAAAATTGATGTCGGTCCCCCTTTACTTCATAATTTTCCAAATGGTGAATGTGTTGGTGGTGGGTGAGGGTGTTGCTAGCTTGCTATTATAGTGCTTATGTTATGTATCTGGTGGATTGGTGACTTGTGTGTGTACTGTAGTCTTGTTATTTGTAGTTTTATTCTCTCTACTAGTACTTTTTATAGAGAACTATGAACTTGTTGCTCATCATATAAATATATGGACTATGAACTCATTGCTCATCATGCAACTTGTCAATTATGAGAAGAACAAGCATAGTAGAGGCGCAACCCATGGGCGGCCCATGGGTACCTAGTCCCGCTAACCCGATGGGCACGGGTTTAGGCATAATTCTCAACATGTCACGAGCATGGGTTTTTCAACGGGTTTAGATATTCCACATGGGCATGGGTTTGGGATGGTAAAACCAAGCAGGTTTGTTCCCGTTAACATATCTAGATAGGACTCCATGATTCTAGGACCAGCAAGGCATGTAATTAGGGGCGGAGCTACACAGTGGTCCATGTGGGCTTGGTACAACCTTGGAATTTCTGGCCCAAGGCCAATTACCCCTTAGGATTTTGGCTGGCACCTATTTCCTCCGCCTGTTGTATCATTCATCGATTGCTTCGCCCGTGTACTTGAATATGAATAATTGATTTATGTACAGTTCAATTTTAGGATTCAAATGCGAAGTTGGATTCGTAAATTGAAACATGGCACAATTCTCTTGCAGATATGTTGAAACATGAAGAGGAATGGAGACATTGCATCTCTGTTTTAGAAATATGCATCAAAGAAGAAGGCTACTTCTCCACCTCTTTCCCTTGCTGGGCCTGTCAGAAGAGCCAATTGAAGATGAACAAGGTTCACCTTATGAAAGAAAGAGTGATCGAACAAAATGTGACCCCACTGCCCATGTTGTCAACCTCCGGCTGCACATAAAGAAATTGTTACTCCAATGCTAGCAGCTGCTTATGATATTAGTCGGCATCCATATCATCCAGAGGGGACGCAGCCTATTGCAAATTATCATGTGGATGATCACTCCTGCATAATGCTAGTCCATGGTTTCACAGCTAGACAATTGACTTCTAGTACCGGTCGGGAACCATCCTTCAGTACTGGTGCCTGACCGCTATCGCTAGTTCAGGTGGCATTTAGTACCTAGCAGCCCAACCGGCACTAAATGCGCAATTTAGTACCGGTTGGTAACACCATCGGGTACTGAACTGCGTGCCACGTCGCGCTGTTGGGGCCGGCAGTTTAGTACCGGTTGGTTTTATTAACCGGCACTAAAATTTTATTCCTTTTCTTTTTTTTACCCTTTTGTTTTCCTTTTGTTTTAATTAGTATTCATATCCGCTTGCATATACTAATAATATTACGTTAATATATCAACCCATTCAAATCCAACTCTCACAACTATCAGAGAACATTATATATGCAATAAAATAAATATAATCAATCTCACAAGTTCGTACATCAATCCTAAAGGTCTTAGAGAGAACAAGTTCAAATCCATATGAAAAAGGGTAGGGGTACATCCATGCATGCTACATATTTCATACTCCACTTCATCTCCTTAGATATTCAACATAGTTTAAGTCTCCAATCCTAAAGCATAGAACTTCATCAATATAAACTAGAGCATGAATTAGTACACTCTCTCTTGCTTCACATGGATCACATATAGTATTAAAACAACTCCAAAATAAAATTATTAGACCATGTATAAGACAAATCCAAAATAAAATTATTAGAGCATCAAATATAGTATTAATTCATTGTTTTTCAAGGAAAAAATTATATTTATTTGAACTCTAATTTTCATCTAACCTAATAGGTAAAAAATCTCCATTCTCCATGCATGTACAAATAAAAAACTCTCATTTCTCCTCATTCTAAAAAATCATAAATTTCTCTAGCTACGAAGCATAAACCATAGCGAATCTTTGTAGAGGCCTCGTAGGGTCCCTATGCAATCACACCTCGGAAGTGTGGTATTGTACCTAGCCCGCACAACATAGTTGGGTTTAAAGTTCTTTTGAGCTTTTACGCGACTTGTGCGTAAAGATGTGCAACCTCTACAGAGTGTAAAACTAATTGATTAGCCGTGCTCACGGTCAAGAGCGGCATGAACCCTCACATGATTAATATACTTGAAGATGGACTTAAGCCATGGTTATGGTTGTGCCATATGCTTAATGCTGTCAACCAGTCAGCCTATCCTTGTTTAAGCCTTGCATTAATATTTCCACCACACTTGTTGAGTACGACATGTGCTCACCCTTGCTATAACCAACGTTACTCAGAAGAAGAAGCTGCTATGAAGTTGTTGTGAAGATGGTGCTGAGTTCTAGACGTACACAACTCCCAGTCGATTGCCTGTGAAGTTTGGAGCCTTCGTTTATAGGATTAAGCGTAAATCTTTGATATGCTCTCTTATTCTTTTACGTGATACGGTTACTATTATTCACTGATGATGTCACTATATGTATGAACTTGATCCTAGCATACATATAGGTACCACTTGATTTTATTTTAAAACCAGGTGTGACAGGTCACTACTTGTAGCTGTAGCAATAAAGCAAGTTACACCCAAAATCTTATTGAAAGCAATTTTTGAAGTAATGTCCTCATAATGCCAACTCACGCGACGCATGGGAAAGTGACAGGCTTGTTTAGATGTGTTTGTCGTCAGAAGCTGCTGCCTACAAAAAGGAGAAACATCCTTGGGAGCCGAGCAAACCAAGCAACAGAAAGCCATCAGAGCACAAATAGTCACACAGAGAGGGTGGGCATGGAGAGTGGCAAGAGGGCTACCGGTGTCGTGGTATTGGTGGCCATGATGGTGGTTCTGCAGCTCATGGCAGCTCCGATGGCCATGGCCCGCTCGGTGCAGGATAGCACCCCCGTCCTGAGCTTAAACAGGATTGCAAGGGAATTTGCTTCGCAGGGTGGTATCCCGTGTGGGGAAAGTTGTTTCTTGATACCGTGCGTTACTGCTGCCATCGGTTGCAGCTGTCAGGACAGAGTTTGCTACAAGTAAAACCTAAATCCTGATATTGCTGCTCCTCTCATAAATATTGAAGCTAGGTCATTCCAGGATGCCCCGTACGCTTCAGCCAAATGTTGAAACATGGATGCTGCTTTCTCATTTGTGTGTTAATTAAGTATTGTTCCGTGCCATGTATTGTATGAACTATGTACAATTTATTGTGTCAGGAGAAAGAGAAGGGCCGGTGGTGTTCTGTACTTGTATATGTTTCATGATTTAAAATAAATGGGATACGTTGGATGTGTGTACCTGCTGCATCCCTCATATTTTGCATCACTTTGGCAGCTGTTCCAATTGTGCTATATCATCCCAAGCTTCTAATTTGATACTACGATCGACCAGACGGAGTTCCGAGTATCAGTCCCAAATGCCTTAAAGAAAATATAAAGATTCATGTTAATTTGGAATTTCTTCTTCGTACGTTTCCATGTTCCTTTAATTTGGAACGTCGTCAAAAGTGACTGAGTTTTAGTGTCGACATGCCTGACCCAATTAAGTCATCTCCAGCGAAGCTTGTTCAATCTGCAACCTTAATTAGAAGGAGGGTTGATATGATGGGCATAAGGCAGCGCAGCGTCGGGTTGGATTTTTCTCGCCGTGCACCATTTCATCATTCAGTTCGGTGCTGAATCATAGTAGGGATGGATACTGACTCATTGCTGAATCTTGATTCAGCTCGGTGCATTAGTGGTGCGCAATGTGTGTGTGCATGCTGAGATAGGCAAATTAATGCCATATTATTTCTTCATTAAAATATCGCTCATATAATGTCAAAATTTAGTGTACTCAAATCAGATTTTAACAACTTCAAAGCATACACGTCATTGTACACTTAGTAAAGATAATCTGCTCATCGAAAATAAGGTTGACAAACTCACAGCTTATCCTGCCAGTAGATTTTCAGGATTGCATGATTATGTGAAAATCGCTTGTACAGCGTCCCGGTGTTCCAGCTAAGGGTTGGGCAAGGTGTGGCATGGCCATTCTAGGCAGCAGCGGCATCCCACATCCCAACCTCCACGCCCCCTCGTCAGCCTGGCCTAGGAGTTCCTCGGCCGGGCCCCGAACACCATTGTTGCCCTAGCTGTCTCGCTGCTGCCGTCCATGACCCCTCCTCAGCCCCGCTCTTCCCTCCCCCTCCCCATCCTCCTTCTCCATCAGTACGGGGCCCAGGGCGGATAACTGCTGCTCCCCACAGCTCGAGCATGACTAAGACCTCACTGTTGTGTCCAATGCCGAGATGTTCCTACATCGTGGAACGCGTGCCACCATGGCCTCCTTCACTCCTAGACAGGATGGGCTGGTGGGACGCGAGCGCTTGGGATTCGGATGCTGGAGCAGAGAGGTAGTTGAGCAACTTGCTGATGTAGTTGAGCAATTTGCTATGGTGAGAAAAAGGTTATGTGAAATTAGACCAAGAAAGGATCTGTGAAAAATTTAGAAGAGGGTAAGCAGACTATAAAATGCAACCTTGCTCGATAGTGACGAACAATAATTAAGTCTTGAAATGATCTTCATTGAGCAGCAGTCATAATAGTTGTTCGCTATGATAGCATTTTTGGGATTATTATATTTTCAGTTTAAAAATTATTAACCATGATGAAATTCAAGAAAATTTGAAGGAGTTGATGAGACACATAATAAATATAGACTACACCGTGGGGGAACCATTGCAAGTAATGTTCCGAAGACCTCATATTAAAACATGTTTTTTTTTTAGCAAAAGCCGTGGGGGAGTTACCCACCGCACTTCATTTTCAAAAAAATAAGGGAGGCAAAAGTACAGGAGATACTTACAAAGGAGGGTGAGAAAGAGAAAGGAGGAGGAGGGAGGGGGTGATTAGGTTACAACACAGACTCTAGCCATTGAATAGAAATAGCTCGGCGATCCTCCCTAAGCCTATGCAATTGGAGGGCTACTTGTTCTCTGAATCTCACGACCCAGAGTCTAAGGTTTGGTCTCGTTGCATCAAAGATGATGGCGTTCCTCATTTTCCATAATTCCCAAGCTACAATGATGAATATATCCATGAAGAGGCGGTTGTCTTGAAATTGTCTGGCTGAAATAATTTTGTCGTGAATGTTCTGGTCTGTCCAAGTAATCTGAATTTTGGACCAGCAGGTTTGAGCAAAGGGACACTCAAAAAGCAAAGAACTAGAAGCAAAACAGCAGCCAACTCCTGCTGAACATTATAATGTCGTCTTCTAAGTATGCCTCTTATATTCAGTCGATCAACTAGGAGCAACGAGGCAAAAAACTTTAACCGTGGCATGCACTTGGACTTCCATAGCCAACTAAAGGTGATAGGAGCCTGGATGCTAGTGTAGACAAAATTGTAGAATCGTTTTGATGTGTACGTGTTGTTACCCTAGATGTATATCCACTGATCTCTCGAATGACCATCATAGGGGATGGTTTCAAGGAATTGTTGCAGGGCCAAGAACTCTGGATATGCTTCTTCTGCGTGTTCAAGGCGAACGAGAATAGTCGTGGGAACGAATCTGCTAGAACCTGATGACTCCAAAGGTCTTCCCAAAACATCACTGTAGAACCATCTCCTAGAACACATCTTGCAACTCCTCTGAAACAAGTGTTTAGTCTGAGGATATCCTTCCACCAGAAAGAGCCTACTTCCTGTGTTGCGTGGGGGACTTCCCTATGTTACTAATTATTCAGTAGGTCAATTAACAATTGCCATTTTTAATGTAGTTAGGTACACGAGAATTCCCTTGCAATCGTGCTTAACGCCAAGACGGGGTGCTGTCCGGGAGTGAGCCATGAGCGGGCCATGGTCATGGGAGCTGCCATTAATTGGCTTTAGAGCCAGCATCTGGCCACCAACAATTAATTCGACCACACCACTGCCACTCTCATCTTCATGCTTTGATGTCCTCTCTCAATTACTATTTGCGCATGGATGGTTGCCACAAGGTCAGCACATGTGATGTCTAACGGCATCTTGTGATGGCAATATCTGCAGTCTCCCCGCTAGAAGAGCACAACTAGACACCACAGCTGCGCCATCTGGTTAAGGGGGTGTTTGGATACGAGGTGCTAAAGTTTAGGAGGGTCACATCGGATGTTCGGACGCTAATTAGGAGGACTAAACATGAGCTAATTATAAAACTAACTACATAACCTCTATACTAATTCGCGAGACGAATCTATTAAGCCTAATTAATCCATCATTAGCAAATGGTTACTGTAGCACCACATTGTCAAATCATGGACTAATTAGGCTTAATAGATTCGTCTCGCGAATTAGACTCCATCTGTGTAATTAGTTTTGTAATTAGACTATATTTAATACTCCTAATTAGTATCCAAACATCTGATGTGACAGTTACTAAAGTTTAGAAGGGTGTATCCAAACACCCCCTAAATCATTCATTGCTAGGACTACTGACCAATAGTACATGTACTGTGCACGCCTCGGTGCTTTATTTTAGGAAGAAACAATCCTACCAAAACAATCAGGCAAAAGGAAACTCGTTTTTTTCCTCTCGTTCAAGCTACTGTGACTTTCAGCAAAAACACCACAAGATATGAAGACATCAAAAGTAGCAGACGGTCCTAAACTGCCATGGTGTGCCAACAGATGTACAGAAATTATCGATATCTTGGCATTCCGTTGTATATATAGTAGGACAGTCGAGGGCCAAAGCTCTTGAATATATCAAGCTCACCCAAGGTTGGAAAGAAAAGTCTTCATCTAATCATTTTTATGAACGCGGTGACACAATGTCATTCTTTGATCTGGCAAAAAGGTATCCTGTGATCAACTCAGTCATCTCATCGAGGGTTTACTGGTTGAGCAAACTTAACGAAAGGGTGATCCTAGCTCCAGCGACTAGCATATTCTGCGATTTCACGGTGTACAAACATGACTGCGTCTGTGCCGGTCTTCTGGATGCTCGGATGACTGCAGCCATACTGCCTGGCTAAAGGTTATTGGAAAGCAGCTACAGGACTAGAGATTGCAATGAGTACCCAAAACACGATGGGTTTTTACCCTATTAGGACACAGGTGTGGGTTAATTTTCTTACCCATAGGTTTGTTAATGGCACAAATCTCTACCATTTGGGTTTACGGGCATGGCTTTGTTCCTATAGTACCCAACCCGTGAACCCCTGGGCTTTTTAAACCCGGTCCAATGCATATTGTCAGTTTATTTTATGAACGTATTATAAAATTGATGTCGGTCCCCCTTTACTTCATCATTTTCCAAATGGTGAATGTGTTGGTGGTGGGTGAGGGTGTTGCTAGCTTGCTATTATAGTGCTTATGTTATGTATGTGGTGGATTGGTGACTTGTGTGTGTACTGTGGTCTTGTTATTTGTAGTTTTATTCTCTCTACTAGTACTTTTTATAGAGAACTATGAACTTGTTGCTCATCATATAAATATATGGACTATGAACTCATTGCTCATCATGAAACTTGTCAATTATGAGAAGAACAAGCATAGCAGAGGCGCAACCCATAGGCGGCCCATGGGTACCTAGTCCCGCTAACCCGATGGGCACGGGTTTAGGCATAATTCTCAACATGTCACGAGCATGGGTTTTTCAACGGGTTTAGATATTCTACGTGGGCATAGGTTTGGGATGGTAAAACCAAGCAGGTTTGTTCCCGTTAACATATCTAGATAGGACTCCATGATTCTAGGACCAGCAAGGCATGTAATTAGGGGCGGAGCTACACGGTGGTCCATGTGGGCTTGGGACAACCTTGGAATTTCTGGCCCAAGGCCCATTACCCCTTACGATTTTGGCTGGCACCTATTTCCTCCGCCTGTTGTTTCATTCATCGATTGCTTCGCCCGTCTACTTGAATATGAATAATTGGTTTATGTACAGTTCAATTTTAGGATTCAAATGCGAAGTTGGATTCGCAAATTGAAACATGGCACAATTCTCTTGCAGATATGTTGAAACATGAAGAGGAATGGAGACATTGCATCTCTGTTTTAGAAATATGCATCAAAGAAGAAGGCTACTTCTCCACCTCTTTCCCTTGCTGGGCCTGTCAGAAGAGCCAATTGAAGATGAACAAGGTTCACCTTATGAAAGAAAGAGTGATCCAACAAAATGTGACCCCACTGCCCATGTTGTCAACCTCCGGCTGCACATAAAGAAATTGTTACTCCAATGCTAGCAGCTGCTTATGATATTAGTCGGCATCCATATCATCCAGAGGGGACGCAGCCTATTGCAAATTATCATGTGGATGATCACTCCTGCACAATGCTAGTCCATGGTTTCACAGCTGGACAATTGACTTCTAGTACCGGTCGGGAACCATCCTTCAGTACTGGTGCCCGACCGCTATCGCTAGTTCAGGTGGCATTTAGTACCTAGCAGCCCAACCGGCACTAAATGCGCAATTTAGTACCGGTTGGTAACACCATCGGGTACTGAACTGCGTGCCACGTCGCGCTGTTGGGGTCGGCAGTTTAGTACCGGTTGGTTTTATTAACCGGCACTAAAATTTTATTCCTTTTCTTTTTTTTACCCTTTTGTTTTCCTTTTGTTTTAATTAGTATTCATATCCGCTTGCATATACTAATAATATTACGTTAATATATCAACCCATTCAAATCCAACTCTCACAACTATCAGAGAACATTATATATGCAATAAAATAAATATAATCAATCTCACAAGTTCGTACATCAATACTAAAGGTCTTAGAGAGAACAAGTTCAAATCCATATGAAAAAGGGTAGGGGCACATCCATGCATGCTACATATTTCATACTCCACTTCATCTCCTTAGATATTCAACATAGTTTAAGTCTCCAATCCTAAAGCATAGAAGTTCATCAATATAAACTAGAGCATGAATTAGTACACTCTCTCTTGCTTCACATGGATCACATATAGTATTAAAACAACTCCAAAATAAAATTATTAGACCATGTATAAGACAACTCCAAAATAAAATTATTAGAGCATCAAATATAGTATTAATTTATTGTTTTTCAAGGAAAAAATTATATTTATTTGAACTCTAATTTTCATCTAACTTAATAGGTAAAAAATCTCCATTCTCCATGCATGTATAAATAAAAAACTCTCATTTCTCCTCATTCTAAAAAATCATAAATTTCTCTAGCTACGAAGCATAAACCATAGCGAATCTTTGTAGAGGCCTCGTAGCGTCTCTATGCAATCACACCTCGGAAGTGTGGTATTGTGCCTGGCCCGCACAGCATGGTTGGGTTTAAAGTTTTTTTGAGCTTTTGCGCGACTTGTGCGTAAAGATGTGCAATCTCTACAGAGTGTAAAACTAATTGATTAGTCGTGCTCACAGTCAAGAGTGGCCTGAACCCTCACATGATTAATATACTTGAAGATGGACTTAAATCATGGTTATGGTTGTGCCATATGCTTAATGCTATCAACCAGTCAGCCTATCCTTGTTTAAGCCTTGCATTAATATTTCCACCACACTTGTTGAGTATGACATGTGCTCACCCTTGCTATAACCAACGTTACTCAGAAGAAGAAGCTGTTATGAAGTTGTTGTGAAGATGGTGCTAAGTTCTAGACGTACACAACTCCCAGTCGATTGCCTGTGAAGTTTGGAGCCTTCATTTCTAGGATTATGCGTAAATCTTTGATATGCTCTCTTATTCTTTTACGTGATACGGTTACTATTATTCACTGATGATGTCACTATATGTATGAACTTGATCCTAGCATACATATAGGTACCACTTGATTTTATTTTAAAACCATGTGTGACAGGTCACTACTTGTAGCTGTAGCAATAAAGCAAGTTACACCCAAAATGTTATTGAAAAGCAATTCTTGAACTTATGTCCTCATCATGCCAACTCACGAGACGCATGGGAAAATGACAGGCATGTTTAGATGTGTTTGTGAGAAGCTGCTGCCTACAAAAGGGAGAAACATCCTTGGGAGCCGAGGAAACCAAGCAAAAGAAAGCCATCAGAGAACAAATAGTCACAAAGAGAGGGTGGGCATGGAGAGTGGCAAGAGGGCTACCGGTGTCGTGGCATTGGTGGCCATGATGGTGGTGCTGCATCAGCTCATGGCAGCTCCGATGGCCATGGCCCGCTCGCTGCAGGATACCACCTCCGTCCTGAGCTTAAACAGGAGTGCAAGGGAATTTGCTTGGCAGGGTGGTATCTCGTGTGGGGAAACTTGTCTTATGCTACCGTGCTTTATTCAGGCCATCGGTTGCAGATGTAAGAACAAGATTTGCTACAAGTAAAACCTAAATCCTAATATTGCAGCTCCTCTCATAAATATTGAAGCTAGGTCATTCCAGGATGGCCCCGTACGCTTCAGCCAAATGTTCAAACATGGATGCTGCTTTCTCATTTGTGTGTTAATTAAGTATTGTTCCGTGCCATGTATTGTATGAACTATGTACAATTTATTGTGTCAGGAGAAAGAGAAGGGCTGGTGGTGTTCTGTACTTGTATATGTTTCATGATTTAAAATAAATGGGATACGTCGGATGTGTGTACCTGGTGCATCCCTCATATTTTGCATCACTTTGGCAGCTGTTCGAATTGTGCTATATTATCCCAAGCTTCTAATTTGAAACTACGATCGACCAGACGGAGTTCCTACGCATGGAGTATCAGTCCCAAATGCCTTAAAGAAAATATAAAGATTCATGTTAATTTGGAATGTTTTCTTCGTACATTTCCCTGTTCCTTTAATTTGGAACGTCGTCAGGAGTGACTGAGTTTTAGTGTGGACATGCCTGACCCAATTAAGTCATCTCCGGCGAAGCTTGTGTTGCATCGTAACTCCTTGCGAAGTTAAGACTCAACAAGATTAACAAAGGAATGGGAATACGAATCGTCACTTTATTGAAAGATGTAATGTCCTTTTACAATGGGAGGAGGCCCCCCTTTTTGTAGTGCTCGGAATGCCCGTGCACTTTACGTAGTTGCCCTGGCTCAACTGCTACATTCCAAGAATATTCCTTACATTTGACTCATTCATGCGTCATGTTTTTGGAGCTGTTCTAATAGTCCCGTGATTTCCGCTCTCACAAGGCTCCATGATTTCCGCTCCTTTTGTTGCTCACACCATCGTGTTTCCCAGCTTCGCACCCGAGGCCCAGCATGTCTTCGGGCGGTTTGGCCTTCTCGCCGGTGATTTTCCTCCCGGGGCTAGCGCCTAAGTGAGCTTCGGGCATCGCGTTGTCCTCAACCACTCACCCTAAGCTCGCGCAACCTCGGTCGTGCTTGTTTTCCTTCCTGCACATTGACGCTAAAGCAAGATCATCAGGTTAGGAAAAAATGTTGATTCACCCTACCTTCGGCTCCGAGCCTCCCATGACACCCAAAACCAGGAAGTTATTCCTGAAGCTGTGAGTTTCATGAGGACCCGTGTTGTTGCTTGGTTCGACCGACCTCGAGGGTGGCCATGCTTTTGGGTGATCCCCAACAGTAGCCCCTCTTGGGCAAGGTTAGGCACCGGCGACCGAACTCGCGAACTTAGGGATCTTTGGCCCAAAAAACGTCACCCTCGAGCGTCGGTGCAAACTGAGCCGACGGTTGGCTTTTTTGAGCTGATGTGGCGGTTTCTTATTGCATGACCTTTTACCTTCGTCACGCGGTTATAGGCATCGTTTTGTGCCTTTTACCACACCTATAAAAGGAGAGGGGGCGGTTGTTTTTTAGCCGTGCGCTCGAGGTTAACACACTCTTCTTTCGCGATCGGCCTGTGCTTGTTTTTTGTCTCGAAGATCTGCCGTTTTTGGAGCTCTAACCTCATTTGTTTTTGTGTGCTTGGAGGTAACGTGTCTTGCTTGTGGGGTTTTTTTTGCTGTACTAAAAGAAATGTGGTCCTTTGCTTTTGCGAAGCTAGCTCTCATCATGCAAACTGCACGATTGAGGACTGCTAAAGAGCGTGCTGCAGAAACAGTGCCTCGTGTTGGGGAGGGTTCCTCTAACCCAACCAAGGATGTCGATATCGAAGGGATGTTCGAGGAGGGCGAGGTGAGGAGGTCCTCACCCGGAGCCATGGATTTGTCTGCCGGAGATGGGGGCTCGTCAAGTGGTTACCTGTCAGGTTTCTCTTCGGATGCTAACGAAGCTGAATGTGGTGGATCGAGGTTCTCTTCGGATGCTAACGAAGCTGAATGTGGTGGATCCACCTCGTATTAGTTTGATTAAAACATGGTTAAGCCGCCTAACATGCGGCACTCATGCCTTAGTCAAATTAACACGAAGTGCCGTCGGATTTCATCCGATTTAACCACTTTAACAGGACTAAGTTAGCAAACTCACACGAAGGTGAGCGGTTTTAGAGAATACAACAAGTCCACTGATTTAAACAACTTGACCATTTAGTTTGACCATAAAACAAACATCAGAGTTTTATAAGTTCAAAAGGGAAAACAACAGAAGGTGAAAACAACAAGCGGAAGCTACTTCGTCGGGGTCGGACATCCCTGATGAGGCCAAACAGGACGTCAGTGATCCCTCTCCTCGCCATCCGAGGAGGGATCCCACTCGACTGTCCAACCCGGAGGGAGTTGGGGCGGCCAAGTGCCAACAGGAGTGGACTCGGGAGCTGCAATTTCACCTGAAAAGGGAAAGCCACGACAAGGCTGAGCTACTAAGCTCAACAAGACTTAACCATCAGGAGGAAGCTACTCCACCACTTCTAGACATGCAAGACTCTTTGGCTGAGTGGTTGGTTTGCCAAAAGCACTACGTAGATCCTTATATTCAAAGTTTTAGCTCAAGTTCTACGTTCATTATCCGGTCTAAGTTAGCAACTTACTCTAAGCCAACATAGAACCAACCAAAGGGTGTATATATACATCATCAAAACCATATCATCATCATATTCTTTTATTACTCAGTGTAGCATAGCGATCAAGCAGTCTCAAACTGTGAGAGGAAGACGAATCGATTCGAGTTCTTTAACCATGCATGGTGAACCTAACCTCACAACATCCGCGCACCACCGAGGATCGCTTCCTGTGTCGGCCTTCCCCATCAATCCCCTAACCCGCGTCGGGCCCATTTCCTTTGGTGCAAGGTTCCACAGACCCGGCCTCTGCCGTTCTGTGACCACGCTTGCCACCACGTGCGGCCGCAGGGGAACTCCGTTCCAAGGACAATGGGGCGACCGCTCACGTCTAGGTTCAATCCGGTACTAGGCTTCCTCATCCCATACTGAGTATGAGGTTAGTACTTTCAAACACTTGATCACGAACACCACCACTGTCGGGCCTTAGCAAGTTCCGTAGACAGATGGGGTGATCAGCCGACCACCAAAAAGTTAACCAGAACCCTGCCCCGTCCATCGTCCTTATAGTTGTGACAGAAGGAGAAATTAACCAACTCCTATAAACTCACGAGTGACAGGAAATCACTCGACTTTTACCGCTTCCTAGTTAAGCATAGTAACTACTCGGTCCAACAGCTAGTGTTCAGATCAAGGGATCTAAGTCGTGCATCTATGGTTGCAAACAACTCCTATACGTAAATGCACAAACAAGAAGAAGAAGGCATGCGCAAGTTTGGGAAATTGGGGTTCATGCTCCGGGGCTTGCCTTCAAGCGAGTAGGAAGGGAACGGGTCTTCTGCTAGGGCGGCTTCGGCTTCTGGAAGCGGGAGCTCGGCTACGACTCCGTCCTCTGGCACCGGGTACAGCTCGTAGACGCCGTCGGCGAGACACAGCTCTACACGAAATGCAATGCAGGGGGTTAGCACTTTAGACGGTTATTTCAACAGCAACACTTGCAAGTTTTAGCCCAGAAACTGGTAGCAAAACTACGGAAAAAGGTGGGGAAGTTCGCTTGAGTTGGTGGAGAGCAAGACAAAAGGGTCGGATGGAAAGAAACTTATGATCTGACCCTTAGACTAGAGGAATAGATGTGCTGGGGGTCCTCAGACTTAGCGCAGAGGAGTCCCCGATTTTTACACATATACCCTCGGTTCAAGGAAAAAGGACACAGCCGAGCCCTCGGGCGAGGCGGAGAAGGGTCGGCGAAACAGACAGGGTCGTACGAGACGGAGAACGGGTCGGGCGAACGGATAGGGTCGGACGAGGCTGAAAAAGGTCGGACGAACAGAAGGGGTCGGACGAGGCGGAAAAAGGGGTCGGCAGCTTACCTTCGGCTCACAGGTGATACTTGGGGTCGGGAAGGAGCAGACTTGGGCAGAAGAATGGAAGCACAAGGACTTGGGCAACAGCGATGCCCGGCGGTGCTCTGGCGGTGGCGGTGCTTCTTGTGGACTACAAGCAAGCTCTCGCGCAGTGCGGAGGAGCAAGCGGCTGGGTGGATTGGAAGGGTGGCGTGGAGCGGAGAGGAGAGTTCCTCAAGGACTTAGGCGGTAGCGCTTGAGCACGAAACAAAGAGCAAGGCGGGAGGGCAGCGATGGCGAAGGGGACTCCGGCGGGGACTCTGGCGTTCCCTTTTATAGCTGCACGGGAAGAGAGAGAGCTGGAGCAGCACGAAGATCGGGAAGGAACAATGGAGTGCACTGCCAGGGCGGCGATTGAGCAACGAGGGCGGTGGAACAGGACTTCGGAGATGACACCGTCGGCCATTGGGCACCAGAGACCGGGTGGCGCAGTCGCGGTTTTGCCGGTGGTTGAGGTTTGACGGAGGCGGGCGTCGTCGTGCGACGAATCTGATGGAGGTGACCGGGGGAACGGCGCTAGAAGCGAGGGCGCACAGATGAGAAGATAGGCGGGCTGCGGTCGCGCGGGCGAGCGCGAAGCACCAGACTGTCGGGGCGCATCTCTAACAAGGCGGGAAAGGAGCTGTCGCGGCCGGGGCTGGGGTTGGCGGAGGAGGAATCGTCGCGTAGCGCATCTGGGGTGGCACGACGGTGGAGAGGCGGCGGAAAAGACGGGCGGCATCGGGCCTTGCAGCTGGGGGTCTAGCGAGGTGATGATGGGCGTGGACTGCGAGGCGCAGCAGAAAGGGTTGCAGAGGGCTTCCGCTGCGATTGGGGAAAAGGGCGCGGATATCCATCCGGTCGTGGCCGGCGACGGGGCGGAGCGGCGGGTGTCAGAGGAAACGAGCCACCGGCGGAGAAGCTCTGAAGCGGGCATGCCACTCGAGTGCATCTGTTGCGGGAGATCTGGGAGAAAGATTTGGTGGGTCCACCGGTCAGTCTCGGTTGGTCCACTGCTCAGATTGAAAAGAGGCACTGTGGGAAGACTTAGAAGGATTCGGCGGTATGGGTTGGGGTCGGCAGGGGTCGGAGCTGGAAACCAACGGAAGGGGTTGGATACTCAGGGGTCAGGACTGGGACTGGGGTTGAGCACTTAAACTCGGGAAAGCTGAGACAGGGGGATTAGGGACTCGAATTATGATTTACTTGGAAGATTTGGGGCCGGTCGTTACACTGAAGGCGGGGATGAGGGTGCAAGTGATAGTGGGGAGGATCTTGGAGGTCTTGACGCGGATGTGAGTGAGCTTGTGCCCGGCAAGACGGTGTGCATTCCCACGATGCACTTCGGGCGGTCCCTGGTGATCGACAAGTGTATAAGATTGTACGTTGAAAAGGGGTTTTTCCCAGCGGGGGTGGGGAGAGCGCCCGAGGATGAGGCTATTCCGACTCCGAATTTTGGCGAAGCTGTTGTGTTTAGGGATTTTTTTTACTGCTGCATTAAGGTTCCCCTGCGATCCAGCCCTTCGAAGAACTTCTACTTCAGGCCTTGAGGATTCTATGAGGCTCACTCAATGGTGTTGAGGCGCTTGCTGGCAATCAATAAATGAGGAAGCCAAATTATGGATCAAGGAAGGCTGCATCAGAAGGAAGAGTAGGTTGCTATGCCGTTGGCAGGGACTGAGACAGAGAGGGGGGGCATAGCCCCTATGATCCCAAAGGAAGAACGAGAAACAAGGTCTCGAGAGGATTCAGCTGTCTTTTGCTCAGAAAAAGAGGTGGGAAGATGACTACTTAAATTATTGGTTTTATGTTAGGGTCGAGATGAAAGACGGGGTTGGTCAGGCAACCTATCCCTTTCATACTACGATAATCCATATGGATGGTTCTACGACTCTGCCGGTTGCAAGGTCGAAGATGATGAAGAAGTGTGAAGGTGCCTTTCTGGTGGCTTCGGGCTCCGGGTCTAGTAGGGACTTGGTGCAAGAGTTCGTTGCGGCTCAAAGGTGGCCACTTACTCCTGGCTGGAGGCCTCTTGATGTGGAGCTTAGGATGGTGCCATGGAAAAGCAGTCCTCTGCTCTACCTGGTTATTGACGCCAGCCAGTTGCTCAAAGATTTTGCGCCAAACGCATATGTTGACGACGTCGAGAGGCAGGCTGTTGACATTATTGGGCCTGTTTCTAAGGCCGAGATTAAATCATTCAAGCTGGTGGTTAAGCACGGGCTTCGTGTTAACCGAGTTTTGGAGAGACTCGGGATTGAGCTGCCTGCGCGACCGTTGCTTCAGGGGAAGAAAGCCCATGGCTTGGGTGGCAGCGGGTAGGGGAAAAGGAAGAGGGGGGAGAGCACTTCTCGAAGCATCACGCGATCCAATGCGACCTTGGAGGCTGCTAAAGCGAAGATGAAAACGAGTGCCCTTGAGGCACAGAAGAAGAAGGATAAGGTTTCTCAAGCATCTTTCTTTAGCGAGGCAAAAATGGGGAAGCCAAGATCTTCGAGGCTGCCTGCGACTAAAATCGCTGCCAAAGCTAGGAAAGGTGTTGCTGTAAAGGCTGCGAGACCTTTGAACAGGCCTCGCTTCTCTCGGGTTCCGGATGAGGATGACATGGTTGTGGTGGGCGTGGCAGCCCTTGCCGCTGCCAAGGCTAAGCGCAACAGTAAAAGATCTAAATTGTTCTCTGGCGCAGGAGAGCAAGCAGGTTTTCCCGAGGTTAGCAATGTACAAGCTGGGTCGGGGGATCCAAAGGATAAAGGTGAGGGATCGTAGATACGCACTGTTGGGAGCCAAGCAGTGACGGCGCCTTTGCGGGTTGAGTGCAAGACTGAGAAAGAGAGGATTATGGAAGAGCTTGCTGCTGCTAGGAGGAAAGAGGTGGATAAAATTGCCGAGGCTATCAAGGATCCGTCTTCGCAGGCGGCGAAGTCAGGTACTGATGTTGTTGTGCACTTGCCCAAGTTGACATCTTTTAGGTACACCAGAGGCTCAAAGAGATTCTTACTGGATTTGGAGAATACCATGGCTTCTCCTGGGGAGTTGTATAGGGAATCTCACGTGAGACTGATGGTGAGGCGTTATTCTGCAGATGCGAGGCTATCCCCATCCTTGACGAGTTTTAACAAGGCCTTTGGCACGAATGTGAGGAGAGATATTGTTGCAGCTGGTGCACCCGGGTCAGGTGAGGGTTACAACCCTTTGAATTTACGCTTGCCATGGATGGATCGATCTGAAAGGGTTGGGCGCGGCGCATGTGCAGCGGTTGGAGGCAGCATCGAGAGCGATAGGCCGGAAGTAAGGGAAAAGGGCAAAGCTGAATCAGTTGTGGTGGCAGACAAGAGCAGGTCTTACTATACAAACGTTAGTGACTATGGGCCATTTAGTCCCGAAGGTAAGATTTTTCTTTGTTGTTCCTTGTTGCATATCGCACGTTGTTATTGGAGTTTTGACCGTTTAGTGACTGTGTAGCGGCTGCGCGATGAGGAGCTGGCGCGGATGTTTGCTACCCTCGGGCAGAAGGTTTTGGCTTGGAGTCTTTGTTAATAATTAATTTTATTTTATTTTATTTTTATTTATTTTATATGTTTTTTTTGAATCAATTGATATGGTTTTTGTTTCGCGTAGTGCGCGATAGCTGGGGCAGAGGCAAAAGAGAAGGTAGAGGCTGAGGTGAAGGACTTGCTTGGCTGGGCGGAGAGGGTGTGGTTTCTCGAAGCTAGAGTTGTTGACCTGACAGAGGAGAACAAAGGGTTGTCCAATCTTAACGGTAAACTGACGGTTTTGAATGAAGAGTTGACAAGGCACAAGAACGTGCTGTTGAATTTCGAGGAGGCAGCTAAGGCTAAAGAGAACCTTGTCTCAGAGAGAGATGAGCTTCGCAATGAGATTGAGAAACTTAGGCGGGATCAGGCGGATAATATTGGTATTATAGAGAAACTTCGCCGGAACATCGAGAAAGACACCGCGACTATTGCAGAGAAAGCGAAAGGAATAGCTCTTATGGGTGCCGAGCTTGAAGAGAAGACCAAATTCATTGATGAGACTCAGGCAATTTTGAAAGGGAAGTTTGATGAAATCTATGAGGTGTACAAAGCTGCGCTTCGCCCTTTTGGTGCTGAGCCCTATCCCTTGCCGACTGATGGCGATGTCACGGATGTTTGTCAGTGGATGAAGAGTGAGTTCGAAAGCCTGCCCGAAGTCATGAGTGGTCAAAATAATTATCCCTTGGAAAGTAGCCTTCAACTCCTCGAGGCTGAGGACTGCGATCACTTCTTAACGCTTGGGGGGGGGGAGGAGTACAAATTCCCACTAGCTTCGGAGTTAGGTGCGCGAGAGAAAACTAGGAATGTGAGAGCGATTAAGCGGAGTATTTTCAGGTGACTCTAAGCTACATCTGGTGCAGAGTACATTCAGGAGCTTGCCAAGGAAAGGCTGGAGCGGGAGAAGGAAACGGCGGGCAAGCTCGAAGCTGAGGAGAAAGGTGATGATGAAGCTGGTGCACCTTAGACTAGGTAGAGTGCTGGGGGTTGCTTCTGAAAAACTTTTGAGAAAGACATTTGTTTGTCTTGTAATAGTGTTGTAGTCGTGGTGCTTGTTGACGCTTGAATTGTGGCCGAAGTGGTTTGACATTTATTTTCTGGGGATGTGTTAATGTGTTTTGTTTGGTGGTGAAGTGCCATGCTTACCTTTTTATTTTCTTGCGTACTTGTGCTCCTTTGTTTTGCAGGGGCTTGGAGTATTTCTTTGGGCTAGCTTTGCTAGGCCTGTCTCGGCTCACTCCTACGAAAGAGCGGTTTAAGAGGATGGTTTGATTGAAAAAGAACGTCACCCTCCCCAGATCTGTGGGAGGAGGAAATTTGAGTAGATTATTACTCAGGATGTTTCCTGTCATTACGGTGCTTTGCACTTGTGGCCAGGGGATGGAAAAGAGTAGAATGGGTGTGGCCTGTGTGGAGAATAGGCTAGTTTACCCGAGTAGGGTGGGGGAGAAGTTCATAATACTTAATTTGTGCATAAAGCGTGCTTTATAATGATACGTAATTTGTTAGAGTACTTGGTCGTACGAGGCACGAGGTTACGCAACTTGTTGTTGCTTTGTTATGGGAGATATACCTTTTTTCCTCCGCATGAAAGTGCGAGGTCACGCAACTTGTTGTTGCTCTGTAAATGTAAAACGTACTTTTCTCCTCCGCATGAAAGCGCGAGGTCACACAACTTGTTGTTGGTTTTGTGAAAGTGACTGCAGGAGGAACTTTACTTTATTATGCATCGGGAATTTTTACATGGATCTGCGTCGTTAAGAACCTTGCCTCCAGAATGGAGCCCCCCTAGCAAGGAAAAGAGTACAGTCCAGACTCTATGACATGAGAAGTAAATGCAGAAAAGAAAGTAAAGCTATCGCCTTCGGCATTTTTTATAGTTCCACAAGCCGAAGGTGACAGACTTCTACGAATAGTACTTTCGCAGACTGTCTATGTTCCAAGAATGTGGTAATTCCATGCCGAGTTCGTCCGCCACGTGAAAAGAACCTGGCCTACTACTTTTTGTAACAATGTACGGTCCTTCCCATGCTTCCTGCAGTTTGCCGGGGTTTTCCCAATTCTTCTTTCTTTTTATGACAAGGTCACCGATTTTGATTTCTTTGTGCAACACTTTCTTGTCTCTCCATCTCCTAGTTTCTTTTTGGTATTTATCAATGTTGTCCGAAGCTTGAATGATGTCAAGCTCGATCATGTCCTTTTCGATCTTGATGACATCCTGGATGTCCTTAGTGCACACGACTCTGAGGTTGTTGTTCTTGATTTCTTCTGGTGTTACGACTTCGGAGCAGAAAAGCAGCCTGAATGGCATGAAGCTTGTAGCTTGGGATTCGGTAGTGTTGTGCGACCAAATTACCTTTAGGAGCTCATCGACCCATTTTCCCTCTTCTGATCGAATAGACACTTCTTGATTGCAGTGAAGATTAAGCCATTAACTCTTTCTACCACGCCATTTGATTGTGGGTGGTAAACCGAGGAGAATTTGACCTTTGTCCCGAGGCTGACACAAAATTCTTTGAAATCGATGCAATCAAACTGTTTGCCATTATCGATGGTTAACTCCCTTGGTACTCTGAATCTACAAACAATATTTTGCCAAAAGAACTTTTGTACGGAAGCTGAGGTTATCATTGCTAGAGGCTTCGCCTCGATCCATTTTGTGAAGTAATCTATGGCAACAGCTGCGAATTTGCAATTATCCTGAGCTATTGGGAGTGGGCTGACCAGGTCCATTCCCCACCTTTGTAGTGGCCATGATGGTGGAATGAGTTGTATTGAGAGTGATGGTGAGTGTCTCTGGTTTGCTATCTTTTGGTAGGCTTCACAGTTTCGGACAAGGTTTTGGGCATCATGTACGGCCGAAGGCCAATAGAATCCTTGCCTGATAGCCTTGCTTACGAGAGCTCTTGAGCCAATGTGAGATCCGCAAAAACCCTTGTGAATGTCGGCCAGCAGATCTTTGCCTATTTCGGCATCGACGCAACGAAGCCAGGGCTCATGTTAAAGCCAATGTGAGATTCCTGCCTGTTAAAGCTCTCCGTCAATGATTGCATATCCTCTTACTTTTTGCTTGAGCCTAGTGAGCTCGACTTTGTCGCATGGCTCAAAGTGACCTCTCATGTATGCCATTATCTCGGCTCGCCAGTCGAAGCGCTGGATCGCATTTACATACTTCAGAGTTGGTTCTTTGGTGGATGGCGTCTTGATGACTTCGTAGATCGTGTCAAGAGGAATTGGTTCATTCTAGGCTGCTGCTTTTGCGAGTTTGTCCGCCTCGTCATTTTCTGCCCTCGGGATATGCTTGACGGTGAATCTCTTGAAATGTTTTTCCATTGTTCTGACCGCTGTGAGATACTTCACGAGCTCTAGCTCTTTAGCCTCGCTGTCTTTCTCGATGTGCTCTTTGACCACCTTAGAGTCTGTTTTCACTATGAAGGCCTGTTGCCCTAGAGCTTTCATCTTTCTTAGTGCCATAAGCAACGCCTCATACTCGGTCGTATTGTTTGTTGATCTTGTTCCTTCGGGGAATTTTAGCCTCACGGCGTACCTTATTTTTACGCCAGTTGGCGAGGTTACAATTGATGCTATTCCAGCCCCTTTGTCGCACCAGGCGCCGTCGCAATAAATGACCCAAGGTGCTTCAACGTTGTCACGACTGGCTTTTGGAGATGTCTAGTCGATGATGAAATCAGCCAGGATTTGAGACTTTATGGCACTTTTTCTTTCAAAATCAGCCACAAACTCTGACAACTCAGATGCCCACTTAGCAATTCTGCCCGAAGCTTCTCTATTTGAGAAAAGATCATGGAGGGGTTGGTTTGTGACAGCTACAATCCTATGTCCCTCGAAGTAATGACGCAATTTGCGTGCTACCATCACCACTGCATATGCAATTTTCTCCAACTCTGAATAGTGTATCTTCGATCCACTCAGGGCCTCAGATGCGAAGTAAACTGGAATTTGCTTTAGTTTGCCGTCGATTTCCTTCTCCTGAATCAGGGTGGTGCTTACTGCCATGCCCGAAGCTGAGACATAGAGCAGCAATGGTGACTTGGGCTCGGGGGGGCATAGCTTTGTCATAGACTGCAGGTAGTCCTTGAGTTCTTGGAATGCTTGGCACTGCTCTTCCCCCCATTCAAAGGTTTTGGAGCTTCGTAAGACCTTGAAGAAGTGTAGGCTTCACTCTGCAGCATGGGGGATAAATCTATTGAGGGCGGCCACTCTTCCGGTCAGCCACTGAACGTCCTTGACCGAAGCTGGCTCTCTCATGTCGAGGAGTGCCTGAATTTTGTCAGGGTCGGCCTCGATGCCCGGTGGTGACTAGACAACCCAGTACCTTGCCTCGCTGAACCCCAAATACACATTTCTTAGGGTTTAGTCTCAGATTTTCTGCCCTCGGGTTGGCAAAAGTTTCAGCAAGGTCATGGATATGATCGGCCCTTTTGTCGCTTTTGACGACTATGTCATCAACGTAAGCAAGAATGTTCCTGCGAAGCTAGTTTGCTAGTACGATGGCGGTCATTCTGGAGAATGTTTGTCCAGCATTTTTGAGTCCCTTCGTCATTCGCACGAAGTAGAATGTTCCGAATGGTGTCACGAAGCCTGTTTTTTCTTCATCTTCCTTTTTTATTCTGATTTGGTGATTGCCCAAGAATAAGTCCAATAGTGAGAGCATTTTGCTGTTGGCAGCGTCATCCACAACTTTGTCGACCCATTCTAATGGGTACTCGTCTTTGGGGCAAGCTTTGTTCAAATCTCTGAAATCGATACACATTCTCCATCTGCCATTCTTTTTCCTGACAGGTACAGTGTTGGCAATCCATTCCGGATAGAGGATGGGTCTGATCACGTTGGCTTCGAGTAGTCTGTCCACTTCTACTTTTACTGCGGGGACCTTCTCGTCAGACATTTTTCTTAGCTTTTGCTTTTTTGGCTTTGTCCCTGGTCTAATGTCGAGGCTGTGCTCAATAATCTCTCTGTCTACCCCCTAGAGATCGCTTGCGAACCAGGAGAAGACATCTTTGTTCTTGTTCAGAAATGCAATCAGCTCATGCTCTTCTCTGGGTTCGAGGTTAGCTCCGATAGTGACGTACCTGTTGCTGATGTAGCCATCCAAGAGGACTCTTTTGGTTTCTCCGTCTGCACTTATCTTTATTTTCTCTTTGTCTCTCTTGGGTTCAACATAGGGCTTCTTTGTTTCATGCTCTTTAGCTTCGCTTGCAGTTGCGAGATGGTGGACATTCTTTTGTCCCGGAGTTGAACCCCTCTCAATGATTCTTGCCGTTTGCTGATCTCCATACACAGTGATAACTCCTTTGAGGGCTGGCAGTTTCATGCAGAAGAAGAGCTGTCTGATGGTTGCATCCATTTTGTTTATGAAACCTCGCCCGAGGATGGCGAAGTAGGGGTAGCACATTTCGACCACATCGAAAGTGATGTGCTCTGTTCTCGCGTTGTCGAGGTTTCCAAACGACACTGGTAGGGAAATTTTTCCGAGAGCTTTGATTGGTCTGCCAATGAAACCAAGCAATGGGACTTTGGCCGGTACGAGGAGGTGAGGGTCAATCTTCATCTCTCTGAAGGTATTGGCGAATATGATATCTGTAGAGCTGCCTGTATCAACCAAGACTTTCCCTATTTTCCAATTTGTGATAATTGCCTCTATCACCATCACATAGTTATGCAAGACTGTTTTCAATGTGAAATCATCCTCTGTGAAGGTGATTGGCATGTGCGCCCATTCTGGCTTTGCTGGGGGGCCATTGAGGATGATGGTGTTTACTTGTCTGAAGTAGTCTCACTTCTGCCTTTTGTTTTCAAACTCGAGGGTGGATCCACCAGTGATTGGCATTATCGTGCCGAAGGTTGGTATGAGGTTGGAGTTTGCTTCGCGAAAGTCAGATTGTGAAGAACCTCCGGAGATAGGCATTATCGTGCCGTAAGTTGGTATTGCGTTAGGATTGCTGCTTGGTGGGTTTGGTTCAACTTTTGGGATTTCGTTTGGCAAGTTGGTGGTGGTAGCAGTATCTCGTGGTGAGGCTAAGGTGGGATGTTTGTGTTTTGCAATTGGATTTGTGGCTGGAAGGTGTGTGAAGGTTGCCAAGTTATCGGTGGTTGGAAGTTTGCGAGGCTAGCTGGGCTTGGGTAATATGTTGGATGTGGGTAGAAGGTTGTGTGATGGATGGTTTTTGGTGCTTTTGCGACTTCTTCGGCTGCTTTCTTTTCCGCCTCTCTTTTTGCGGCTTCCAGAGTTATGGGACACCAATCAGTTGCATGATTGAACTGCTTTCCATGGAATATGCAATGGAATGGCCATTGTTGTTTGGGCTCATTATTTGGCCTCGGAGGGCCATTGCTTCGGTCTCTTCCTCTGCCATTGTGTCCGCCTCTGTGGTTGTTGGGGAAGTTGTTATGGTTTTGGTGGTGCTGGTTTTGAGCTTGGTTGCGGGTGTGATTTTGGGTTTGGTGCGAGGGCTGATTGCCTTCTATTGTCATCATGCGGTGGGGTTGATTCTGTGTGTGATTGTACGGCGAAGCCTGTCAATTTCAATTTCTTTCTGTTTGCCTATGGCTGTTTCTTTCGGCCACCCTTCGTCTGTGGTCTTCATCTAACCGGATGTATTTCTCTAGCTTTGCGAATCGTGCTTCCATTGTTTTGGGTTTCTTTCTTGTTAGTTTTGACGCTGTTAGTCTTGGGTTGAGCCCCGCGATGCATGCTCAAATCGTGATACAGTCAGCCACATGTGGCGTCTGCGACCGAAGCTGTACAAATCTCCTGACATAGCTGGCGAGGGGCTCTTTATCTTTTTGTCTGACATAGCTGGCGAGGGGCTCTTTATCTTTTTGTTTGCAATGGAAAAAGTCGGCTTTGTCAAACATGGTTTGATGGAAGCCTTGGAAGTTCTGAGTTAACTTCGTTTTCAAATCTACCCAAATGCATACTGACTGTGAAGGTAGCAGTGAGTACCAGTTTAGTGCTGCCCCCTTGCAAGCTATGATAAATGATTTTGCTAGTACGACATTGTCCCCCCCCCAGCTGAGGCTACAGCAGCTTCGTAGCTCATTAGAAATTGGCGTAGGTCTGTCTAGCCATTGAACTTAGGCAAGGCAATTGACTTGTAGGTGGTAGGCCATGGGGTAGTTTGAAGTCCGATTGACAGTGGGGAGCTCTTGTCAAAGACTCCATATGTATTCATTGCAGGTGGAGGGTCGTGCGGACCGAAGTTGGGGTTGGTGTATATGATCCGTGTAGGACCAGTGTTGAAGGCTTGGGTAGATAGCAGCGTTGGTTGTTGCGGTATGCCTTGAGGGTACTTGAGTTCCTTTAATTCTTGTTGTAACTCTTCTAACTGCTTTTTGGCCTCGTTCAACATTGCTACCCTGTTGGCTGCTTCTCTTTGAGCTTGCAGTTGTTGTGCGAACCTTTCTTTCTGCCTTTTCATTTCTTCAAGCTGCCTCAGGACCGAAGCTAGCTCGTCCTCTAAGTTGCTTGGGGCTTCATCTTCTGTATCTATTCGCGGCTGATCTTTGTTGTAGGTGTCCCGCGCGGCATTTGCTTTCAGTGCTTTTGCTTTGAGGACCTCTTCGACTCTCCTGTAACTCTCTTCCCTATCCGTGGCGATCTGCTGAACTGGCTCGGATGAAACAAGTTGCCTGCCGTTGCAGCTTCGGGCTCGGATGTGGTCTTCTTCTTCTTCCAGGGTGGCATCATGAGTTTCTTCGTGGCTTAAAGCACGGTGGGCGCCAAATGTTGGATCGTAACTCCTTGCGAAGTTAAGACTCAACAAGATTAACAAAGGAATGGGAATACGAATCGTCACTTCATTGAAAGATGTAATGTCCTATTACAATGGGAGGAGGCTCCCCTTTTATAGTGCTCGGAATGCCCGTGCACTTTAGATAGTTGCCCTCGCTCAACTGCTACATTCCCAGAATATTCCTTACATTTGAGTCATTCGTGCGTCAAGTTTTTGGAGCTGTTCTGACAGTCCCGTGATTCCCGCTCTCACAAGGCTCCGTGATTTGCGCTCCTTTTGTTGCTCACACCATCGTGTTTCCCAGCTTCGCACCCGAGGCCCAGCCTGTCTTTGGGCGGTTTGGCCTTCTCGCCGGTGATTTTCCTCCCGGGGCTAGCAACCTAAGCGAGCTTCGGGTGTCATGTTGTCCTCAACCACTCGCCCTAAGCTTGCTCAACCTCGGTCGTGCTTGTCTTCCTTCCTGCATATTGACGCTAAAGCAAGATCATCAGGTTAGGAAAAAATGTTGATTCACCCTACCTTCGGCTTCGAGCCTCCCATGACACCCAAAACCAGGAAGTTATTCCCGAAGCTGTGAGCTTCGCGAGGACCCGTGTTGTTGCTTGGTTCAACCGACCTCGAGGGTGGCCATGCTTTTGGGCGATCCCCAACAGCTTGTTCAATCTGCAACCTTAATTAGAAGGAGGGTTGATATGATGGGCATAAGGCAGTGCTGCGTCGGGTTGGATTTTTCTCGCCGTGCACCATTTCATCATTCAGTTCGGTGCTGAATCCTAGTAGGGATGGATACTGACTCATTGCTGAATCTTGATTCAGCTCGGTGTATTAGTGGTGCACAATCTGTGTGTGCATGCTAAGATAGGCGAATTAATGCCATATTATTTCTTGATTGAAATATCGCTCATATAATGTCAAAATTTAGTGTACTCAAATCAGATTTTAACAACGACTTCAGGGCATACAAGTCATTGTACACTTAGTAAAGGTAATCTGCTCATCAAAAATAAGGTTGACAAACTCATAGCTTATCCTGCCAGCAGATTTTCACAATTGCAAGATTATCCGAAAATCACTTGAGATTTTCACAATAGCAAGATTATCCGAAAATCACTTGTACAGCGTCCGGGTGTTCCAGTTAGGGTTGGGCAAGGTATGGCATGGCCATTCTAGGCAGCAACGGCATCCCACATCCCAACCTCTGCGCCCCCTCATCAGCCTGGCCTAGGAGTTCCTCCGTCGGGCCCGAACTCCATTGTTGCTCTAGCTGTCTCACTGCCGCCGTCCACGACCCTCCTCAGCCCCGCTCTTCCCTCCCCTCTCCATCCTCCTTCTCCATCAGTACGGGGCCCAGGGTGGGTAACTGCTGCTCCCCACAGCTCGAGGATGACTAAGGCCTCACTGTTGCGTCCAATGCCAAGATGTTCCTGCATCGTGGAACGGGTGCCATCATGGCCTCCTTCACTCCTCCACAGGATGGGCTGGTGGGACGCGAGCGCCAGGGATTCGGATGCTGGAGCAGAGGGGTAGTTGAGCAACTTGCTGATGTAGTTGAGCAATTTGCTATGGTCAGCAAAAAGTTAAGTGAAATTAGACCAAGAAAGGATCTGTGAAAAATTTAGAAGAGGGTAAGTAGACTATAAAATGCAACCTTGCTCGATAGTTGCGAACAATAATTAAGTCTTGAAATGATCTTAATTGAGCAGCAGTTATAATAGTTGTTCACTATGATAGCATTTTTGGGATTATTATATTTTCAGTTTACAAATTATTAACCATGATGAAATTCAAGAAAATTTGAAGGAGTTGATGAGACACATAATAAACATAGACTATACCGTGGGGGAACCATTGCAAGTAATGTTCCGAAGACCTCATATTAAAACATGTTACTAATTATTATTATTTTTAGCAAAAACTGTGGGGGAGTTCCCCACATCACTTCATTTTCAAAAAAATAAGGGAGGCAACAATCCAGGAGATACTTACAAAGGAGGGGGAGAAAGAGAAAGAAGGGGGAGGGAGAGGGTGATTAGGTTACAACACTGACTCTAGCCATTGAATAAAAATAGCTCGGCGATCCTCCCTAAGCCTATGCAATTGGAGGGCTATTTGTTCTCTGAATCTCACGACCCAGAGTCTAAGGTTTGGTCTCAGCTGCATCAAAGATGATGGCGTTCCACATCTTCCATAATTCCCAAGCTGCAATAATGAATATATCCATGAAGAGGCGGTTGTCTTGAAACTGTCTGGCTGAAATAATTCTGTAGTGAATGTTCTGGTATGTCCAAGTGATCTGAATCTTGGACCAACAGGTATGTCGTCTTCTAAGTATGGCTCTTGTATTCAGTCAATCAACTAGGAGCAACCAGGCAAAGAACTTTGACCGTGGCATGCACTTGGACTTCCATAGCCAACTGAAGGTGATAGGATCCTGGATGCTAGAGTAGACAAAATTGTAGAATCGTTTTGATGTGTAGGTGTTGTTATCCCAGATGTATATCCACTGATCTCTTGAATGACCATCATAGGGGATGGTTTGTGTTGACACCCAAAAGTGGCAGCAAGCTGCTGGTCAGACCGGTTCCTCCAAGCTGTCTAACCGGTCCGGGCCTCTGTAGCCGATCCAACATGTGCCCACCGGTCTGACCGATGGCCCGATCGGTCATCCTGAGTCCGGGACAAGATTAGGAGTCCTGGTCGAATTGGAGTTGAAACGGGATTTCCTTGGGGGAAAAGACCTCCCACCTATAAATATAAAGGGCCCTGGCCGATTGAGGGCTATCACCCAATCGTCAAACACATTTATTTACCTTTTATCTCCAAACCCTAGCTTTTCCAACCCTCTTGCTTTCCTCCTTCATCTCGATGGTGTTTGAGGATGCTCTAAGTGGCCTGACCAATTTCAGAGCAACCCTAGGCACGCCATCTCCGACTGGGTCCCTCCCAAGGTGGTGTTCTTAGGCTTTCACGGCGTCCCTGTGCCAAACTGGTCTAATCGGCCTGCCTGACCGGTCTGACCGGCTAGGAGTAGAGACCCCGACGAGGTGATCACATGGTGCACGCACGAGCTAGCGCATTCGTGTGTTGATCGAAAAAGGCGTCAACACATTTTGGCGACTCTGCTAGGGAATGAAAGATTTGGTTTTTACAACCGTTCTGGAAAACCCTAGCTAGATGGGATCTACTGCAAAAATTGATAAGGACAATATGATCATGGCATCCGTGGAAGACCTCGGTGAGAAGGATCAGAAGGATCTTGCAGCAGTGCAAGAGTACGTCAGGAGGAAGTTCCTACCTGGCGTCAAGAAGGATCGTTAAGGCAACACTCAGGATTTCAAGATGGCAGTGATCAACGTGAACCACAACCGCGTTGAGGAAGTAAGCAATGTAAGCAAAACATGCCCCGATTCCTCTACTCATGATAGGATCAATGCAATGTCTGACTGTTGGCGCTAAAAGTCAGCCGATTGACTCTCAGCGTTGAACACACGACCCGGTAGAATCTGCTTAGCTCCTGTTTGGGTAATCACCCAGGTGCGGTTTGCGCGGCGTGCTAGCCAATCTGACCTGTTGATTGGCAAGGAAGGAAACGTGTCAAATTCCAGGGGTTGCGATCAGCTAAGGTTCCGTTCTCGAGGAAGTGTATCAGCAAATCGGCCGATTTGCTATAAAAAGATAACCGGCTATGATACAGCCGACAACCACGCAGCGATTATAAAGAAAACTACTAGAGTAAACAAGATAATGCTATAGGGGCAACACTTGAAATAGATCTAATCGGTTATATGAAGATAGTGAATGAAAATAATGATAATAAAGCCGACAGTTCGAATCTCAAGCTGGATAACTGGTGATAAAACTAGAACGACAGGTAAAACCTATATTTCTAGTAAATATCGATAACTGGTGAATAAATCTAAACGAAACAACAGCGATGCGCCCGAAGTTAAAGCTTAGATATTACTCGATAAACGGAACTTACAGAATCTGCCGGAGATTGTGTCGATGCAGCCCTGCCAACTCGTACGAACTCGTGAAAGCGGAAAAGTATTGGCGAAGTCGCCGACTTGAAAGTAAAGTACGAGGAAATAGTAGATTGTTGTATTGGTTGATGTGTTGTTTTACAAATCTCTAAAAATGGCTATTTATAGCCTGTTACAACCAGTTTCCTAACCGACTAGGATCTATCTCTAACTTTAACCAAAAATGAATATTTACAAGTACAACTCGTATCGGAGTTGGTTACTGTACTCCTGCGGGCCAATCCTTCTTTATCTCCTTCCTCTGATCCACTTTAGGCCCATATTGGCCCAATCACTCCAGCCTTCCAATCGGCCGATTTCCACCAACTCCGTCCACCACAACACAGTAGCGCCAATCAGCCGATCCCCAACTGTAGCACCAATCGGCCGATTCCCAATCGTGACCTTTTAATCTCCTGTATCTGCCAACCCTGTCCTTTTTTGACGCCGATTCCATACGTGTCAAAATCTGGCGTCAACACATGCCCCCGAGTTTCGGAGTAAAACATAACTTTTACTTCGAAATTTCTTTTCAACTTCTCCTCCGAAACAAACACATTAAAAATATCCTTCCGTTTTGCGGTCCTCTACCTGATGATTGCAATCTTTTCGAAACGGGCGCCTGAGATAACTACTCCCCCAAAATTCGTGTAGACAGCGCGGTAAAAATTCCACCTTTACCCCTTCTCAGACCGTCCTTAAATACTGGCATGTCCCGCACTTCTTCTTTACAAGCCAGTAACTTGCTTTCTTGGCGCACTAGTTTCCATCCTCCTCCGGCGCCTGCTTGGCTTCCAATCACATCCTCCGGCGACCCCCTTTTCATCCACATTCCACACCATCTCCCCAATGGCAGCGCCATCAGGAACTTCAACAACAACAAAGACCCCGACGGCGGCTCCATCGGCGGCGGCAGTAGCCCCATCAGCGATAGAGGCTCCACCGACGGCTTCGGCGGCGGCAGCTCCACTAGCAGCCCCGTCAGTGAAGATGACTTTCATCCTGGAGGTATTTACCCGAAACTTTTCTTTTTACCTTTACCATCCAGGCATTCGTTTTAGATCCATTCTTAGTTCTTCCCTTTTTACCTTTTTTAGGCGGTTAGACACCAAATCACTATTCACCTTACCGAAGCTCCCGGTCTCATCTGTCTAGGCCTTATGGGAAACCCAGACCTGACTTATTTAATCAACTTGGAAACCCATAGGATTCCGTTTAAGCAGTTGACCATGGATTTGGATCATTGGTCAGGCACTTTCAGATCATGGCCGAATGAAACTCCCGGTTGGAAAGAATGGTACCAAAGGATAGCCAACTCTAAGAGAGTTCAATGGGATAAGCGAAAAATCGGCGAGTGCATCGATCTATCTCTGTCCCAGATGGAGAGGAATGAACCCTTAGTGATAGCAGCCTCCTATTTTTGGTCCGACGCTCTCAACGCGTTTCTTTTCGGACATGGGCCCATGACCCCCACTCTGGCCAATGTCGTAATGTTGACCGGCCTTGACATCTCTTCTCCCGATACCCCCCTTCCGTTATTTGGTCAAGCCGACCTATCGGCTGGAGACAAAAGGAATCAGCGAATGGAGGGGGTTCATCAGAAACAACATGAAGACCGGGACAGTTACAGAGAAAGAATATGCAGCCTTCTTGATGATGTGGCTGGAGAAACACCTTTTTTGTGGTAGAGCAGTTGGCCCTTCCTCCAATACACAGGATCTAGCCGAGGCAATATCAAGAGGAGCCGGTGTCCCCCTTGGAAAACATCTGCTAGGATCGGTCTATCATATGTTGCACCAAATCAGCGTCAAATTATCGAAAGGAGAGCTGATTGGAAATCCAGGTGGCCCCTGATGGTTCATCAATCTATGGCTCAATTTGTATATCAGCAAGATCTCCCAGCAACGGGTAGAACACATGACTTTCCCCAATATTGAGTCAGAAGAAAACCCCACCGTACGGCGTCGATGCACCTCTTTTGGCGAAGCAGCATTAGCCTTCTCCGGTTGCCAGCTCACCACCACCAAGGTAGCCGAATACTTCAGATGCTTTTACAACGGCTTCAGTGAGGAGACCACCAGCTGGTTCCCGTATCAGAGATCAGAACCACTCTTCGAGCTCCCCTCTTGTTATGACTCGACAACCAACACTTTTGACGATGACCTCACGGACGATCTAATCAAGCCAGGGATCTTACCGTTGAATTTTTTCTCGGGGAAGGATGCCCCTACTTACGAGTTTTACAACCCATCCGTTGCGGCACGACAGTTCGGTTTGGGTCAGCTGCCAATTTATGCTTTCTTCGCCGGTCGTGCAAAGTTCCGGGATGAGCTTACCAAAGGTCTTGATTACAGTCGGCTGTACGACCGGGTGCCTGACTCCAGCACCATTCACCTGACCAATTAGATAGTGGCTCCTTTCGTTGTCCAACAGTTCAAACTATGGTGGGCGGAATGGAAACAGCATCTCTTCTGTGCATCTCCCACGATATATTGCAACACCCTGGACCTCGACAACATTGACCCGAACGCAGAGGTACCTTTTTTCCCTCAGCCAATTTTGATGCCGTTTTCCTTTTTGTACTACTAACTCTTATTTATTTTACAGTCTGAGAGTCAACTCCCTCCAAGACGCAGCCGGAGTGGTAGGCCAATAGAGAATCGTTATCCGTATACGGAGTTCCCACTCATCGGCTATCATGCCCCATCCATTGATGACATCACCACCGGCCGATTGAAGCAAACGCCGAAGAAAGCCGTAAAGAAGACAAGCCGCCGAGTGCGCGCCCATACGGAATCGGCCGATCCATCCGCGGCGGCATCGGTAGAATCTTTGGCCGCGCCGATTCTCCCGGTCATTGAGGAGGTTGACCCCCAAGCTGCTATAGAAGTTGGAGTGGTCGCTGCATCACTGCTACTAGAAGCCATTTAGGTAACCTTGTGTTCATGCCCTCCTGAGTATTTCCCCGATACTGACTTCTTCTTTATATTAGGCCGCACAAGTTACCCCGGTGCCTCCGCAGCAATTGGCGACGCCCCAAGCAGAATCGGAGCACCAGTGCTTCCTCTGACTGAGGTACAGAATCCCTTAACTCAATTCTTTGATACTTAATCAAAAGCTTGACCAATCTCGATGCAGGCTCTTGGCACATCAATTGTACCTTCTCAACAGCCATCGGCCAGGGAAGCTTTCCAGGAGGCTAGTCCGAGCAGGATGCCAATAATCATCGAATCCTCCTCTTCTGATGAGTCAGTCGCACCAGCTCCTAAACCAAGGGAGGCGCCCCCATTAATGCAAACAGAAGAAATCCGCCTCAAGGAGGTAAGAGACTTGTCACCCGAATCGGCCGATTTCAACATTACCATCGGCTAATCGATGCTTATCATTTCACTTTCTTGCAGGAACAAGATACTCCCAATAACAGTCTCTTCTCCTTTGCAGTCGCGCTTTCTGATGATGAGGAGGTTGCTTCACGTCAAGTTACCCTAAGCTCCGTTCCTGATGACGTCCGCGCCAAACTTGAGAGCATACGAACCCTACTCCAAGAAGATATTGGTCGATTGGTAGAGGATGCTTCGCCGATTCGGCAGCTCTTTGGTGACGTCAGCGGCCGAGTCCCGGAAGAGGCGGAAGAAGCCCTGGCACCCGCCGCATATATTGAATCAATGCGGATCCCAGTGTTCAGGGCCCTGCGTCATATGGCCGATTGCGCCAAGCTGGCTAAAGCTCGTGAGGAGGAAGACTCTTACAAGCACCAGGCCCAAGAGGTACACCATCGGATCCACTCCCTTGAATATTCCCGCTCGGGTATTGTTGGTGCTATAGACCGCCTCAAGCGCTGAAGAGCAGAGCTTGCCAAGGAAATGGAGCAGGTGACTAAAGAAATAGCCATTGAAGAGAAGAGACTTCAAGACCTCCCTTCTGTTATTGCCGACTTGAAGCAAGAGAGACAACACCTGGCCCACGAAGCAATCAGACTCCATCGTCATATGCTAGAAATTCCAGAATCGGCCGACGAAGACCAGCGAATCTTAGACTCGGCCGATCAGATTAGGCAACGAGCGATTGCGGCATTAATGCCCTCCTTGGATTGAACTAAAAAGTGCTGGCCACTCTGTAAAAACTTTTAATGTCTTTTGACCATTTGACCTGTGAATCCAATCCTGACCCATCCTTCGTGGTGGCCCTTCATTTATTACCCTTTTTACTCCGATGGGACCCGTCTTACCAAACTATTGCCCCTTTTCTTTCTATAAGTACAAGACTCCGTATTGTTTCCAAGGGCACTCGCCTCGCTTGTACTCTTCTCCTCTGGTAGTTCATACCTCCAGACTATCACCAAGATGTCTTCTTTGTCTTCTTCCTTCTCCTCTTCATCCATCAATCAGGTACGAGATCTTTCCTCCGCCCCCTCATTCCTTGGTTCAACGCTTTAACCCGCCTGACGTCGAGAGGCTGTTTGACCATTTTCAGCCAAGACGCCTTAGTCCCAAACTGGAACGAGCGATCGAGATCATGCACTCTGATGAACCGTTGTCACAGGAGGATAGAGATTTGATCAGAGCCCGCCGCGAGGAACTCGGGGACCACATCCCTGTAGAAGTCCAGAGGATCTGGGACCACATCGATGCCAACTGCTCTAGGTGGCCGTCAATCGAGAGGAGTCATCCACTCCCTCGTCCAGTCGCTCTTGAAGACGCCGCAGCGGGAACGTCTCGACCACCGCTGGATCGGAGCCACCCTCTTCCACGCCAGATTGAAGCTGAAGCCGCGATGAAGGACATGGAGGAAAGGAGCACCCACCTCCTGATAGAATTAGATCAGGTAGAGAGGGATCTTAAGAAAAAGCGCAGTTAGTAGGTGTGTTGGTATTTTTATTCTAAGGGCGACTTATACCATGTCGGCCATGTACCTTATCATTCGTACCGACTAATAAATTGGCCAAGTTGAATGAATATCTTGTTCTCGAGGCGATGTCGCTGTTTGCATCGGCTACACGATCTGCTAAGAGCTGGTCGCACCATCTTGACATGTTTCATAACTAGTTATGCATCGACCCATATACTAGGATAGTATATTTTCAAGTACCTCCCGTTCAAGGCTCTTGTGAATTCTTCTCCTTCAATCGTCTCCAGTATGTATGCATTTCCTGGAGCGCATCGACCGATGTTATACGGCCCTTCCCAAGTGGGTGACCATTTACCGAACTTGGGGTCTTTAGACCCTATCGGCAGCACCAACTTCCATACCAAATCTCCTTGGGAGAATTGCTTGACTTTGACCTTCTTGTCGTACCACCTAGCCAGTCTCTTTTTATTCTCCTCAATGCTGATCAGGGCCCTCAATCGCTGACCTGCCAAATCATCGAGTTCCCCTTTCATAAGCAAGGAATAGTCATCGGCTGTCAACTGATCCTGAAGCGATGTGCGTCTTGACCCCGTCCTTAACTCCCAGGGCAACACTGCCTCATGACCATACACCAATTGTTAGGGAGATATCTTAGTGGCCCCGTGGCAGGCCATCCTGTAAGCCCATAAAGCCTCGGTCAAACACAAATGCCACTTTTTGGGTTGCTCCTCAATCTTCCTCTTGATCAGTTTGATTATCCCTTTATTGGACGATTGAGCCTGGCCGTTAGCTTGAGCATAATATGGAGAAGAATTTAGCAACTTAATCCCCTTATCGGCACTGAATTCCTCGAACTCTCCTGAAGTGAACATTGTCCCTTGGTCGGTCGTGATGGTTTGAGGAATACCGAAACGATAAACAATGTGGTCTCTTACAAAATCGACCGTAGCAGCCGATGTCACAGCCTTTAATGGGATAACCTCCACCCATTTGGTAAAGTAGTTCGTGGCTACCAATATAAACTTGTGTCTCTTGCTTGATGGAGGATAGATCTGTCCGATGAGGTCTATTCCCCAACCCCTGAATGACAATGGCTTGATTATCGGATTCATAGCCGATGCGGGCGCATGTTGTACATTGCCAAACTTCTGACAGTCCATACACCCTTTATAGTATTTGAAGCAATTTTCAAGTATCATCGGCCAATAATATCTGTTATTCCTAACCATCCACTTCATTTTATGAGCCGATTAGTGAGCTCCTCACACGCCTTCGTGGATTTCTCCCATCAGGATCATTGCTTCCTCTGTCCCCAGGCATTTGAGCAGGACCCCATCAATCGTTCGGTAGAACAAATCATCTTCTAGTAGTACATACTTTGTAGCTTGAAAACGCACTCGCCGATCCACTTTTTTGGATGGATCTTTCAAGTAGTCGGCAATCTCTTTTCGCCAATCGTTGGCTGCGAGTTCCAGAGTCATGGCGCCTTGAATTGGTCGATACCCGGATGCGTGCTGGGCAAGCCTATTAGCCTCTTCATTATAGTTTCTGGGAATATGCTCAATAACTGCGGACTTGAATTCCTTTAAGAGTTGGAGGTAATCTTCGTAGTAAACTCTTAAAACATCATCTTTGCATTCGGACCTCCCCGTTAGTTGGTCTACGATGAGCATGGAATCCCCAAAAATTTCCACAGCGTCAGCTTTGATTTCTCTCAATAATTGCATGCCCTTTAAGATGGCTCGGTATTTCGCCTGATTATTGGTTGCTGATGCTTCTATCGGCAGAGAGACATCATAACTTGCCCCCTCAGGCAATATGAGAATGATGCTGATTCCTGATCCGGCCCCACATGACGAACCATAAAAGTACAGGGTCCATGGAGCCGGCTCAATAACAGTAATTTCTGGTCCGCAGTGCTGGGCCACGAAATCAGCCTTAACTTGGCCCTTAACAGCTTTGGCCGATTCGTACCTTAGGTCAAACTCCGACAGTGCTAGAATCCACTTCCCAATTCGTCCTTTTAAAATCGGCAACGACAACATGTATTTCACCACGTCATCCTTGCATACAACTATGCACTCTGCCGATAACAGGTAGTGCCTGAGCTTGGTGCATGAGAAATAAAGACATAGGCATAACCGCTCTACCGGGGAATATCTTGTCTCTGCATCCAAAAGTCTTGTGCTGACGTAATATATTACCCGTTCTTTTCCCTTGAACTCCTGCACCAGCGCCGACCCGATGGCTCGTTCATCAGCCGATAGGTATAGTTTGAACGGTTTGTCAGCTTGCGGCGGCACTAATACAGGTGGCGAAATCAAATATTGCTTGATGTCTTCTAGTGCTTTTCGTTGTTCTTCTCCCCACACGAATTCCTGGTCGGGCATTAATTTTAATAACGGTGTGAAGGCTTGTATGCGCCCGTACAGGTTGGATATGAATCGTCTGATGAAGTTGACTTTACCGATTAGGGACTACAACTCAGTTTTGTTCTGTGGGGCCACGACTTTATTGATAGCCGCTATGATTTTCCGGTTGACCTCTATCCCGCGCTCATGAACCATGAATCCCAGAAATTGCCCGGCCGACATGCCGAATGCGCACTTGTTCGGGTTCATCTTCAAACCATGCTTCCTCGTGCACTCCAACACCTGTCGCAAATCGGCCAAATGTTCCTGGTGCCCTTTTAACTTGACCATGACAACGTCGATGTAGATCTCTACTAGTACACCGATAAGCTTGTGAAATATATAATTCATGGCCCATTGATATGTAGCGCCGGCGTTCTTTAATCCAAAGGTCATTACTACCCACTCAAATAAACCGAGGTGGCCCGGACACCTGAAAGCCGTTTTCGAAATATCTTCTTCGGCCATTAATATTTGATTGTACCCGGCGTTACTGTCCATAAAACTGATGACTTTATGTCCCGCGGCGGCATCTATTAACACGTCGGCTATCGGCATTGGATACCCATCTATCGGTGTAGCCTAATTAAGGTTCCTGAAGTCAATGCACACGCACAGCTTCCCGTTTTTCTTGTATACGGGTACAATATTGGAGATCCACTCAGCATAACAGCACTGCCGAATAAAGTTCGCTTCAATCAGCCTTGTAATCTCAGCCTTTATATCAGGTAGAATCTTAGGATTGCATCGTCGTGCGGGCTGCTGATATGGCCGATATCGCGGCTTTATGGGTAACTGATGTTCAACGATGGACCGGTCTAAACCATGCATCTCATGATATTCCCAGGCAAAACAATCTTTAAATTCTTTCAATAAATTTGTCAATTTACACTTGTATTCCGGTTCCAGGTTAGCACTAATGTACGTCGGCCTTGGTTTGGTGCCATCACCTAGATCTATCATCTCTAATGAATCGGCCGACGTAAACCCGTGCCCCAGCTTCCCATCCTCTCGGACGAACTGATCCATCTAATCTGAATCTTCGGAGCCGACTGCTCGGATCGGCTGTAATCCAAAATCGGACACTTTCAGGAAATCGGTGTCCCAAGTTCTTCCGGATATGCACTTAATGTGTTCGCAGCTCCATTGCTGCGTATCGGCCGCAGCAACACTGTAGGTGGAATCGGCAGTGACTATCTCGATGTTGTCGCCAACCCATTGCACGAGGCATTGATGCATTGTAGATGGGACACAACAATTTGCGTGTATCCAATTACGACCGAGCAACATATTGTAGGACCCTTTGCCATTAATAATAAAGAAAGTGGTGGGAAGGGTCATACTGTCGATGGTGAGGTCGACGCAAAGCGCTCCGTGGGCGGGGGACACGTTGCCTTCGAAGTCCTTGAGCATCATGTCTGTCTTGGTCAGATCTTCATCGCTTTTACCTAGTTTCCAGAATATAGTGTACAGCATGATGTTGACTGCAGCGCCTCCATCCACCAATAGCCTGGTGACAGGTCAACCGTTGACGTGCCCTTTGAGGAATAGTGCTTTGAGGTGTTGTCGTTTTTCATCTTCGGGTTTCTCAAAAGTGGCTGTCATTGGCTCCAAAGCCAATTGCGCCATCTGTTCCTCCATCTTTGACGTGTCATACCGATTGGCGGGAGCCATTAACTCCATCAGTAAGATGAAAACCATGCTGACATCATCTGCCGATTCCTGGTTGCCGTCTTCTTCCTTGTTGTTTCTTTTGGGGCGCCAAACCGGAGATCTGTCATTCTTCTTATCCACCATATGTTGTTGCTCTTCTTCTTGTTGTTCCCATTGGCGCAGACGTTGGATCCTTCATTTTTGAGATTTGGTCAATCCATCAGGGCACCACCTGGGGTTCATCGGTTTAGCTGGCGGTCTGGCGCGTTCCCAGTCCGGTTCCTATCGTAGGGGATTTTCATTTGACACGCGAGCATCATCCATCTCCTCTAGCCGATCGTGTGCACTGACTCTGCCCCTCTGTCGGTCATGCTGGTCAGATCTGCCCCCCAGCCTATCATATTGCTCGCGTCTGTCCTTTGGTCGATCATATCGGTCAACTCTGCCCCCCAGCTGATCACGCACTGAAAGGTGCCGATCCTCTTGCTCGCACCAGTTTCTGCTGATTGGCTCTGATCCTCTGTCCCTGGAGCGAGACCTCCTCAACGGGCGATTATTGCGATATGAGCCACTGCACTCTGGGCAATTATCGGCCGATGGCAACCTGAGGTTATTTTCCCAGCAATGAATGAAGAACGGGCATCGCCAATGCTCTTCGTGTCGTCGCATCATTTCTTTGCGATATCTCGAACTTTCCTACTGCCGCTGATACTTGTTGAGCAAGAACTGGGAAGTAATAGGTCTGTGCGGCCTTTCCGATCCTTCAGCCTCATCGTCGACCCATCTCTTCCCCTTGATGTCTTCGACCGTAGCTTGATTCCTGGGGTCCACAGCGCTGCTCTTTTTAGCTGATTCCGACATCAACACCTTGGTTTGAAGCGCGTTTCTTCCCGTATCGACCATATTAGTGGGGAAAGGGTGCTGATCAATCTTTATTGGCTTTGCTAGCTTTGTCGGGACCTCGAACTTGAGACGGCCTTGCTCAATGGCCGATTGTATTTGCTGGCGGAAGATTTTGCACTCGTTTGTGTCGTGGGACGTGGCGTTGTGCCATTTGCAATACTTCATCTTTTTCAGCTGCTCGGCCGATGGGATCATATGATAAGGCAAGAGCTTGATCTGCCCCTCTTGGAGAAGTAGGTTGAAAATTTTGTCGGCCTTTGATGTGTCAAAACCGAATGCTTCCAGTTCCTTTTTCCCGAAAGGACACGATATCGGTTTCTTCCCCTTAACCCACTCTGCTAAGCCGATTTCCGCTTCCTCCTCAGATTCAGATCCCTCCAAGTACGCTACCTTCTTCTGAAAATTTCTCCGCTGATCAAAAGGGCGTACTTCCTGTCCGGCCAATCGCTGGACGATCTGACTCAGGCTCTCGAACTCCTAGGAAGCGTACTTTTCTTTGATGTGTGGCAGGAGGCCTTGGAAGGCGATATCGGCCAGCTGTGCATCAGTCAGGACCAGTGTGTAGCATTTGTTTCTAACTTCTCTGAACCTTTGCACATAATTGGTCACGGGCTCATCGCTTCTTTGCCTGAGGCTGGTCAGATCTGAGAGCTTCATCTCATGCACTCCCACGTAGAAGTATTTATGGAACTGCTTCTCCAGGTTGGCCCAAGTAACTATGGAATTGGGCAGTAGCGTAGTGAACCACTGGAAAGCCAATCCGGATAGGGACGATGAGAACAAACGCACCCGCAGAGCATCCTGTGTAGCCACCTCCCCGCATTGGATGATGAATATATTAACATGCTCCACAGTTGAGGTGTCGTCTAGCCCCGAGAACTTGGTGAAGTCGGGAACTTTGTACCGATGGTGAAACGGCAGTAAATCGTAGGCAGGCGGGTATGGCGTTCTGTACGTGTAAGTTTGTACCTTTGGCTTCAACCCGAACTGATCTTGAATCACCTCCGCTATCCTCGCCGTCCAGTCTACTTGCTGCTGATGAATTACTGGCTGGGGAATCAGCACATGTTGGTAGATCGGCGGCGGGATGATCGGATGATTAATTAAAGCGTGCGGCGGATTATGCGGTAATGTGGCCGGCTGAGCGGTTGGCATCTGGTGTCTTAGCGAACCGGCTGTCTCGTCGTATAGTATCATTGGCGCCGCACCTCAGAACACCTCAGCAGCATCTGTCCCCCTGCCGATTTCTGACGTTGTAGGCTGGTACTGTTGAACCGTCGGCCGACTAGCCGATTGGATTGGTGCCTGAATCGGAGGGCTTCCATAACCGGCCGATTGATTTAAAACGGCCGTTGTTGACGATGCCCCTCAAGGCACTGAGTTTGATGGCACTGACTGTACGGAGGAAACTTGAGCAGGCTGCGGCTGTGCTTGTGGTTGAAGGTATGGCGCACCGTTGTATCCTGGATGCATCGAAGGCAGGGAAGCGTTGGGTCCTCCATGTTGAGTTGGCATCGGCTGAGGAGCCAATTGAGATGTACTTGGAAAACTCCAGACTAGGGCTGTAATGGGCGGGGCGTATGCTGGCCCCTGATATCCTTGAGATACGCCATTGGCCAGGGAGCTGATAACGGCATTGTATACCGTGTTGGCCATCACCGGGGATTGATCGATGAAAGCCTGGTAGACGGACTGCTGAACCATCTCGGACATCTTGCCCGAGTCCTCAGCGATGGTGATCTGGCGAGAAGTTGGGAAAGGAGTTTTCTTGACGGTATCCCCGCTCCTGGTACGACTGAAAGATTGCAGGCATGTTTTCCGGTATTGTTCCACTTGCCTTTCCAACTCTTCTTTCTGGTCGTCCTTGACATCTGCTTCCGTCACTTCGATGACGTTGTCCTCGGAGATTTCGGCAGCCTTTGACATGTTGGAGGTTGAAGTGGTCCCACTGGGCATGCCAAAAGTGTGTTGGCGCTAAAAGTTAGCCGATTGACTCTCAGCGTCGAACACACGACCTGGGAGAATCTGCTTAGCTCCTGTTCGGGTAATCGCCCTGGTGCGGTTCACGCAGCGTGCCAGCCAATCTGACTTGTTGATTGGTAAGGAAGGAAACGTGTCAAATTCCAGGGGTTGCGATCGGCTAAGGTTCTGATCTTGAGGAAGTGTATCAGCGAATCGGCCGATTTGCTATAAAAAGATAATCGGCTATGATACAGCCGACGGCCACGCAGCGATTATAAAGAAAACTACTAGAGTAAACTAGATAACGCTACAGGGGCAACACTTGAAATAGATCTAATCGGCTATATGAAGATAGTGAATGAAAATAACAATAATAAAGCCGACAGTTCGAATCTCAAGCTGGATAACTGGTGATAAAACTAGAACGACAGGTAAAGCCTATATTTCTAGTAAATATCGATAACTGGTGAATAAATCTAAACGAAACAACAGCGATGCACCCGAAGTTAAAGCTTAGATATTACTCGATAAACAAAACTTACAGAATCGGCCAGAGATGTGTCGATGCAGCCCTGCCAACTTGTACGAACTCGTGAAAGAGGAAAAGTATTGGCGAAGTCGCCGACTTGAAAGTAAAGTACGAGGAAATAGTAGATTGTTGTATTGGTTGATGTGTTGTTTTACAAATCTCTAAAGATGGCTATTTATAGCCTGTTACAACCAGTTTCCTAAGCGACTAGGATCTATCTCTAACTTTAAACAAAAATGAATATTTACAAGTACAACTCATATCGGAGTTGGTTACTGTACTCCTGCGGGCCAATCCTTCATTATCTCCTTCCTCTGGTCCACTTTAGGCCCATATTGGCTGAATCGCTCTAGCCTTCCAATCGGCCAATTTCCTCCAACTCTGCCGCCACAACACAGTAGCGCCAATCGGCCGATCCCCAACTGTAGCACCAATCGGCCGATTCCCAATCGTGACCTTTTAATCTCCTGTATCTGCCAACCCTGTCCTTTGTTGACGCAAAATCCTGATGGGGGTGGACCCTGTATCACCACATGAGGACCTGGAAGATCTGCTTAACTCCAATGCAGAATCCAAATCGGCATGCGTGGTGTGCACGGGCGTGCCAGTCAGTTTGACCATTCAACTGACAAGGAGATGATAGTCATTGTAAAGTCCGAGGCAACCGGCCGATCAGGCTGATATAATCCTGGCACGGTAGCGATAATGGTGCAACAAAATAAACCATGACAAATATATTAGCTATGAAGCCGATTCCAGTACCTTAACGAATATGAGTGATTCATCGGCCATCCAGTCGATTTAATATAATTTACAATAACCATCGGCTAGACGGCCGATAGAAAATAGGATGCTGTTGAGTTGTTGCCCCACCATAGTTAGAGCCACGAGTCGATGAGATCTAAACTAACATCACCGCTAATATTTCTAGGTGAAACCACAGCGATGCGCCCGGTAGTTGCAGTCTAGATATATTTAGCAGGACGTTAATCTAAACCCCGCTAGCCGATGAATCCAAGCACAACGGAACTTACTCCCAACAACATTCGAAGGATGGCCAAGATCAAGATGCAACAGGCTATTAAAAATACATCTATTGTCTATTCCGACAAAATTAATAACAATTAATATGTCATAAACGGCAAGACGATAGAACAGATAAATATCAGCCAATTGAAGCTTAATCAAGGCGGGATAACTGGTGAATACCGTAGATCGAGACAAAAGCAATGCGCCGTAAGTTAAAGATCCAAGATACTCGATAAGTGGTAGATGAAACTAGTGGAAACCACAGCGATGCGCCCAGTGGTTAAAGCCTAGAACACCTGGTGACGGAACTTGCAGCTCGCCGGAGATTGAGGTCGATGCAGCCCAGCTTGCTAGAAGGAACTCGTCGAGAAGCTACATTACTCCTACTCCTAGGGCAATGGCGTGAAGCCGAAAGGTAAAGGTAAATATGTTGTATTATTGATCGTGTGATGATAATTACAATGACTGGGACCCTTTATATTTATAGGGCGGATGGCCTTTGACGTTACATAATTGGCATCTAACCACGTACAAGGCAAGTTACGTAACAATCTTTTCTAATCAAAATTCTATCTCTAACTAAACCAACTCTATCTCTAATCAAGCTTATCCCTAACCAACTCTATCTCTAGAATATTTTATTCTATAAAGCAACCTCCCATACGTGAGCTTCCCTTGGATGCCAAACTGTTGGAACTTTTGCATCATCGGCCGATTCCTTCCTTTCAGAGCATATTTCCTACATTCAGTGTCAACACAGGCCCCCCAGTTTCAGAGTATAAAGGCTTCATGTTCCGAAACTAACTATAGAAGTCCGATAATTCGGTGTCAACACAAAGTTTTGGTGTCAACACTGACCTTCAAAACGAGCTTTTTGCTGCTTTGTCTATGCGTATAGTAAGTTTAGAGAAGGGTAAATCGACTGAGATTGCCGATTCAAATCTCCCTCAATCAGATTCACTTGGGGTAGCACACAAAAATCCGTCGGCCAATTAGGGGCTCCTGTTGGATATCCTACATATGGCATGCCAGCTAACTTCTTTCAGGGGCAAACGCCGCCTCTCGGTCAACCGACAAAGCCGATCACGGCTGAACCGGTCTGACCGATTGGGGCTACCGGTCAGGCCAGTCAGGCTGGCCAGTTGACCGTGGTTCCTGAAACTCCGGTACCACTCACCCTTATACCTGGTTCGATTGCTCCTAACCATGCTGGTGGCATTGGACCAGTTGCACCTGTGTCCAATATGATCGCGTACACGTCGCCTCCTATTCCTAATATCAGTGTGTCTTCGAAAGGCATACCGAATGACGTGTATGATGATCTATATCACATTCATAGTGGTAGCTTACCTCATGTGAATGAAATAAATGCGTCGGCTACAATGCAGAGACCGTCTCGAACATGGGATGACAATCTCAAGTTTAACGAAGAATTGCTTAAAACTTTAAGAAGTAAACTTGGGATTGATATTGGCAACTCTATGCTGTATCAGAAGCCATATGATGCTAGTTTTGATTATGTTCCTCTTCCCCCTAGTTGGCGTGTACCTAATTTTGTCAAATTCACTAGGGAAGACAACCGTACTACATGGGAACATGTTAGCCAATATCTTGCTCAGCTAGGTGAAGCTAGTACCTATAATGCCTTATAAGTTCGATTGTTTTCTTTGTCTTTGACGGGTACAGCTTTCGCTTGGTTTTCTTCGTTGGCTCCTGGTTCTATTGATTTTTGGGATCAACTAGAACAAAAATTTCATGATCATTTCTTTAATGGGAATCTTCAATTAAAATTGACAGATTTGACATCAATTAAGCAAAGAAAAGACGAATCTATTTCTGATTATATGAAATGATTCAGGGAAACCAAAAACTGTTGTTTCAATTTGTCACTTTTTGAATCAGATTTGGCCGATCTAGCCTTTAAAGGTTTAAGATCATCTATTAGAGATAGATTAGAAGGCCAAGAATTTATCAATGTTGCAATGGTACATGTGAGAGCCATGGCACAAGCTAGATTAGCTAAAGAAAAGGATAGCTTTAAATCTCGTCATTCAAATATGCATGCTATTGAGTACGATTCCAATAGTTTGAGCGACATTGATAATGACATTTATGCTACTGAGTTTGTTTGGCCTTCTAAAGCTAAGTCTTATTCTTGTGCATCCCTCAAGCCAGCCCACAAGAGTCGGCAAGAAGAAGTAAAATTTACTTTCGATGTTTCCAAGTGCGATCGTATCTTTGATGAATTGCTTAAACTTGGACATCTGAAAATATCTCATACCATGCCTCCACTTGAAAGAGCTGAAAAGGAAAGCATACTGCAAGTTCCATAATACTTCTTCTTATGCCACTAATGACTGCAATGTGTTCTATCAATAGGTTCAATCGGCTATAAATGAAGGTCGGTTGACATTCCATGAGATGCAAGTGGATAAGACACCGTTCCCTGTCAATACAATGGACATAGAGCAGCCCAAGGTTCTGGTTCAGCCACATCAAGACGAAGCTAACAAAGGCAAGAATGTGGTGGTCGAGGAAGAAAAGCCCAATCTGAGAGGAAAAGAGTTGACAAGGGAGGTGGTGTATGAAAAGACTCCAGTTGGCAGAGAGTCATTCAAAATTACTATAAAAACTTCTGGACATGAGGGGCAAGCAACGTCCGCAGCAGCTGGTCAAAAGCCACTTGAGCCTGCTATCACGGCCGAACCGGTCAGACCAATGCAGGGCACAAGTCGGCCCCAGGACTGTCCCCGAATGCTAAATCCGAAGCATCCAGAAATTGGGACTTGGAAGCTTAACATGGCGAAAGAACAGGGTAGCAGCCCTAGGGAAAAAGTCACCTTTGATATGCTTTTGGACAAGTATACTAAAGAAAAGGTCGTTACAAGTGATCGGCTGGTGAAAAAGAGAATGAGGTCACCCACTCATTAGGGGAGACAAGGTTCGCCGCCAAGAGCGGTTATAAGATAGAGGAGTGACTAAGTGCAACCAGTACCCCTCCGCATCCTGGTCTCTTCCAGCATCAAAACCTCCATGCCCGATGTAGGATGATAATGGTGTAATTAGGGTGCCTTACTGGTCCGTGCAGAAGCCATCTTTCCATCCTGGATAGGGAGGTTTTAGAAAGTCAGCTTTAGACTGGATCTTGCACCCTGTGCAAGACCGTTGGGCACCCCTCTCATCTGGTCACGGTCCACAAACCCGACTGGTCAGACCAGCCCACCCTGACCGGTCCGACCGGTCTGTCCAGGCATCCAGGTTGTCTCCTCCAAGGCAAGTGTTTCATCCTAAGCAGAGGAAGGAGGAGATTCAGAGGATGGAGATAGACTCAGGAGAAGGCAAAGAGAAGGCTATTATCAAAATTGGGTCTATGGAAGTTTGTCACACCCGATTTTAAGGACAAAATCGAGTGCATTAAATACATGTGCGCCAGGATCAAGTTACACACATGTACGACATAAGCAAATATCAAAGACAGTGTCATAATGAAATAAAGAGAGTATTAACCATTATTACATGATCGAAAGTCTCAATAAAACACAAGCCTAAATTATTACGCAGCGAAACTTCAAAGACGACGACGACACCACAGGCAGCTGACTGAAGAACCGTACGCCTAGAACTCCTCAAAGTCGTGCAGATACTCCTCCAAATTAACTTGGTCTGAACAGCGGTTTTTCAAGTGGTGAGTACACTTATGGTTGATACTCAACAAGTCGTGGGGAATAGTGTAGTGTAAGGCAAATCAAGGTATGGCTAAGGCTTAATTAGCATCAGCTTTTAATTAGGTTGGTCAAGTTTTATTAGCAATTAACTAAGTATAAGTTTATACCACCCGAAATTAAATATGAACATGAATAAAGTAAACAACATATGCATAAAACGACAACAATTTAAATCCATCTTCCGATAGTATTATCATGTGAGGGTCCAGGCCGCTCTTAACCATGAGCACGGCTGATCGATCAGTTTTACACTCTACAGAGGTGGCACATCTTTGCCCACAAGTCGCGTAAAAGTTCAAAGAACTTTGGACCCAACCATGCGGTGTTTGCAAGGCACCATACCACACTTCCGAGGTGTGATTGCATAGGGATGCTATGAGGCCTTTACAAAGATTCATTAGTCAGTGGTAACCTTGTAAGGTTTCGGTGTCTGGCGTGCACAACCTATCACAGGCCAATGAAGCAACGACTCAGTCCCCCCTCTTGCCTCATCACGAGTAAGATCACCCCAGACTAAGGTTTCTAATTATTCAGCCAAGACCAGAGCCATTTAGTCTTGTGGTAGCACTGTATTCCTGGGTGGTTCTCCATGTTCCGATTAAACAATAGTCATCTTGTATTAATGAAAGGTATAACAGAAGTAAAGCAAGATTAAACATTGAGTTCAGTTAAACCACCATACACCAAGTAAGCACCGAGCATGAGATACCCAAGGTAAAAATAAACCCCGTTGGTCAAGGCAAAGGTAGTTTCAATCTAGGCGAACCTTAATTGGGACCCATCAATTTAATCTTAACATGTGCATAGCATAAATGTTGAGTACGAGAAAGTAAAGGTGTATAGGACGGAAAAGTAGTGATCAAGGACACGACTTGCCTTCTTGGCCTTGCTCCTGCTGTTCATACTCCTCGAAGGCTTGGTCTTCAAATCCCTCGAACTGCTGGACATCTACACGCATCACACGAGCACACACAAGCAAACATGGGCAAAAAGTAAGAAACAGTACACCAATCACAATTAAACAGAGAAAACAATCTTGTAAAATTGATCTATGCTTTAAAACGAACACGTGGATATAAAGAACATGAAAAACGGAGTTACGATGCAAAAGATATGATTAAAACAAGATCCAGGGGCTTTTCTGCGAGAAAAACAAAACTTCTAGGGTCAAACTGCGAAAAACCGAGGACTTATACGTAATTACGCGTATAAACCAAAGGTTTAACACGCAAAAACTCCAAAATGGATGGCGGGTTGATTTTCAGAAAAACTCAGGGCTTAAACCGAAAAATGTGAGGGCAGATCTGTAAATATTTTCAATGCGATCTGGACCGCTGGTTGATTTGCGGAAAAGGCGAGGGCTTAAGTGCAAAAGAGATGCGGCGCGGTGCAGTTGACCAGTACGCGATCTGGTTGACTCGCTGCCGGCCGTCGGATTTGGATCCGACGGTCACGGTCGTCGATGACACCGTAGCGGCGGCGACAGACGGCGGCGGACGGCGGCGAGCGGCGGCGGGGTTAATATGCCTAAGAATTTAAATGACATCCTAATTTGAGCAAATTTTAGTGAATTTGAATTCCTTAAAAACTTGGGTGTTACAAAGTTCCTGTCGAGGCTAATGCAAAGGGACCGATTGGCACAAGCAATCTGGTCATGTCATCTATTCAGAAAGTTCCCGCTGCTAATGATCATGAAGCTAGAAGTAGTGGGTCAAGCTCCATATACTTCTTGCCTAGGTGGTGTCCTCCTGGGTTGACTCGCACGCAAAGGAGGAAGTTGCAGAGGCTAAGGGTGCAAGAGAAGAGGGATCAGGAGCTAGAGAGACAGAGGGACGAGGCATTCAACATATACAAACCCGTGGCACCTCAGAAGAAAGAGTGGAGAGTCAAGGCCGACACCCCACCTCCACCGGTTAGACCGACCGAGGAACCAGTCAGACCAGTCGAGGCGTCTGTGCCGGCACCCGAGCCGATCAGACCGGTCGAGGAACTGGTTAGACCAGTCGATCTAGAGTTGCCGCTCGGGTTTTATTCTTCTATCCCTGTGGTTTGTGACAATGGGTTGGCATCAATCCGTGACTTAGAGGACGATGAGTAGCTTGTTGATTACAGTACTTTGCCTGAGAGCATGACCCTAGATATAAATATGATTCATATGTCGATGGATGGTTATGTGATTTCGGAGGATGATTTGGCTCACCTTGACTTTGGGCCTAAGGAGGCTGTGTTCCAGAAGCCTAAAGCTGCTGAAAGCCATCTGAAAGTGTTGTACATGAGAGGCCATATCAATGGGAAGCCAAGTTCTCGAATGTTGGTTGATGGAGGAGCAATTGTCAACTTAATGCCTATTCTTTGTTCAAGAAATTGGGAGGTTTAGATAAGGAGCTGATCAAGCCCAACACGACTGTCAGCGGTGTGGGAGGAGGCGAGCCTATGGGAGCTAAAGGCGTTGTCTCTATGGAGCTCACCGTTGGGAGCGAGACGTTGGCTATTGCTTTCTTCGTCACCGAGACCCAAGGTAACTTCACTTTAATTTTGGGTCGTGATTGAATTCATGCAAATCAATGTGTTCCTTCTACGCTGCATAAATATTTGATCCAATGGGTCGGTGATGACGTGGAGGTTGTACATGGTGATGCATCGGCTTGTGTTGCTTTAGCCGATAGTTCTACCATAAGTGCTCATGATAATGTTAAGTGCTTATCTAGCGTAGATCTTTCTGATTGTGAGTACATTAGTTGCACAAAGGATGGTTTTGTCGCTGCTGTATTAAAGCCAATTGAGGATCGGCTAACTTATCACATATGATGTAATGAATGTAAATTTATAATGGTTACAGCAGAGGCTAGAACACTATCGGACGCAGAAGAACGATATGTGTGAAGCCATTGAGGATCTTTATGATATGAGTAAACTAGGACAAGGGTTCACGTCGGCCGATCCTTTAGAGGAAGTGGATATTGGTGATGGTACTGTACCAAGGCTGATGTTTGTAAACAAAAATCTTGAGCCTGTTTTCAAGGCTGATTTAATAAAGTTATTAAAAGAGTATGTCGACTATTTTGCATGGAATTATACTAAAATGCCTGGTTTAAGCCGCGAGCTAGTTGAGCATCAACTGCCCATCAAAACTGGTTTTCAGCATCATAAACAACCTGCTAGGCGTTTTAATCCTATTATCTATGACCGAGTGAAAGAAGAAATCAATCGGTTGCTTGATGCTAAGTTTATTAGGCCGTGTTGATATGTTGATTGGGTTTCTAATATTGTGCCTATTGAGAAGAAGGGCACCGGTAAGCTCAGGGTGTGCATTCATTTTAGAGATCTTAATAGAGCTTCACCAAAAGATGAATATCCTATGCATATAGCTGATGTGCTTATTAATGCTGCATCTGGACATAAAATGATTAGCTTTCTTGATGGTAATGCTGGATACAATCAAATCTTCATGGCCGAGGAGGATATATCCAAAATGGCCTTTGTGTGTCCAGGATTTGTCGGTTTGTTTGAGTGGATCATTATGACTTTTGGTTTGAAGAATGCTGGTGCTACTTATCAAAGGGCTATGAATTTGATTTTCATGATTTGCTGGGAGTAGTGCTGGAAGTGTATATCGATGACATTGTGGTAAAATCAGCCAGGCCAGAATCCCATTTGGTTGATTTGAGGCTTGCATTTGAGAAGATGCGTCGATATGGCTTAAAGATGAATCCACTCAAATGTGCTTTTGGTGTATCGGCTGGGATGTTCTTGGGCTTTGTAGTACATGAAAAAAGGGCTGAGATTGATCCTGAAAAGATTGAATCCATTAGAAAACTACAAGCTCCTACTTGCAAAAGAGAGTTGCAAAAGTTTCTGGGCAAGGTGAATTATTTGAGAAGATTTATTTGCAACCTGTCCGGAAAAGTGAATGCATTTACTCCTTACTTCAGTTGAGGAATGAAGCTGATTTTACTTGGGGGTCAAAATAGCAAGAAGCATTTGAGAAAAATCAAAAATTATTTATCTTCGCCGCCCGTTCTTCAGGTACCAAAGCATGGTATTCCGTTTAAATTATATGTGGCAGCCGAAGAAGGTGTGATTGGGGCTGTTCTGACTCAAGAGACCAAAGGGAAGGAGCATATTGTTACCTATGTGAGTAGAAGATTATTGGATGCTGAAACAAGGTACACCTTTATTGAGAAATTGTGCTTATCATTATATCATGCTTGTACCAAGTTGCGGCAATATTTATTATCAAATACTTGTATAGTGGCTTGTCAAACTAACATAATTAAATACATGTTGCAAAAACCTATTTTGAGTGGTAGAATCGGCAAATGGGTGTATGCTCCCATTCAATACGATCTGGTTTGTGAACCATTGAAATCAATGAAGGGTCAAGTCGTAGTCGATTTTATTGTTGAACATAGAATTAATGAGCAACTTGATTTAAATATCGGTTATATCACTATTACCCCTTGGAAGTTGCACTTTGATGGATCGGTTTGCAAAAGTGGCTGAGGTGTTGGTCTGGTGCTTATTTCACCAAACGGGGCTGTTTTTGAGTTTCTTAGCCGATTGGATCGCAAGTGTACCAATAAACAAACTGAATATGAGGCTTTACTGTTTGGCTTGGAGATTTTACAAGATATGGGGGTAAAGCATGTTGAAGCTTATGGAGATTCCCTACTGGTGGTACAGCAAGTATCCAAGGTATGCCAATGTTTGGATGGGTTCTTAAATGCCTATCTTGATAAATGTCTAGACATCATATCTTGCATGGATGAATTTACTATCCATCATATACCAAGGGAGGAAAATCCAAGGGCTAATGCTCTGGCACAACAAGCGTCTGGTTATAACATCCAGAAAAGGAACTTTCATGAAAAAAAAGCCAACGCTTTACGAAGCCGAGTGTTATGCCCTAGAGGAACCGGTCCAACCGGCCTTCGAAACCGGTCTGACCGGTCCAACCGGTTTGACCGCCCAGCCAACCGGTCTGATCAGTCTATCTGGTGAAGATCCCACTTCGGCCGTGGATCGTCCCAAAATTGCTAAGGACAAAGTGGATGACTGGAGGACGCCTCTGATTAATTATTTACAGAATCCTGAGTGTTTAGTTGACAAAAAAGTTCGGCGATGGGCACTCAAGTTTACTTTGATGAATGGCAAAATGTATTGTTGGATGATTGATGGGTTTCTTTTGAAATGCTTTGATTCTGATCAGGCTAGATTAGCTATGGCAGATGTGCATGAAGGAGTTTGTGGTACGCATCAATCGGCTCGTGTGATGAAGTGGCTCCATAAGCGGGCTTATTTTTATTAGCCTAATATGATAGCCGATTGCTTTCGCTACTACAAAGGTTGTGAAGAGTGTCATAAGTTTGGGGATGTTCAGTTGGTGCCTGCTTCATCGATGCACTCAATTGTTGAACCGTGGCCGTTTAGAGGATGGGGATTGGATTTTGTTGGCAAGGTTTATCCTTCTTCGTCAAAGGGGCATTGTTTTGTGATTGTGGCCACTGATTATTTCACCAAGTGGACTGAAGCAATGCCCCTTAAGAATATGACACATAGAGCGGTGATTGGGTTTATTAAGGAACATATTATACACAGATTTGGTATTCCGCAGACTTTGACTACGAATCAGGGAACTTCATTCATATCTAAAGAGGTGCGTGAGTTTGTGGGACCTTATGGCATCAAATTGCTCAATTCATCTCCTTATTATGCTCAAGCTAATGATCAAGCCAAGTCTAGCAACAAGATCTTGATAAAGCTCATCAAGAAGAAGATAGAAGACAATCCTAAAAGATGGCATGAGGTATTATCTAAAGCTTTATGGGCTCATCGTATTTCTAGACATGGCGCCACCAAGGTTACTCGTTTTGAGCTTGACTATGGTCAAGAAGCCATTTTACCCGTCGAGGTAAATCTGGGTGCATATAGGTTGGCTATGCAAAATGATCTTGATTTTGATACCTATTATGCTTTAATGATGGATAACATTGATGAAGTGACCAACAAGCGGATGGAGGCCTTGGTCAGGATTGAAACAGATAAAATTCGAGTGACTAAAGCATATAACAAGAAGGTCAAGGCAAAAATATTTCAGGTAGGAGATCTGGTGTGGAAGACAATTATGCCTATAGGAGCCAAGAGCAATGAATTTGGGAAATGGTCTCCAAGTTGGGAAGGGCCATATAAGATTACAAGTGTCCTTTGTGGAAACTCCTATATGGTAGAGACATTGAGCAGATTTCAGTTACCTAGAGCTCTGAACGGGAGGTACTTGAAAAGGTATCATCCGAGTGTTTGGCAAGACACTTGAAGCAATATGGCTGATGTTTTGAAATATCGCCCTTAGGACAAATGGTGGGTAGAATTCATCGTCTTTAAACCTAGTTTATTTCTTGGTACGCAAGCTTTACCAAGAAACAGGGGGCATGTGTTGACGTCCAAACGTGGCAGCAAGCCGATCGGGCTTAAACCGGCCGGTTAGACCAGTTCCTCCAGGCGGTCTGACCGATCCGGGCCTCTGTAGCCGATCCGGCACGTGCCCACCCGTCTGACCGATGGCCCAGACCGGTTAGACTAGTCACCTCGAGTCCGAGACAAGATTAGGAGTCCTGGTCAAATTGGAGTTTGAACGGGATTTTCTTACGGGAAAAGACCTCCCACCCTATAAATATAAAGGGCCCTGGCTGATCGAGGGCTATCACCCAATCGTCAACATATTTATTTACCTTTTATCTCCAAACCCTAGCTTTTCCAACCCTCTTGCTTTCCTCCTTCATCTCGACGGCGTTTGAGGATGCTCTGAGTGGCCTGACCGATCTCAGAACAACCCTAGAAGCGCCATCTCCGACGGGGTCCCTCCCGAGGTGGTGTTCTTAGGCTTTCGCAGCGTCCCTGTGCCAAACCGGTCCGACCGACCTGCCTGACCGGTCTGACCAGCTAGGAGCAGAGACTCCAATGAGGTGATCACGTGGTGCACGCGTGAGCTAGCGCATTTGTGTGTTGATCGAAAAAGGTGTCAACAGTTTGCAGAAATTGTTGCGGGGCTAAGAACTCTGTATATGCTTCTTCTGCGTGTTCAAGGTGAACAAGAATAGTCGTAGGAACAAATCTGCTAGAACCTGATGACTCCAAAGGTCTTCCCAAAACATCAATATTGAACCATCTCCTAGAGCACATCTTGCAACTCCTCTGAAACAAGTGTTTAGTCTGAGGATATCCTTCCATCGGAAAGAGCCTACTCCTTTGCGGCGTGGGGGACTTCCCTATGTTACTAATTATTCAATACGTCAAGTAACAATTGCCATTTTTAATGTAGTTAGGTACACGAGAATTCCTTGCAATCGTGCTTAACGCCAAGACGGGGTGCTGTCCGGGAGTGAGCCATGGGCGGGCCATGGTCATGGGAGCTGCCATTAATTGGCTTTAGAGCCAGCATCTGGCCACCAATAATTAATTCGACCACACCACTGCCCTCTCATCTTCATGCTTTGATGTCCTCTCTCAATGACTATTTGCCCATCCATGATTGCCACAAGGTCAGCACATCTGATGTCTAACGGCATCTTGTGATGGCAATATCTGCAGCCTCCGCGCTAGAAGAGCTCAACTAGACACCACAGCTGCGTCATCTGGTTAAATCATTCATTGCAAGGACTACTGACCAATAGTACATGTACTGTGCACCCCTCGATGCTTTATTTTATGGAAGAAACAATCCTACCAAAACAATCAGGCAAAAGGAAACTCGTTTTTTTCCTCTCGTTCAATCTACTGTGACTTTCAGCAAAAACACCACAAGATATGAAGACATCAAAAGTAGCAGACAGCCCTAAACTGCCATGGTGTGCCAACAGATGTACAGAAATTATCGATATCTTGGCATTCCATTGTATATATAGTAGGACAGTCGAGGGCCAATGCTCTTGGATATATCAAGTGCACCCAAGGTTAGAAAGAAAAGTCTTCATCTAATCATTTCTACGAAGGCGGTGACACAATATCATTCTTTGATCTGGCAAAAAGGTATCCTGTGATCAACTCAGTCAGCTCATCAAGGGTTTACTGGTTGAGCCAACAGGATGAGGATACACAGGATCAGCTGGGGAAAAATTACAAGAGCAAACGAAAAGGTGATCCTAGCTTCAGCGACTAGCATATTCTGCGATTTCACGGCATACAAAAATGACTGCGCCTGTGCCCATCTTCTGGGCGCTCGGACGACTGCAGCCATACTGCCTGGCTACAGGCCTGGAAAGCAGCTACACGACTAGAGATGGCAATGAGTACCCAAAACCCGATGGGTTTTTACCCTACTAGGACACAGGTGTGGGTTAATTTTCTTACCCATAGGTTTGTTAATGGGCACAAATCTCTACCATTTGGATTTACGGGCATGGGTTTGTTCCTATAGTACACCTGAACCCGTGGGCTTTTTAAACCGGGTCATATGCATATTGTCATTTTATTTTGTGAACGTATTATAAAATTGATGTCCGTCCCCCTTTACTTCATAATTTTCCAAATGGTGAATGTATTGGTAGTGGGTAAGGGTGTTGCTAGTTTGCTATTGTAGTGCTTACTTATGTTATGTATGTGGTGGATTGGTAACTTATGTGTGTACTGGTCTTGTTATTTGTAGTTTTATTCTCTCTACTAGTACTTTTTATAGAGAACTATGAACTTGTTGCTCATCATATAAATATATGGACTATGAACTCATTGCTCATTATGAAACTTGTTGATAATGAGAAGAACTAGCATAGTAGAGGCACAACCCATGGGCGGCCCATGGGTACCCGGTCCCGCTAACCCGACGAGCACGGGTTTAGGCACAATTCTCAACATGTCACGAGCATGGGTTTTTCAACAGGTTTAGATATTCTTGGTAGGCATGGGTTTGGGATGGCAAAACCAAGGAGGTTTGTTCCCGTTGACATCTCTAGACAGGACTCCACGATTCTAGGACCAGCGAGGCCTATAATTAGGGGCGGAGCTACAGGGTGGTCTGTGTGGGACTGGGACAACCCTGGAATTTCTGGCCCAAGGCCCATTACCCCCTTAGGATTTTGGCCGGCACCTATTTCCTAAGCCTGTTGTTTCATTCATCGATTGCTTCGCCCGTCCACTCGACTCTCGTACGTAGAAATAGGAGCTTCCCCTGTAGCTCGCCCATTCAAGTCCCCTATCAAACCGACGGGGCGGTGGGCTGGAGGCCAGGGCAGGGATGATCACCTTCTACCCTTCGCTCCCTTGCATTGCCCCAATGCCTCTGATTCTCTTTCAATTAAACCCTAGGTACGACCATACGAGTGATCCGCAATTGAGTCCAAAGAAGGGAGCATGGGATCTACTAGTTTTCATAAGGCAAGTATCAATATGAATAATTGATTTATGTACAGTTCAATTTTAGGATTCCAATGTGAAGTTGGATTCGTAAATTGAAACATTGCGCAATTCTCTTGTAGATTTGTTGAAACATGAAGAGGAATGGAGATATTGCATCTCTGTTTTAGAACTATGCATCAAAGAAGAAGGCTACTTCTCCACCTCTTTCCCTTGCTGCACCTGTCAGAAGAGCCAATTGAAGATGAAAAAGGTTCACCTTATGAAACAAAGAGTGATCGAACAAAATGTGACCCCACTGCCCATGTTGTCAACCTCGGGCTGCACATAAAGAAATTGTTACTCCAATCCTAGCACCTGCTTATGATATTAGTTGGCATCCATATGATCCAGGCGAGAGGCAGCCTATTGCAAATTATCATATGGATGATCACTCCTGCACAATGCCAGTCCATGGTTTCAATACTGGACGATCGACATCTAGTACCGGTCGGGAACCATCCTTCAGACCGGGTGCTCGACTGGTATCGCTAGTTCAGGTGGCATTTAGTACCGAGCACCCCAACTGGTACTAAACTGCATGCCACGTCGTGCTGTTGGGGTTGGCAGTTTAGTACCGGTTTGTTTTACTAACCGGTACTAAAATTTTATTCCTTTTCTTTTTTTACCCTTTTGTTTTCCTTTTGTTTTAATTAATATTCATATCCGCTTGCATATACTAATAATATTGTGTTAATATATCAACCCATTCAAATCCAAGTCTCACAGGTATCGGAGAACATTATATATGCAATGAAATAAATATAATCAGTCTCACAAGTTCGTACATCAATACTTATGGTCTTAGAGAGAAAAAGTTCAAATCCATATGAGAAAGGGTAGGGGTACATCCATGCATGCTACATATTTCATACTCCATTTTGCTTCCTTAGATATTCAACATAGTTTAAGTCTCCAATCCTAAAGCCTAGAACTTCATCAATATAAAATAGAGCATGAATTAGTGCACTCTCTATTGCTTCACATGGACGGTCACATACACTACCATAAATCTCGAACAATAGCATGTCCGCCACTATGTTAAATAGTATGGGAGACAGCGGATCACCTTGCCTAAGGCATTTCCTTGTTTGGAAAAAAGGACCCATCTGGTCATTAACTTTAATACCGACATTCCCCCTCCCCCCACATAATGAAGGCTTTAATCCAATTACACCATGTGGTCGAAAAACTTTACATTCTTAATGTTTGCTGTAAAAAATCCCATTTCACCTTATCATAGGCTTTTTCAAAATCTATTGTAAACACTGTACCATTTTGTTTCTTAGTATGCAGCTCATGCAAGGTTTCATGTAAGATCACAGCTCCTTCCATTATATTTCTTCCTGGTAGGAAAGCTGTTTGTGACGGTCTAATAATCTTATGTGCTACCTTGGATATTCTGTTTGTGACTACTTTTGTGAAAATTTTGAAGCTCACATTTAGTAGACAGATTCGTCTATACTGCTGAATTTGCTTCGCTTCACTACTCTTTGGAAGTAGTATGATTGTCCCGAAATTTAGGCTATGTAGTGGTAATGAGCCCTTATGGAATTCCTCGAACAAAGCCATCAAATGTTCTTTAATTAAACCCCAGAAGGCTTGATAAAACTCAGGTGGGAATCCATCCGTCGTTGTCAAGAATCATGGGTCAAGACCACGGCAAGTAAATTTGTCTTCTATGCGTGTGAGGCTCGGATGGTTGCACGAGAGGACACGGGGTTTATACTGGTTCAGACAGGAATAGCCCTACGTCCAGTGTCGGAGGCTGCTCGTGTTACTTGTGCAGAGTTTGTAGTAGGGGTTACAAACGAGCGAGAGAGGGAAGCTGGTCCTAAGTCTCTGTGGGTGTGTACTGATGCTCGTATGGAAGGGTTGTGTCGGGGGGAGTTCAGTTCGCTTGAGAGATGTCCCCCTCTCGGGCCCCCTGGTCCTCCTTTTATAGCATAGGGAGGGCACCAGAGTTACAATCGAGCCAGGAGTAACGGGAAGTAAAAAAGGTAAGCAGGGAAGTAAAACTGCGGGGGAAAGGACCGAGCCCCCGGGGTCGCCGCCTTCCCTTCCAGTTTCTGTCTCCTGTCAGCATGACCACCGAAGAGGGATGGTTGTTGTTGGGCCTCATCGACAACCCAGCGGTCGGCCACTGTAGCCGAGCATGCGAGACGTGCGTGGCGACCGACCGCTGTAGCCATGCAAGTTGATGATGATGACTGGCCGCCGTAGTTGTGCACGTCGCGAATGACGAGCGACCTCTGTAGCCTTGCGTGCTGACCGGGAGGCACGGCTACACGCCCCTACCGCCAGGCCGAGCGGGAAACTGGGCAGCGCACCCTCCTTGGTCAGGCAGCATGCGCGATGAGTACCCTATGACGAATGTCACAGGGGAGAGTTAGGACGGTGCAGCTGTAGCCCTGTGCAGTCGTGGCTACAGTGCGCCGCCAGAAAGCTTTCGCCAGTCACGTCGAGGAGTGCGGGTGCTTCTCTGTGTGTCAGAGCCGGATTTTGGGCATGGGCGCCCCATCGGTTGCATTTATGGCAAGATCGGTGGGGGCCCACAAGATCTGCGCCCTCGTCTGCTAGTCTGCTCCCATCCTCGAGCGAGGCGAGGCTCTGTCCTGTGGGTCCGGAGGCGTCCGACCCAGCATCCCGGGGTCGGGCGAGACGGAGCCTCGCGGCGAGGGGTCAGGCGGGTCCGACCCCTTGCGCCCGGGGTCGAGCGAGGCGGAACCTTGCGGCGAGGGGTCGGGCGCGTCCGACCCCTAGCGCCTAGGGGATGCGGAGCAGCCCTCAGGCGGTCAGGCGCGCCCGACCCTAGGACCATGGGTCGGGCGACGCGAAGCAGAATATTCCCTGGTCGTGCCAAGTCGGCGGAGGTCACTGTCGCCGGTGGTAGGCCCGGGCCCTGATGACCGTCGTTTAAGGAACACAACAAGGTCGTTAATATTTCCCCCCAACACCACCTGACCCTGAGGCTTTATTTCGTTCCATTTGAAAAATTGCCTCTCTTACTTCAGCCTCAGTAAAGCTTTGGATTAATAATGCATTTTCCTCCTCTGAAACTTGAGGGATATCACTTATTAGTGATTCATCCATGGTCATGTGGTTCGTATTAGGGTGCCCAAAAAGTTGTATTCGCATCGCCTTCCATTAGATTCTTAACTTTAGCTCTTTGATACCATTTCAGTTCTTTTTCTCTTAGTAATTCAGCTAGCCTCTCCCTTTTTATCTAGCTCATCCAGCTTATTCAGTAATTGCTTCTTCTTTTTTTATGCACCAGAGGTATTTTTAGCTTACCCCTTAAATATTGTCTCAGCCTTCTAATTTTTGCCTGCCATTTTTCTAAAGGAGTATTGCCTTCAATAACACTTTGTCAAATTTCACGAACCATATCAAAGAAACCATCACGTAGCAGCCACCCCAATTTCAAATTTAAAACTTGGTGGACTAGCATACGTAGATGAGTCTCCTGTCTTCAAGAATAAAGGTGTGCACCGTGGTAAGCGGAAAGGTAGATTCCCAATCTGTATAGACTAGGACTCTATCTAGTTTCTCAAATGTAGGATTCGCTAGGTTATTTGCCCATGTATACTGTCGACCAGATAAGGCAAGTTCTCTGTAATTGAACGCATCAATGATAGCATTAAAATGGAACGGCCATCTATCGTTATAATTCGCATTATTTTTCTCATGTGGCCCTCTAATTATATTAAAGTCACTACCTATTTTACCTTAGTACATAATTGGACTAGCTCAGTAAGAAAAGCTTCTTTGAACTCTTGTACAGCCCCATAATATAAATTGACACCAGGTTCCACTTAAAGTCATTCTCTTTATTTCTAACTTTGAATCTAACAAACTAATCCCCTTCCTCAATCTGACCTATATCAAAAGTTAAAAGGTTCACCCCTACTAGCATGCCACCAGATCTACCGATAGGAGGTTTTACATGCCACAAGAAATCTTTCCCAGCACACAAGTTCTTAAGGAAAGAATCTTGAAATTACTCCTCCCGATCTCTGATAAAGCAATGAAATCTAGGCCCTTATCTTTGGTAAGGTCCGAAAGAAATTTGTGTTTCAGAGCAACTCCAAGAGTTCCCCAAAAAATTCTTTCCCAAAATAAGGTATTGGGGGAATGCTAAAAAAATTTTCCCCCAAAAACATATCAGCCCATAGCAGAACGCTAAAAACTATACCCCAATAATTCAAAACAAGCCACATCATCATAATTGGATCCATTATCTTATCCACCGTATGGTTCCGTCATTGTTGCTCCGCCGGAGCTCTCCACTCGATCTCTCCCTCTGTTCTCCGAGCTGCTCCTTTCTCTCCGCTCGATCTCTCCCTCTTCTTTTCCAATCGGCAAAGCATCAACTTAAGAAGGAAAAATACAAACGCCAATCTAAGAACGACGCTTAAGGATCTCACTTGTATCGATAATTTGGCAACCAGTATCCTATTGTTCACCAAATATTTCATTCTACTGTGGAATAACAATGTCCCATATTTCATTCTACTAACGGTACCACTATCCTAACTGAACATCTAAAGGCTCAAAACTACAAGTCTCTACAACTGTTGGCACATACGCAAAGCTCATCTAATCGCTAGTCAGAGCCGCAGCAATCTCAAACGCAGAATCACAAGTCCCTTCCAGGTTTCTCCACTTCGTCTCTAGGCTCAGCGGGACTATAGATCTCTGATGTTCTTGGGTCTTGATGTCTCTTTTCTACTGCATCATCATCCTTTGCGGTAGTGGTGGCCTCCACTGCTTCTGTATGTTTATTCTCATCTGCAGCTGCTTCTGTATGATCAGTTTCAGAATGTTGACGGCGGAAACTCAGGTGCTTGTCCTTGGAGACCCCGGCACGCTATAGTCGAGAGCACTCGAGCAGGCCCGCCAGGCGCCCGGCCGTCCCCGCGGATGGGAAATCACAGCGACGACGCCATGCGCGCGCCTGCCCGAAATCGGGACCTCGCCATAGCTTATTTGCTAGTGCCTGACCCGTCGCCGCGCGCGCATAGTGTGAATCAACTAGCCCGTTACAGTTCCAAAAAAAATACCTTTCATGATTACTTTGCAAAAGAAAGCAACCACAAGAATGACACTACACTGAATTCCTCCCCCTACTGTTCACTTTCGTTTTCTTTTTCTTCCTTTTCGAGCTTAGATGCTTAATTTGTGGGGAGGCCGGTAGATCTAAGTCACCATCTTCGTCACACATGCCCTCTATTAAATCACGGCATAAGTTATTTAATATCACTAGTAGAGAATTGACTTTCGATGCGCCCCCTTTTAATCCCGGTTTAAAGTAGGCCCGGTATAAAAGGGGGGTGTGCAGAGCTTTACTCCCGGTTGGTATTTACAACCGGAACTAAAAGTCACCTTTTATCCCGGTTCAAAAATCAACCACCCGTGGGGACCCTTTAGTCCCGGGTGAAAAAATCAGCTACCCGTGGGGGACCCTTTTGTCTCAGGTGGTAATAATAACCCGGACTAAATGTCACCCTTTTAATCCCGATTGGTGTTACCACTCGGGACTAAAGCTCACGACACCAACCGGGATAAAATGGGGTCTTTTATCCCGGTTGGAAACTCCAACCGGGATAAAAGGGTCCCTCACGGGTGGCTGAAAAAGAACTAAAGCCCTCAGACCCTTTTATCCCGGTTGTCCAACCGGGATAAAAGGGGTCTTTTATCCTGGTTGGTGTTTCCAACTGGGATAAAAGGGTCCCCCACGAGTTAGTATAAAAGGATTGGATCCCCTACATAGTTAGATGTGGTGTGTAGGTAGGATGACAAGGAAGCTACACGCGAGGCTTGAGGTCGTGGGTTCGAATCCCACGAACTGCGCACGCGTATATTTTGCGTGAAAATCGCGTGACTTGTGACTTGCGCGTGTGGAGAGGCCTCCCTGGGACCCCCCGGGAATTTATTTATTTTTCAATTTTTTTGCAAAACCATTTATCCCAATAAAAAGGGTCCTGTATCGCGCCTGGCGTGGCACCCCATTTAGTCCCAGTTGGTATTACCAACCGAGACTAAAGACACCCCCCTTTTGTCCCGATTGCTTTGTCCCGGATAGTTTTTCGAGAGATTTGCATCTTTCCAACCGGGACTAATGCTCAGTTTTCTACTAGTGTATGAAGTCACAACCGGTTTTAAAATAAAATCAAGTGCTACCTATATGTATACCAGGATCTAGTTTCATACAATAATGACATCATCAGTGAATAACAGTAACAAAATGACTTATGAGTCTATCATAGATATACAGCTTAATTCTGGAAACGGAAGCTCCAAACTTCACAGGCAATCGACTGGGGGCTGCGTACGCCTAGAACTCAGCATCATCTTCAGAAAACTTCACACACCTTTTCTTCTGAGCAGCAGTAAGTAAGGGTAAGTACACTTATGGTTGGTACTCAGCAAGACCACAAGAAATAACCAGAATAACAATTTAAGTCCATCTTCAAGTTTATTAATCATGTAAGGGTCCAGGCCGCTCTTGACTGTGAGCACGGCTGATATATCACTTTTACACTCTGCAGAGGTTGTACACTTTCACCACAAGTCGCGTAAAAGTTCAAAAGAACTTTGGACCCAACCATATTATGTAAAAGTAGGCACTTATCACACTATCGAGGTGTGACTGCGTAGGGATGCTACGAGGCCTTTATAAAGATTCCCTAATAAGTGATAACCCACTAAGGTTTCCTCATAAGGGGATGAAACCTCCCCCAAGTGGTGCATACACCCCTTGACTGGACAAGCCATCGCACAACCTATGAGCCCCTCTTGCCCTTTCGGTAAGACTATCACAAACTAGAGTCTCTAATTAATTAGCCAAGATCAGAGCATGTTGGTCTTATGGTTGTACTATTTTCCTAGATGGTCGCTCCATGTTCCAATTAATGCAAGATATTCTTATAAATAAGCATAGATAGAAGGATGGTTAAGGACACTTGCCTTTCTCCAAAGAAAAGTTACTCTTACTACTCTTGCTCTCTTGAAACTCTTAATCTTCAAATCTGTCGAATAGCAATCCTTCTACTCAAAGCAATCACTGGCACAAAAATACAAGCAAACAAACAAAACAAGTACAACTAAGAACAATACACCAACACAAAAGAAAAGCTTTAAAAGAGCGTATTAAAGGATAGAGCTCGAATCTAAGGTCACGCAAACGCAAGAAACGCTGAGAACCAAACTATAGTTGAAAAGACAAAGCTATCGAGAGATTTAAATTATAAAAGAAAGAGAAAAACCTACGTGCTTCTTATATTTTAATAAAGAAAATAATATATAGTTTAGAGAAACATCCTTAGCAAGTTATATTTATATATGAAAAGACGATGTAGAACTTAGTCAAATTTTATTTATAAACATTCAAGTGCAATTTATGCAAATTAAATATTTAATTTGAAAATAAAGTATATCTAAACATCTAAGCGCATAGCTTTATGATTCGGATTGAACTAACAAAATTATAATTCAAAAACACATTTATATTTATATTAGCCAAATTAACATTTAATTATGAAAACTTGAGATATAACCTATGTAGCTTTTATTTATAAAACAAATTAGATACACATTAATCAAGTTGAGTTTATGAAAAGCTGAGGTATATCTCTAATTAGTTTTTAATTGGAAGATTTATTTAAATAAACATTAATCTATACCTAATATAAAAGAGCGTTTGTTTCTTCCAACCATCATGGTCATTTTGCAAAAAGTCCCTCAACTTTGATGGAATCAACCCGCAGTCCAAATCCTGAAGATAGGGGGGCTCGGGTGGAAAAAGGAGGGAAGGGAGGGGGTTAAAGGGGAAAAAGCTTCTCCTTTCTCCAACCCTCAACCCGCAGTCCTCGCCCCTGTCAACACCGCCGCGCCTCCGGGCGGAGCCTCCCGCCGCACGAGAAGACCCTCTAGCGCATTGCAGGCCCCATGGAGATCTCCACCTCCACCACGGCTGCCGCCTCCAAGCCGCTGCTCCTTCGCCTGCTCGCATCCTCCTCACCCCGCCCTGCCACCACCACCTCCTCCACCACCGTCCGCTGCCGCGCGCGCACCCGCCCCCTCACAGGCCGCTCCAAGCCCCCTACCAACGCCGGCGGCGACTACTTCTCCGGTGACGACGGCGGCTCCGGCTTCGAGGGATCAGGCAGCGGACGGCGGTGGAGCTGGAACAGCGGGTTCGGGTCCAGATTGGGGGGCTCCGACGCCGGCGAAAGGACCGGCGAGGGGAGCGGTGCCAACACGACCAGCATGCTGAGGCGCACCCATATCCCCACTTGCCCCTGCCGGACGCCAACCGTAGCATGGCCGGCGGCGAGCGTCGGCATGGGCAAACGGGCGGTGTGCCACACCGTCGGCTACGACGGCGAAGAGAGGGAAGTGACGAACGTGGGAGCACCACGGGTTCACTGTGGTTTCATTTTTGCGGTTGGTTGGGGACGAGGTGGCTGGGAGGATGGGGTTCACCGGCGGTGCCCGAGCTCGGGGCCGGCGGTAATGGCGAGCATGGGGGTTTAATTCCCCGGCGCTAGGAGGCATGGCTGCGGGCAACAAGTGGTGGAGGAGGTAGTTGGGAGGATTAGGCAGATGTGTGTGGCGGCAATTTGAGAATGGTGGCCGGAGGTCAGAGTAATTGGCCGACGGATAGAGGCTGCTCGGCTCGGTTCGCTCTATCCCGAGGAAGAAGAAGAACCGGCGCCTACCCCCTTGAAACGGGAAATCGAGCCCCTGCCTAAAAAATAAAAATAAACCGTGTGTCGAAAAAATATCATGTAAAAAAAGGGTGGGAAGGGGATTCGAACCCAGGTCTTCAGACTCCTACGAGCAAGACCAACCACCTGTCTTTTTCAAAAAAAAACACTTGAGGTATAAAAAAATTCTAGGGATTTTAATAATATAATTAGTATTTCACCATAGCAACGCACGGGCATCTTGCTAGTAAATTACAAAATAGAGAAAATGATTAACATTTCTTCTAATGCGTGATTTAAGTTGATATGAATCTAACGCAACAAGAACGAGGTTAGACGGAGCTAAAACGTGTGATATATGGGTTAAACAAGGTTCTAAGGACCTAACCATGATTAACCATTGATAACAGGGGCTAGCAAGGAAAATATGCAAGACACAGAAATAGGGCTCTAAAATATTTGAAAGATCAGGGTTAGATCTGTAAGATTCTAGGACTCAGGTTAGATTGGAACGATCTTGATATTCTAGGGGTTTTTCTGTAAAAGGTACAACTCAGAAGAAAGGTGAAGCATTACGGATTTTTCCGGGGATCTATTTGCAAAACCTGGGTCTTCTTCTTCCCCAGGCCTGCGGCGGCTCTGGCCGGCCAAATCGGCGACGCTCCGGTGAGCGGGTGGCCACGGCGAGGATGGGAATCGAGAGAGGAGGTGACGGCGAGCTCACGGGAGGCCTCACCAGTGGCGGAGGACAAGCGGCTCGACCGGGATTTGAGCCGCAGCGGCGGCAACAGGCAGCGGCGCGGGGCTGCACAAGGCCGGCGGTGCTCCAACGACGGAGAAGCGGCGTGGACTGGCGGAATCGGTGCGGCTCGTCAAGGGGATGCTCCTCATGGTGTCCGTTTGCTCCTTCAGATGGCGGGCGCGACGAATCGAGCGTGGAAGACGTCGGCGGCGCTAGGCGGAGGCGCGCCGCAGGAGGCTCGACGCACAGGGATGGGCAGCGAGCGGGCGAGGGCGCGAGCCAGGGCAGCTACAGGCGCTTTTATAGGTGTAGGGACCCGCACCTGCGTGGCGCGCACGCCGAGGTTCGGCGGCGGCACCCGATGGGCTGTGGCGGGCCGGAGCGGGTCGGCCCCTAAGGCTCAGCCCAGAGGGAAAGGATTTCTTTTTTTAAATAATTCCTGTGAAAGAAAATCCAGATAATTCATTTAGTTCACGAAAAATACTCCAGAAATCCAAAAATTCCAAGAAAATTAATAGAGATAGATTGGGATACGAGGAGTCCAAATAAAATATTTGGAGCTCGTGAGAAGGATTCTAAACCTTCCAAAATTTGATTTTGTTCTAGGAAAATGAGAATAATTCCTAGAAAAATCTGGAAAAATTTTCAGAGGAACCTAATCATCATCTGAACACGTTTTGAAACTTTTGCACTCATGAAATACCAAAATGCATCGGCATGAATGCACACACAAAGAACAACTTTATTTAATTCAGAAAAACAACCAATTGCTTTTCATATACTAAATTACTTGTTAAGAAAATAATTGTTGGAAAAATCATGAATGCACACACAAAGAACAACTTTATTTAATTTATAAAAACAACCAATTGCTTTTCATATACTAAATTACTTGTCAAGAAAATAATTGTTGAAAAAAAATTTAAATTATGAGAAAATTATTGGTTAATTGTTCTTTCTAATTGCATCCTGAAATCCAAAAAATTCAGGGTGTGACATACGAGGAGATCAAGCTCTTCTGCATTCTCTAATTCTAAGTCAGCACACTCATATGGAGTTTGGACTTTTGATGCTAAGGACTCCTGAACCCGATTAGATTCTAAGGATTTAAGTAAATGAACCGAACGAGAAGATACACTAGTTTCCGGACCCAAACAAACCCCAACGCTTGAAATATTCTTAGCAATATGAACATCTTCAAAGGAAATAAAAGAGATGTTTGCAAGGTCAGTACCTTTTTGCTGAGGTTCTTCTAAATTTCTCCTTGCTTTAAGCTTGCTGCCCTCTCCAAGGAATCCTGATCACTAGCTGTAGGGTTTCTCTTGCTGATGTGAGAAGGCGTGACTTTCACATTAGCATTGGCATGCACCTGTTCCACCAGGGGTGTGTTCGCCTCCTTATGATTCAAGGTCGGCATGGTTGTGACAGTCCAAGTATTGCTTCCATCAGAACCAGGACTAAGAACCACCACTGTTTTTCGTTTACTTTTGCTTTGTGCAGAATGGCCAGCACTGGGTGAGATTATGTTGCCATCGGTATCCTTTCCAGTACCCAACACTACGGGACACACGAAAATTGCCAAGTGCTGGGGGCACTCGGCGAAGGGCAAAAAACACTCGGCGAAACGTTTGCCGAGTGTAACACTCGGCAAACAGCACACGGCAAATTTTGAGTCGGCAAAGTTAACTTCGCCGAGTGCAAAAAAACACTCGGCAAACATACTTTACGAAAAAAATAAAAAATCCAAAAATGCCGGCAGCCACCACCACCGGCACCACTGCCCGCCACAACCACCGGCCTCCACCGCCGCCGCCTCGCCACAGCCGCTGCCCACCACGCCACCTCGCCACGGCCGCCGCCCACCGGCCTCCACCACCGGCACCACTGCCGGCCACCACCACCGGCCTCCACCGCCGCCACCACTGCCACCCGCCACCACACCGCCTCGCCATGGCCGCCGCCCACCACACCGTCTCGCCACGGCCACTGCCCACCACGCCGCCACATCCGCCATGGAGAAGGGGAGGGGCGGGCCGCGCGTCGCCGGGGAGAAGGGGAGGGGCGCCCGGCCACCCGCCGAGGAGAAGGGGAGGGGGCCACCCACCGCCACGCCACCTGTCGCTGAGTTGAAGGGGAGGGGGCGACCGGCCGCCGCCGGATCCGGCCGCGAGGGGAGGGGATCCGGCCAGGAGGGGAGGAGCCACCACCAGATCGGGCATGGAGGGGAGGTGCCGCCGCCGCATCCAACTTGGAGGGGAGAGGCGCCGGGGGAGAGGCACCGGAGAGAAGGGGAGGGGGCGGCCGCCGGGGGAGGGAGGGCCGCCTCCCATCCTCACCCGGATCTGGCCCCCGCCGCTCGGATCTGGGCCGTCCGCCGGGGGAAGGAGGG
>NC_028452.1:43377150-43425175 GCF_000263155.2 Setaria italica | reverse complement strand
TGGTGCTCGTTGAGCTGCGAACGGGTTGGTTCGAGTGGAGTCCTGATCCCCGTTCGAGGGGTTCGGCTCGGGCCCAAGCTGGTGGCGTACTCCAGATGCCGGACAGCCAGTTCATATAGTTCCCGAGTCCGTTCGATTGGATTTGGGGGCTCATTGCCTTTCTTCGGGGAAAAACCATGAACTTAAACGTCGATTCGAACTCAAACGTGAGGTCGGGACGCCCTTGGCTTTTGCTCGCCTGGGTGGTGGTCGCTAGCGGACCCATCCCTTCTCACCCCTTGCTCGGGGGCGTCCTGGGGCGACTGTCAAACCCACAGTGGGCCAGCCTTCGAACCCCTGTGTCTGTAATGAGGGCGTGAGGCGGGCCCGGTACGGGGGAAAAAAAGATCACCGAGTGTCCTATGTGGACACTCGGTAAAGGGTTTCTTTACCGAGTGTCTAACCTAGGACACTCGGCAAAGTTTTTTAAAAAAAAATTAAAAAATATCCAACAGTTTCAAAAAAATACCAAATTTTCACATGAAATAATATATGTTCTCTATTGACTATACAAAAAGTTTTGTAGTCAAACCAAACTTGACCGCCACTTCGACTCTAAATCTTATCGAATCCTTCTCAAAGTTACTATTCTTCTTCCGAGATGCTTCGGTTTGTAATCATCGTACATGATGAAATGTGCAAAACCTTCTCAATTTTTTTCACAGCCTCCACGTATTATATCATCACATCATGACAAATCTCATGATTTTCAGACTTTGCTTGTTTTTTTTACAATTTAAAAATACTACTGCCACACGTTCATGGTCGTGTTTCCTAAACAAGATGTTCGAAATTTCTTTTCATTTCATGGGTCAAGTCTCAAATTGGGCCAAATAACATGAATATCATTTTTCTACTCATTTTGTTCCATAATTTGAATCACTTGCAGTTCAAATTTGACTTATACCAAAAATTTCCTTGAAATGCAATTAATTAAATAAATATAGCAAATAAATTCAAAAATATACCAAATTTTAACATGGAGTACCACATGTTGTATGTGGGGAGTAGAAAAAATTTCAAGGTGAAAAGAGGGGAAAAAAATTATTTTTTTGCCGAGTGTCAAAAAAGAACACTCGGCAAACCCCCCTCTTTGTCGAGTGCCTTTTTTGACACTCGGCAAAGCCCCCTCTTTGCCGAATGTTTTTTTTGACACTCGGCAAAGAGCTTGTTTGCCGAGTGTTCGAAAAAAAACACTTGGCAAAGAAAAAACACTCGGCAATTTTTAGCTTTCCCGTAGTGCAAAGTCTCCATACTACCTGAGTAGCCAGCATTATGTTCTTCACTCTGCTTTCCATTTTCTTTGTTAGCATCACCGTCCCCATCTTTTTCAGGGTCTATGTCCATGTTAATTGGTACTGGGTTATTAGCAGAACTTTCTTTCTCAACTCCAAACTGTAGCTCATAAACATATTCCCCGATGACCACCGTCACCAAGTCTGGGATAGGCTCAGGGTCAAGCACTGCTACACGTAGTCTAGCAATGTTATGTTGCTTTGTAAACCTCACGTCCACCATCTTAGTTATTCCCAGCAGAATGGAACCAACTGCCCAGATGATAGGAACCTCTTCTCTTAATTCCTTAGATAATCCTCGGAATTGGACCCAACATTTTGGGATCTCATATTTGTACACCTGTGTCTTTTTTCTCATATATTTCCATTATGGCTTTCACACTTTTTGTTTCCACACTACCCCACAACACCATACGTGTAAGCTCAGAACACGATGGGAAAGTGGTCGTGAAGTATTTTTCTCCATTTTGCTCCACAATCCAGTTCTTGCTACCTGGTAGAAGTCTCTCAAGTTCCACTGCGATGTTATTAGCCGCAGTCATGGAACCTTCGATAACCTTCACCACAGCAGCCTTTGATTCTGGTTGTGCTCTTGGTTTACCAGTGTACGGAATGTAATAGAAACCCAGACCATCAACAGCGAAACCACACAAACTAGCTGTTTGCTTTGCCGCTTTTGCTTGCGGACATGCTTTTGTGACGTGAGTATCAGTAACACATAGATCACAGCTAATTTCAGTGGTACATTCAGAGTTTATATGACCCTTCGTGAGACAGCGATAGCAGTATGGTTTGTTTTTACCTCCGGACCTGCCTGCCCCTTGGGCTGATGACCCAGTATCACGGTGCACTTCCTTGCCTTCTCCATCAGGAACGCTGCCAGCCTCTCCATCTTCTCGCCATGTACTTCCATCGCTTGCTGGTCCTGCCCATGGCCTCTTCCTCCCTGCTCCTGGTCTTGGCCGCCATAGCCGCCACGACCGCGATAGTAGCCGCCTCGGCCTGAGCCCCTGCCACCGTGGCCGTGGCCGTCGTTGTTGCCACCACGGTAGCCACGGTCGTTGCCGTAGCCACCATGGACACCACCGTACCCGTCCCGGCCACTGCCGTGACGACCGCGGCCACGCAGGCCACGGAAGTCACGGTACGGTGCACGTAGCCGCCTCTCTCACCATTGTATCCAGGGTTAAACCCCGGATGGAATCCAGGGTTAAACCTGGTGCCGTTGGCATTCCCAGCCAGTTGGCCCTGCCCACCACCGCGAGGAGCATTCTGCTGATGTGCTGCGCCGCCAGACATCTCCTTCACCATCGCAGTTGCTGCGCCGCCGCTCGAGCGAACAACTTCGGCGTATGTGCGTGGTTTAGGTTTTTCCGAAGATGCCGTCCTACAACTGCGATTAGGGACGCGCTTGGTGCCTCTTCTCGCAAACAATGCTACCAGGCCCGGCGTTGGCCTAAACCAACGCCCTGGCCCAATAAGCACTTTTTCGGGGCCCACACGTGCACACTCCTTGACAGTAACGGCAGATGCAACATGTATTTGATTCTCCTTGGATGTCGCCTCCAATGTCGCTGGCTCTTGAAGCTGCGATTTGATTTTTGAATTTTGTGCATCGGCCAACGCTTCTGCTTGCCGGACTTCCTGCTTGTGGGCATCTCCGGTGAACACCGGTGATAGGCCCGTAGGAGTTCCTTTGCGACTGGAAGGCAATTTCGTGGAAAGCCAGGCTTTGCTCAGTTCATCCCCAAGAGTACGTGCTGGTGATACTCTTGGAGGAGGAAGAGGTCCTTGCCAAGGCCGTCCAAAACGTCTTCTTTGAATCATGGCGTCCCTGATCTTATTTGTTAAAGGAGTCTTGTGGATCGGAGGTTTACCTGAGTTTGCTGTTGTAGTAGCTGCTAACTCTTTATCCGCTTGCACAAGATCATCGACTTCTTGTTCCTCTTCGATCTCCTCCGCGATTGATGATTTGTCGTCTGAATCACCCGTTGCCCAGAACCTTGTTACCAGAGGTTCCACGCCATGGCGGTGTGGAGGTCTCCCTGAAGCATCGGCGGCTAACGCCACCGCCTCCGACAGGGCCTCCCTTGCCATGAGGCATTCCTTCTCCGAATGCTTCCTCTTCTCTGGCTCCTCCTTCGCCTGAACGCGCCTTGAAAGGAGCAGCCCCGGCGCCAGCGTTAACCGCCGCCGCCGAAGCAGCATATGCCGGCTTTGGCCGGCGAGCGTCGGCGCGTCCCCCTCAGCGCGCTCTGCTAGCCTCGTTGGGAGCCGCCGCTCGCTGCCGGGGAGGGGAGAAGATAGCTAATGGAAAATGGAGTGTTGCTTTCACTCATGCATCTAGATACGACTAGTCATTTCAACTGCACAAAAAACGAACATGTCAAAGAAAAGCTAATTTTTTAATTCAAATTCAAAGTTTATCTTTCCTTTGATATGTTCTTCATTTGTGCCATTGCAATGACCACTAACGTCCAGTGCTTTAATTGTCCAATTTAGCATCCCTGGGTCAGGGGGTTTTTTTTTTTTTGATAAAGGGTCAGGGTTAGTCTTGAGCTTGTAGGCCAGGTCCAATAGAAAGGAGTTTTGCAAGGAGAGGGCAAAAGACAAACAAGAGTAGGGGAAGAACATTTGGATGGATGCGGATGAACTCTCAGACAAACAAGAGCAGGAGAAGAACATTTGGATTGATATGGATGGACTCTAAGACAAACAAGAGCATGACAAGAACATTTGGATGGATGCAAACAGACTATAAGGGCAAGTACATTGGTGGCATCTAATAGGCGGTCTCATGCGTTGACATGTAATCTTAAGACGATCTAATAGACAACCTGTACAATAAGTTATCTTTTAAGTTATCTTATAACTCCTAAATTTATGGGTGAGCTCAATTAATGTTGTGATCTACTACACTTTTTCACCTTGTAACTCATTTGTGTCACCATATTGTGTTCTGACGCTATTTTATTTTGGAATAAAATATGTTAACCATATATGAGCTACAACGGCCAATCATATGCAAAGTAGTCACGAGTATGGAGTTGTATTCAAACGGAATATTTATTGCATAATACTTTCTACATATTACCTAAACAAATTACATGACAATCTCACTTAAGTAAGTTTTAACTATTCTGTCTATTGCGAGAGCAATGCCAGATATGTTCAACTAAGTCATTCCTAAGTTTGTATGTGTCTCTCGTTCACGGATTGCAGCATTTCTTCGAAGTACTTCAGCAAAGCTCATACTGTTTCCTATACTAACTCCTGGTGGTAGAGCATATGATAACCCTTGAGTTGAGTTTAAATCAAAAGAACTTGCGCCCGGTTGTCTTTGGTCTTCAATAATCATATTGTGAAGAATAATGCAAGCCTGCATGATTTTTCCAACATCTACTTGTTTCTACTTGCGTGCTGGACGATCAACAATGTTAAATCGAGATTGCAATACCCCGACTGCTGCACGCTCGATACATTTCCTTGCACTTTCTTGTGCTTGTGCATACAGTTTGTCCTTCTCACTTTGAGGGGCTGCTATCGACTTCACAAAGGCAGCCCACTGCGGATAAATTCCATCGGCAAGATAGTAACATGCATTATATTGCGTCCCATTGATAGAATAGTGCACTTCGGGCACTTCACCCTTGAACGCTTGTATGAACAAGAGCGAATGGTTTAATACATTGATATCATTGTTAGCACCAGCAACACCAAAATAACCATGCCATATCCGAAGATCATGTGTAGCAACAGCTTCAAGAATCATTGTAGGAGCATGCTCTTTACCACTGGTGTATTGTCCCCTCCATGCAACTGGACAATTTTTCCACACCTAATGCATACAATCAATGCTTCCTAGCATTCCAGGGAATCCATGAGACTTATTGAATTGTAGTATGCGCTCTGTTTCCTCAACTGTAGGGGGTCACAAAAATTCTGGACCAAATGTTTCAATCACTCCTTACGCAAATATTCCTAAGCACTCCAATGTCATACTTTTGGCTATTTTTAGGTTCTCATCAAGCGAGTCTGCGGGGGTGCCATATGCTAACATACGCATTGCGGCCGTACACTTGATCAATGGTGAAAGTCCTTTTCGGTTAGTGGCATCTGTCCGTTGAGTGAAATATTGAGATCACTTACCTAGGGCATCGACAATTCGTAGAAAGAGTGACCTTCTCATCCGAAACCGTGTGCGGAACATGAAGTCGGTGTAGATGGGATCCTCTAAGAAATATTGGGATACAAGCTCCTCATGGGCATGTTCTCGATCCCTCAATATGTATATCCTAGTTTTGGTTCTTCGACGGCAAGACGATTCAATGGTTTCTGCTTCATGTCGTGACTTCAATTTTGACTCAATAGCTTCAGCGATAGAGTCAAAAGCTTCTTGCTCGGCCATGAAATCTTTGTAATCTTCGTCTAAGTCCAACGACTCAAGCGACTCATCAGAATCATCGGAGGAGCTAGATGAACCTGATTGATGCGACATACTGGATTATGACTAGGCTTACAGCTACGCTTTGTGCTTTTGTTCGTAGCACCGGATTACGTGAATAATACGTCGCAACAGCCGTAAATTATAGGATAGTAGCTAGCACAGCTTAATCGACTCGGATGCTAAAGTTGTATTGCAAAGTGAAAATCCAACGCGTATGCTAGAGTCCAAAGCCGGCAATCAATCCTGACTCAACTTGGACCTGACGTAAGTGCACAAGGTACCGTAGTCCGACTTGGACTTGACTAACAAATAATGTAGCAACATTGCTCCTAGGCCAATCAGACTAGTACTGAACTTGTACTGAACCAAAACAATTGAATTGTCGATAGCCGATAATTTTTTTTAAAAAATATCCAATGACCCGATAGTGATAAAACAAAACATATGTAAGCTCATAGCTGCAACAGTAACCTAACCTTATACGAGGCTGCCTAAATGAGCAGCTTTATTTTTAACTCGTACCAAAAAAAGTAAAACAAGCCCTCCAAGGCACTAGCAATGCTGGACCATCCTCTCAAACAACCTGAAAAAAAAGAAGGCCTGCTTACATAAGACTTCAAGCAAATTGGTTTCTTAGTCATAAATTTCAGTTCGAAAAAGAAAACATACCTCCTATCACGAAGCAAAATTAGCAAAAATCCTCTCCCTCATACTCTTCACAGCAATCATATGCTCAGGTTTCAAGTCCTCAGGCATATGCCTTGTGTCAAAAGTAAGAAGTGATTTATATGTTTCCAGCAATTTGGATTCCTTATCATGCATTTTCCCTTCCTTTTCAAGTAATTTTGCCTCCTTCTTCTCCTGTGCTGCAAGGTGGTTCAGTCTTGCTGATTCCTTCTTGTCCGCGGTAATTTGTTGGTGTCTCTCCAACACCTCAATGCGATATTCCTTAGATTTGGCTTGACCTTCTCTCAACTTGTCAATCTCATCCAAAGTTGATGATGAACCCTTCCCCTTTCCTTTCCCTTTGCTTTCATCTTTAGCTTTCTTACACCCTACTGGACGCGGCAGATCATTGAGAACATCAGGAGATGATGTCAGGTCCATAGCCTCTAACTCAGAATTCTTTCTTTTGTTAGATCCATTAAGGTCCTCATTGTAGGTATGCCACTTTGGTTGATCTCGAAGAACCTTCCAACAAGCTATGAGTTTGAACTGACCTTCTTCGAAATCCTCTTCATAAAAAGCCATGGCTTTGTCCATTACCTGCTCATCAGACTCTCCACTAGCACGAAGACGTTGTGCTTTTATCCAAGAACCTTGAAAGGCATTCATAGTTTTGTTCACACGATGCCATTGTTCTTTCAATTTCTTAACTTCTCTAATACGATCACTTGGGGTCGTGCTATTAAACATGCCAGTTACTGCTCCCCAGTATTGAACATTTCTCTTCCGGTTCCCTTTAATTGGATCATTTGAGTTTTTCAACCAAGCACTGACCTGCATTGTATATATAGAAACTTAGATAATGTGGAAACATTAAAAAAATCGGATAATAATTTAGTGAGTTAATTATAGAACTAAATGGAAGCACAAAGATTTTACCAATCTCATGGTCTCATCAGATGTCCATATCATCCTCCTCCCATTCCTACTTCCACCAGCATCTTTTTTCGATAATGTGCTTGGATTGACTCCATTATCATCAATGTTTTCAACATCGATAACAGGAGCAGCTTGTGAGCCAAGTGATGAATGTGTAGTGACTTGTTTGGGGGCTGATTGCAATGTCCTAGCTTGGGCCATCCATGGTTGTGGTGCCTGGAATGGAGCATATGGAGTAGGGCCACTAGCATAAAGAAAATTAGGTGGCATGGGTGTCTCACGTCGAACTTCTTCAGGATGAGAGTAGTCTGATGGTTGAAAGTAACTTCGGAAACCATCATGTGGGTGAGAACCTAGTTCACTGGAGAAAACAATGAATAGGTGACTCACTTAGCAAATAAAAAAAATTCAAACAACTACTATTTCACGATGATAACGCAAATCACAAAGTGATTAGTAATCAAGTTATATTTGCAATCTATGCTGGTGCACAAAACAACACTAAGTTCAGACAAGCTATTACTCGGTAGGATGACAATTCTTAAGGGGGAAAATTATATGGGGGCTAATCACATATTAACTGTAATTTGGGAGTCAAATATTTTGGACCCCTGTACTCTACTGCCATCGCCATTCATGCCCCAATGGTCAGATACAGGCGTGTATCCTGTTCACTCAAATACTTGATACGAGAGGGCAACCACAAACAAAAGTTTCAGATCTAATTAGTGATTATTACTGTAATCTGCTAACTACAAATCTAATACATACCTGTCCTCTTGGATTGCAGCGTCAGTGGCATTCAGATCTGAGTTGACCATTGGGGAAGAATAGTTGGGTACAAAGGCAGGAGCATGGACAACCATGTAGGGTTAGTGGCGATTGAACCTGGAGTTGCCTTCGATGTGTGCCGGTGATGGAGATGCCCCCTGGGGTGCTGCAGCCCTCTTTGCTTGAAGAGGCATGCTCGCAGGCAGGGACGACGAGGGGTGTGCTCAGTTTGACCATTAGGGACGCACACCATTTGGAGCAGCAGGCATCGTCGGCACCATACCTCACCGGTCACCGTCGACGGCACCGTGCAGTGGCCTGGGGCGTCAGAGATCCGGAGAGGGATGACCTGGGTTGAGAGCAAAGGAGGAGATTCGGATGGGAGAGGTGGCAGATGGATAAGAAACAATAGAAAAATGGCGCGCAGCTTCACACTACGAAAGATTTCGCGCACGGAGGGAAGAAGGATTAGCACGGGAAGAGAAAACCGCGCAGGAGATCTGATGAGGAGAAAAAATCAGCTTCCCATGCAACAACGCGGCGTACAACGGTGGCCAGGTTGTCCCATCGAGCGAAAACTTTGTCAATGAGCTGGTTGTTTCCGGAGACAACGACTTTTCTCTCTGTTCTTTGTCTCTCTCCTCCACATCATCAAAAATCCTACGTGGCTTTGCATAAGACAACCTATAAGACTGCCTACGTGTAGCAATATACTTGACCTTCTTAGGTTGAACACAGGTCGTCAGACAATATGGGTCTCGGCATTTTATATTGTGGATGAGAATTGGGTCATTCTTGTATTCGGTGATGTCTTGCACTTTCAATTGTTTATAAAATTTGAGTCGATGACTTACTAGAAACTCCGGCGCGGCTTTTGATCGGGCCGGTCTAGGCCTTTGACATGTCAGTTCATGCCTTAGAATTATTTTTCTAGCAGAGTGTTAAGGGTAATATCAATGTACAGATGACCGTGTGATCTAGCAATATAGAAGTCACACATGACCAGAGAAAAAGAAGATCAAATTTCTTGCTGTCAGGAGCATGCTGATGGTTATATGCAGATCAGACTTGCCATCAAATTTCTTGCTGTCAGGAGCATGCTATGCTGACGGTTATATGCAGACCAGTCTTTCTGTCAGGAGCATGCTGACAGTTATACGCAGATCATGCCCTTACATATGCCAAGGAAGATGAGAAAACAGATAAAAGGCACTAGCAGAACATGTCCTTATGCATACTGGTACTGAAGATATAGCCTTACAGAATTAGGAAACACATAACCTTGAAGGTAGTAGTAAAGCCAGTGTTGTAGATTGCCAGCAACTTGCATACTTTTGTAAACATTATTTGCGTGATAAACATCCCAGTTATGCATATTAGTAGGAGCTAAATACTAAAAAGATTACAAGGGTGACAATAAATGAATGCTGAAAGTATCGATTTGAGGCAAAGAACCAAGACAACATAAGCAGTTCGAATTTCATCAAATAGAGCAAGCTGCAGTGCATTTACAGATACTTGATTGGAGATCAAACATCTGCATGATCATGAATGCTGTAGTTAAAATTGGTGCCTAAAAATAATCACATAACAATGAAAGAGTAAGAGATGGCTGGAGAGCAGGAAGCGTGTGCGACTGGATCTCGTTGTTCCCAGGTCAGCCATGCATGGCGTTGCAAACGTGGTTATGGAATGACTGGTTCCCTTGACAAGTGATCTTCTCTTCGGTTTGGTATTTCAGGAGATATGAACATGGCATAATCCTCTCTTTTAGAATTCAATTAATTTAATTTTCGTTAAGACGACAAATAATACAATTGTCTCTCAAATATTTGATCCAGCATTTGGTGAGCAGAGCAGAGCAATGAACCGCTCGCGGCCGTGTTGCCAACGGCAGCATGTATCCCGCTGGGCGCAGAGGGAAGGCGAGAGGATAGCGAAGGTCTCATCACCGAAGTTGAGACCGCGCAAGGTTGTGATAACGCCTGGTCATAACAAAGTATATGAATCTAATAAAATCAAAACAATCTATAATTTGGGACGGAGGGAGTATCTCAAGATATAGGTACAAGCAGCACCGATTATAATTTTTAGAAATAAAGATAATTCTTACAAGTTTGCATCTATCACAAAGCAAGCACAAATTTGATATCCTGAATTCCTAACCATAAGAAAAAAAAACCGTAAAATTACATAATATAAGCTGAAGGACGTGCCAACTGATCTTGATCTGTCACCCTAGCCTACACGTAGCATTTTATTAATTCTCACGCGAGCAAGTTAAGACACATGTACTAGAACCGTAATCAAGAGAGACTCGTCAGCCAGAGCCTGCCAGCCTGGAGCATATATACGCCGTCAGTGCTTGTGCTTTGGCATCTTGACGACCATGACGGAGCAGTGCGCGTGGTGGGTGCAGTAGTCGCTCACGCTTCCAAGAACAGCCCTGCACGTACGCCCGGAGGATTTCACGAAATTTTAGGCGAAATCAAATTAACCAACAACCTCGAGCAAAACAAAGTTAAATCTCATGGATGAACAAGAAATCAGAGACGACGACCTCTTCCATTTGCTGTATCCATGGCAGCCGACGACGAGCATCTCGGCGTGGTGCCGGTCGACCGCCTCGCAGATGACGCTCCTCGCGTCCCCCTCCATGGCCTCGTAGCCGACGTCGGTCACCTGCGTTTCGCCGGCAGAGGTCGAGATCATCATCACCTACCTTAGGTCGATTAGCTCCATCGTGTTCTCCCTTCTTCTTAATTACTAGGTCTAAGCCTAGTGAGCGTGCGTAACACTACCTCGGCGCAGAGCATCTTGGCCTTGTCGATGACCCTGGCGACGGTGCGCTTGAGGTCGGCTTCCACCGTCGGCAGCAGCTCGGCCGAGCCGACGCCGGCGATGCCGATGACGGAGGACGCCGGCGGCTTGGCGGTGAGCACGACGAGGCGGTACTGCTGCGGCTGCCCGGGGGCGAAGAAGTGCTGAAGCGTCCACTCGAGAGCGTAGTAGCTGTGGTCGCTGTCGTCGATCCCCACCACCATCACCGGCTTCCCCGGCGGAGAGCCGCCTCCTCCTCCTACCTCCGCCGCCATGTCACCGCCCTGCACGATTAACCAATGATGCGTGTATCTTGATCGATACCACGGCGAGTGAGGATGGGATGTGTGGTAGCTAGGGGGGCTGGCGGGCGAAACAGGGGGACAAGGTGAGATCGAGCTGTGTCAGGTGGCTATTTGTGTAACGAACTTAACTGCCTCCGATCGAGGTGGGACCAGCTAGAGGCCGGGAGGAGAAACCGGAGCGCGGGAAACGCTGGCATGTCCACGTAGGCACGTAGCACGTGTGAAAATCCTGTTCATAATCATTCTAACAGTGAAATAAAAAGAATCTTTTCATGGTGAAATAATTTCATAAAAAATAACAGTGAAATCATAGTTTTTGTTGATAAGTGTAATGCCAGCGTGGATGTACTTAGTTTATTATTAATGCGTGCTTCAATTCAAGTGAGGTTACCGGCTAAACCGCTGAAGTGCCAAAGTTTTGATGATACAATTTGGATAGTCGAGGGGTGAAGCAATGATTAATGGTATTTCAGGATATTAGAGTGAAATTTGATGACCACCCCGGATGGAAGTGAGGTTACCACTGGATGTGAACAAGCTAAGTGAATGGCGGTAACACAAACAGCTTGCTTAGAACATGTTACTACTCCCTCCGTTCTAGAATATAGCTACGTTAAGCATTCAAAATTTATCCCAAATATAACTACGTTTAGAGTTTCCACCCCAACATTTACATACGCGCGGACAAAAATACCCCTCACCCTTCCACGAGACAAATCGGTACCAGCAGCCTTATCTCCGCAATCTCCTAATCTCCCCCACGCGACCTCGCTCCCCTCCGTACCTCACGCATCGCCGCCCCCTCCCCTGAATTCGTCAACACCCATGCTCGTTCTACTCCCTGCAGATCGAATCGGAGCTCGATTCGCGGCCATCCTCATGTCCCTGCAACAAATCGGCGCAAGATCCACCCCCAATAGCAGCCGCATCCACCATATAGCTGCAGCCATGGAGGAATCCCTAGCAACCCCGCAATGGATGGTGGGCGTCGAGGAGAAAGGGGGCTGCTGGGGGGAGCCGGCCGAGGAGGCGAGAAACGATGTATTGGACGGCATGGTTTTTGGGTGAGTCTCCGCGGTCGGAATCAGGGAGCTATGGTTGAAGAAGGAGTCGATTTTGCTCAAGATTCGGTGGTGGGTGGGGGTGATGACTTCCTCTTTGTATCTGATTCAGAGGAAGAAGTAAGCAATGACTTCAATGATCGTTCTTTCGCCCCGCACTCCAAGGTCCCAGGTGCCAACGATGTCCATGCATCTCCATCCCTGGCCAAGGCTGATGACTATAATCCCTTGTCTACTCCACAGCAGCCGGGTGCCGTTTGCGCTCCCTTCACGGCGCCGCCGTACTCAGATGGTCTGGAAGCTGTTGCATGGCATGACATTGCCGGCCACTCTCAACCACCGGAAGAAGAAGCATACGTGGAGCACCCTGATCTGCAGGGACAAGATGCAGGTGCTGACGATGAATTTCGCGAGGTTAGAGATAGCATGTTGATGATTTTAGTGCCATTATATTTCCAGAATGGTGGCAAGTAGTACTAGCATCAGTTTAGGCTTCCTTTTATTCTCTGAATAATTGTTGTATTTTTTTTGTCAACATTTACTGAAACTTTTCGAATGCACTTAGATATTCCAATATAGACTTGTCTGATTCATTTCCAATCTGGTATACTTCAGCTTTGGTTAGAGAGGAATGTTTACGATTTTTTAGTAAGATGGTATAAGGGTACAACTGCATGATATGAGGAAAAGTCTAAAGAGAACAATACTTTTCAGGAAAAACACATAGTCATAGGTACATAAAGGAACAAATACATAGAGCAACTGAAAGCCAGGAACTAATTGTAGTATGCCGAGAGATGCAACAAAAGAAACATTATGTGAGAGACTAATTCTATTATGCTGATAGATGCAACAAATTAAGCATGATGGGAAAGTGACTTTCATCACTCGGCTAAGTACTGCATAACTCTTTCAAATAGACTAAGCTCGCAACTAAGGCTAATTGGAAGTGTGCCAAGCCGCTCCGGTCTTTCTTTGTTCATGTGTGGAATTTTGTACCCATTCCCTCCTCTAGCCATCATCACCTCAATGCAGCATGCCTGAAGTGTGAGAAACACATGGTTCACTAAATCCGCATCATAATCAGCAAACTCCTTATCAACATTCTGGATTAGTTCTTCCATGTTTTTACTATTCCTACGCAATGTCAATGATTGCAGAGAGGCGAAAAAATCTAGGTCAAGAACATTCATATCGGGTGAGTTAGGAGGCTGGTGCATTATGCGAATGTCAAGCCCTGTTTTTGCCACAACATTAAGAAATGCTTCGTCATCAGCAGGCACATGTGTGCGAGCATTATCTTGTTGAATCCAAATGGTCTTCCCTGCATCTTCTTGAGGCCATGATGCTACAATAGCCGGTATCACTTTCTCAATCAGAAACTCTCTACTTGTCTCCCTCTTAACATTGATTGGTTTTGTTATTGGTGTACCCCTCGGCCTGTAAGGACTTTCGCGTTTTGCTGGTTCCTGTTTCACCAGAGAAATAAAATTGGTTCTGGAACCAAAGCATGAATGCAATGAAATTATAACATGCTAAGTAGAGGCTCACTGTCTTAATGAAAGGCCATACTCCAATCTTGCCATCAAATGTGCAATTTCCATCTGCATCATACCTTGGCCTGGCAAGTGCACACAAGAACATGACCTTTCCAATTGAATTATTATTCTGCACTGTCCTCAATGGGTTCTGTTCTTCAGGTAGCATGTAGAACCTCCTGGTCTTCGTGGTGGTATAGAACCATTTTTCACCAATGTGCACTATGTAGCGCATATCAATGAAGGTTGGATGGTTTTGCACACTAGCAGAATCTAGCATGGAAACACAATATCGGAGACGGGATTTCTTGTTTTCATCCCTCAAGTAGGGCTTCAGTGTGTTAGAGTGGCGCCGAATCTTGCCTTCTTTGAATGCCCTGTGCAGCGTGCTTCTACTTACATTCAACTCCCTAGCAAGTGATCTAATAGTGGTCCTTTTCCTTAAAGGAATTGTTGCAACTTGAGATAAGTCCACTTGGACCCTCTGGCACCCACAAAGCACCTTTTTAGATCTAAGGTCAATGGGGACTCCTTGTTCACGACATTTCATCGCTTTCCTCCAGATACTTCGGACTAATGACCTAGGAATGCTAAACAAGTTGGCTACTGTAGTTGTTGTTTTTCTTTTAAGTTTGAGATTGATGCTTCTTTGAAGTAAAGCTTCATAAACCTGAACTCGCTGCTCATCGATTAGAGATGTCCTCTTTTTAACTCCTTCTTCATCAACACCATGCCTCTCCTGTGATTGATTCTCATCTGCCTGTTCTTCCATGTCTTGTTCCTCGGTAACAAATCAACCATCAATATGCATTTCTATTGTTACAGATAAACTAATATAACACGACTCAGTCTATTTATTATTCCCTTTCACGAACCTGTGTTTTCGAACTCTTCTTCTCCAAATACAATCTCCGCATGGTCAGCATACACATCAAGGTCGTCATCTACATTGCACGTTAAGTAAGCATAAATAACCTAATGGGACAAACTATCTTGCACAACAGCAATGAAGAACATGCAGTATCACAATATCAACGATGTTCATGGACATTTGTCATTTTCTACAGTTGTTTCAGTGAAATGTTTGATTGCCAATGTAAATACCTGCTTCATCATTGTAATCCTCATCTTCTGCTTCCTCGTTCAGATCGAAGTGATGGGTAGCATGGCCTTGTTCATCCTGGACAGCATGCTCTTCTAGCTCTCCGTCTTGCACATGCAGGTAGTATCACGGTATCAGATATGTTCAACATTTTTCATTTTCTACAGTACCGCAAAGAAAAAATAGTGATCTCATCCTTTAGTGAATTCTGATAACTTTTGATTACTAATTGCAGGAAAATGTTTGATTGCCAATATAAATACCTGATTCATCATGGTAATCCTCATCTTCGGCTTGCTCGTTCATATCAAAATTATGGGTAGCGTAGCCTTGTTCATCCTGGACAGCATGTTCTAAAGGATGGGCAGCATGTCTCTGTTCTTCATGGACGAATCCATCTTCCTGGACCTGGTCACCTTCTTCAACTTCATGGCCTTGCTCTCCTGTTGCATCGAGTGGTACATTTAGATCTAGGTGAGTTTTCATGGAGGTGTTGAAGAAATGGCTGTATAGGAGATGGTAGGGGAGCTCTATGCGCTGAATGTCTAGATGGGCTTTGTAACCTCTTGAGTATTCATTTTCCTACGCTGAATGTTTTTGGCGGTAAGAAAAAAGGCGCTAATGATCTCCTGGAGTAATCATTTGATTTTTTAGTGTTGTGGGCTGTCAGCGAGTGCATGTGCGGCGCGCCAAGTAGTAAAAGCCTGGCCTATGCGGTGCGCCAGTAAAAGTTTGCCTGTGCGGCGCGCCAAAATCCAGCAGCAATGACGATGGTTAGCGGCAGATGTGGAAAGTACAAGGCGTGGAAAGTACATGCGCGTGGTCAGCGGGACGCGGGATGACAGGTGCTGTTGACGCGGTGTTGAGGCCTAGGGGCAAATTAGATCTTTTACATGATTCCTTAATCTGTCCCAAATTCTCTAAACGTAGCTATATTCTGGGACGGAGGGAGTATTTCCGTAGTGTGTGGGTATAAATTTGTCTTAACCTATAACGTATTTCTAGAGAGGGTTTAGGGCTTTGGATTTATGTGCAACTAGATATTCTGTGATAGGGGCTTTGGATGGTTGCCACTTAGCATCAATTCAACGACCAATAAAAATAGGTGTGTCTTCTATCCCAAACATATGCCACAAAGTATGAAAAAAATATAATAATGCACAGACAGGAGCATAGCACGTACCAAGTACATAGCAAGTGCAAAGATTGTACATATATGATGTATTAAAAAAATTTCTACGCAAATAACTGATTTCTAATAAGTCATCACATATATTAGAAACATTTGTAAAAATAGATTTTGACTACAAATAAAAAAATGAGCATATATAATCTTGAGTGTAGATTACCAATAGTAACACTTTAACATCATTATTCGTATGGGAGTTGTTGCATGAGTAGTGAAAACAATGGTATGTAACATTCAGGTGGGGGCTCGTAGAGTTATACTAATTAAGTCCTCCCTCCTACAACTCTTAGTGACACACAATGTATCTTTTAATTTATTTAATAAAATGTTAATGCATGCAAAACAAATAAAAGAATTAAAGGATAGTTCTAGAATTACTTAAGTAAAAGAGAGGATTGTATATTACAGATGACAAAAACATAAGTCACATAATCATTCAGCATTACTAAAGAGAAAGAGAGGATCACGTATTACATACGACAACAACAGGTATCACAAGGTTAAGGAGATTTGAGATTGTAGCAGTTTATATAAGTGCAAATGAAATAAACTTATGATCTTATTACTATTTATAATTATAGTTGTCTGCTCATCCAATTCATAGCCCTGTTAGGTCCTCACATATTCGATCGTGCACTCGGTTGCAAAATAATATTCACAAGCCCAAGGTGTTCACTGATGGTACTGTATGGTAAGGTTTTCTTGCTGAGTTCTAAGAACCAGCGTAAATTCATGATGCTTTTATCTCTGATCATTGGTAAGATGTGTGTTCTTAGTTCTTAAATCATGATACTTGATAATTGAAATCCTTACTAGAATCCAGGACATAGTGGTAATTAACAGTCATTCACAAAGTAAGAACACCTTTTCAAGCCACATCATTCATGAAGTTCTAAGTGATTTGGCATCCCACACACACACAACAAACAAGGTAAAATAGAGGTATAGTCTGCATAAATAATTTCAAGTCCACATCTAATGAAGTTCTAATAGAGGTAAAAAAAAGGTATAGTCTGCATAAATGATTTCAAGTCCACATATAACAAAGTTCCAAGTGTTGACATTACACAGAGGAACACAAGGCACACCACACACAAAGCCAATGATTCACTGTTCGTGAGAGAGGGCTAACGATTCATCGTTCAAGAGAGCCAACGGTTCCCATGCAGAGGTAAAGGAGATATTGAGATTAATATACAAAAACACCACAGTACTTGATGTGACTAGAAAAATATATTTTACCTTAACATTAATGGCTTGAATACTGCCTGGAGGAAGGCCAAACCATCCTGTCGCACGTCATATATGGCTTCTATACAATCAACTCGAAATGGCTAGGCAAAGTAATCAGGCTTCGCTGTGCCCGATGGCTCGTGCCATTCCGCAGAAAATCAAGAAACAAATTAGCCGACTCCAGCTGTTCTTCTATCGCAGTCTTGTTTCCTGGCTGTGAATCATAACATCCAGGGACAAAATGATATGTTTCTTGCATAATGAGATTTTGTTGAACTTGTGCTCTCCAATTGCCATGGTAGGGAATCTTCAAGAGAATGTTTCTGAATTCAGAAGCACTGATCTTGTTTTTCACTTTCTCATATATATGAATGTAGCCCCACCCTCTGTTATTCAGTGGAACCAAGGAAGCGTGAATAGTATAGAGTTCGGGCTTGCTTCAAATATCCATAAGCTTCAATAAATGAACCAAATCTGTCGGAATATTCTTGAGCTTAATGAGGTACTCCACCACACCGACATCATCTTCCATGGTATGCTTCCTAGCATCAGGTGAGGAAGGAATTGTTCCCACCTGTTTGAAAAGAACTTGACCATCTCGTGTCAATACAATTTCTGGCCACTTGAATCTGTGAAAGCATAAGCCTGCTGCCATATGTTCTTCCACTGCCTTCAACAGGGACTAAATAGCCCACTTTCCCATCTCGGATAGGATGGAGTAATTGACTCTTGTTAGGAGATGGCCAATAAGCTTGTACTCCCATGACAGATCACCGTAGGATGCTTCACGAACAATTTTGTGCTTGGCTTTAAAAGTACCCATCTTCAGAGCATCATCTTTATCCGTAACATTGAGAGTGTTATCAACGTACAGATCATAGCTAATGTAGCGCTTGTGTTTACCTGTATAAGAAACATATATAGCATCATTATATTTTCAGAGCACCCCTCTCCTAACGCCTGCACACGAGACCTGTTTTCTCCAAAGCACACAAATAGCAAGCACAAAAACATACCTCCTTGGGTGTACTGACTGGATGAGGCTGAATTCATTGTAGTTGTGAATCAGACTGCTAACTCCTGCACTTGGTAAAGTTGCCTAAAACAGAAAAGAGGAATTACGAGCGTACTCCAAGAGTTGAAAATTTGACTGTCAACGACTTTCTACAGTTTTTGATTGAGAACACCAATAGGTGATCGAGTCATTCACTTCTTCGATCCATCTAGAAAAAAAAAAAGAAAATATGTTCATCTTGAGTATGCAAGCTAGTCCTTGACATCAACTTCTAACAGGCACGACAGATATTTTTTGTTTGTTTAGTGTTTGAAAGTAATTTATTTTTTATATTAGTTACCACCTTTTCACTTTCAACATTTACAAGCATAAATTGGAATCCCATCAACCTAACTTACATATAAGCATGCTGATTTATTAAGTCTAGTTACATGGGCACATCGTTACGGTTCAGTAGACCGTATAACTACTTGACAGGGCTTACTAGGTGATAATGGATGGAGGTCACGTATTTAAAGATGCTTTGCTTAACAATGGTAAAACTATGTCTTGCCTAGAAGTACAACTAGAGCTACTGAGTTTAAGCATAGCTCTTATCTAGCTAAGACTAGTATTTCATTTCGCTTTCCTGTACTGTGCTGCATGCTTTCACCCATCATTATTCAGCATTCTATATAATTCTATATGCATCCATGTTTCATGCAAGTAAGTTTGTGATGATGATATATTAATCTGCATGCACTCAAGCTTTCCTAAGCATATTCCTTCTTTTAAACAAACGCTGGCGAGGAAAATGAAACATACGAGCCAAGCAAGCAAGCTGGGAATACTTCTGAAAGGTTCAGATTCTTCGGCCAACGTGACTTCCTAAATAGATAGGCCAGTGAGTGTACAGAGGAAGTTGAAGTTCTCAAAGAAGCTGCATGCTCCCCTGCTGAAGGAACCTGAAAACAAGGGAAAGCAAGAGAAGCTGCGAGTGGAGACACCGTCCTCGCGCAAGAGCAAAAGAATTGCTGGTCGACCCAAAGCGGTCATGACGATGGAAGAACAAGTAATAGCTTTACTGATGAAGAGGAGCGGATTCCTATAGGGTAAGGGGACATCGGATGCTGCAGTACAGGCAAGTTTCAGGGAACAGTTTGTTGAGCCGCTGCACGACAAGACTTTTGCTGGTTTCAGAGATGCTTTTGGTCTGGGAGAAGGAGGTGGTGCTGATGTGTTCAGCGCCATTGCTATCAATGCTGAAGCTTGAAGGGCGGCTGCCTTGCCGCATGTTGTGTGTGTGTGTAATGGTGTGTCGTGCTTTCGTTATGTGTCCCCATGTCTGTCTCTGTTCTGTCCCGTGTGTGTGTGTGTGTGTGTGTGTGTGTGTGTGGAACCGGTCACCCCGGCCTGTTCCAGTGAGCCCTGCTGTTATAAAGGGCGCGTGTGGAGCACCTACAGTCCCAAATGAATGATCAAAAGTGTGTGGTTCTAAACTGGAATGTCCGGGGTTTGAAAAACCCAGCAAGAAGGAAGGTAGTGCAAGATTTGGCCAATGAAACTAGATGCTCAATTGCGAGCTTGCAGGAGACCAAACTTGCAAAGATTGATGAGGCAATAGTCAAGGAAACACTGGGCCAGAAATTCTCAAGGAATTTCACCTTCTTGCCTGCACAAGGAACGTGTGCGGGAGCGCTGTTAGCAGTTGATTAGTACTATTACAAGATTACACAATGTTTAGTGGGGGGATTCACAGTGTCAGCAAAGGTGGAAGCGACAACAGTTCTGGCTGATTGGTGGCTAACAGTTGTGCATGGGCCAGAAGGAGACAATGAGAAATTAAGATTCCTGCAAGAACTAAAGCAGATCAGAGGGGATTTCTCTGACAGATGGCTGGTACTAGGTGACTTCAACATGATTTTGCAAGCTCAGGACAAAAGCAATGATAGTCTGAATAGAAGACTATGGGATCATTCAGAAGTTTGGTGGATGAGCTGGAGAAGGAATTGAGATTGAAAGGAAGGAAGTTTACCTGGTCCAATGACAGCACACAAACAAGAATAGACAGGGCTTTCTGTACTATTGAGGGTCTATTTGGTTTGACTTCTAAAGTGGTGTGGCTGCCGCAAAAAGTAGAAAGCTAACCAAAGCGTGCGCTCCTAGCACGGTACTTCAACAAAAAGCAGCTTCGCGCGATGTTGTATTCCCGCAGCACCTTTTACCCAGCTTTCACCGGCTGCGAAGGATTGGTTTTACACCAAATTACCCGCCTGCCACTCTTTACAACTTACCGGTTCGATATTTTCCATCGCTCTCCTCTCTTTCTCTGGTCCAGAACCATCGGTCTCCTCTATCCACAACCGCAGGCCACGCTAGGGTTAGCGCACGGGCCGGCGGCGGCGCTTCCTGCTTCGTCGTCGGCGACGGCGGTCGCTCCTCCTCGGAAAGAGCGCATCCCGCCCTCTTTTCCTCCCCTAGGGCCGCCGCCCTTTCTTCATCGCAGCAGGCCGCCGCCGCCCTGTCCGTCGCAGCAGGTCGCCGCCGGCAGTGGGACGCCACCGCCCTGTCGCCACCACCAACGGGATGCTGCCGCCCTATCTTCGTCGCAGTGGGCCCAGCCGCCCTCTCTCCGTCACAGTGGGCCACCACCTCCAACGGGACGCCGCCGACCTCTCTCCTGGGGCCGTGCTGGTGGCCACCCCTTTCGTCTCCTCCCCGAACCAAGCTGCAAGAGGTGGCGGCGGCGCAAATCCGTGGCTGGCAGCCCCGGATCTACAGGCACTCGAGTGGACGAGATTGCGTGAGTCAGGATTCGAGGTGAGTCTCTAGGAGCTCAAGCATACTGAATCCCCCATTGTGCTCTGTGCTGTCCATTAGATACATGTAGGTAGCCATTATTGATTCATGGAGTATATTGAGAAAACAAACACATGGCTTGTTCATTCGAGTAGTAAATTGGCTCGTGCACATTAAGGTTTTATAAACTGTGTTCTGTGAAATATACTTGTGGAAGTAGCTCATCTAAATAACTATTGTGCATTTATTAGGTAGGGTGAATAACACCAAAGATCCGGGGTATTATAACTTCCTTTGTGCCAGACTAGATATATCATGGGTGAATTGAAGGACAAGAGTATAGAGATAGACACTAGTTCTTGGGTCGTAGTCATGTTATGGTAACTGAATTGAATCAAAGTTTTTTTTCTTCATTCAAGAATGGCTGATAAGGCAGATTGGTGTGATGCCAATATGAGGTATTTTATTGATATCTGCAAAGGAGAGATAGAAGCTGGGAATAGGCCGTTGGGATTTTTCAATAGGACTGGTTGGAAAAATGTTATTTTTAAGCATGAAGAAAAAACTGGTCAGAAGCTAACAAAGAAACAACTCAAGAACAAGTGGGACAATATGAAAAAGAATATACATGGTTCATAGAGTTGAAGAATAGTGCAACTGGGCTTGGATGGAATGAGGCGAAGCGAACTGTTGAGTGTTGTAAGGAATGGTGGGATCAATACCTAGCTGTAAGCACTTTACTGTCATTATTCATTGTTCATTTTCAATGCTTTCATATTGTGTTACTTGCTAATAACCATTTGTTTCATTTAATTTCAGAGGTGCAATAATCCTGACAAAGGTATCAAATGCAACCATGTGAGGTTCAGAAAATAAGGGCCGAAGCACCTTGATGATCTGCATATATTGTTTGATAAGATACATGTCAGTGGTGCTAGTGCATCCTGCCCTGGAGATATATCCTCTGATGAGTCAAGTGATGATGATGTGAGTGAGATACAAAAAAACTCAAGACATTGATGATGTGAAGCTGGCTGCTTTGAAGAAATCAAAGCTAAGGAAAAAGAAACGCAAGGAACACTCTAGTTCTATTGAAGAGAAGGAGGAGAAGAGCCCATTCTTTCGACTGTACAAGAACACATGTTTGAAGATAGAAACTACAGCAGATAAGATATCCTCAAGTGTTGAAGCTTCATCTACTCCTCCAACCAATCCAGTCCCAAGCATTTCAGAGGCCATGAAGATGGTGAAAGATTGTGGAGTTTAAGAAAAAAACTGCTTTAATGCACACAGTCACCTTCCTTATCGTCAAACCTGAATTTAGGGAGATCTTTAGCTCCCTGGAAACAAAACAAGGAAGGTTCGATTTGATTGAGAGAGAACATGCAAAGGAGCTGTTGAAGCGTTAGTAGAACTATTCCCTACTTTATCTAGTGTTGTGTTGTGAACCAATAATTGTTATTTTCCTTTGTTGAGAACTATTAGTTGTCTGTTATTACCCTTTGTTGAGAACCACTAGTTGTTTGTGCACCAATATTTGTTTAGTTGTCTGTGAGAACTATTTGAGAACCATTGGTTATGTGTTCATATGATGTTCATATATTTGTGTTGTCCATCCATATGATGTTCATATATTTGGTTATCTGCTTCTGTTATCTGAATGGAAGAATTGAACTTGTGTCTGTAGGGAAGAATTGAACTTGTGTCTGTAGATGGATGCCAACATGGAAGAATTGGCCAAAAAGGGGCAAAAGGGATTACTGCTTCTAGCTGAACTTTCCCAGCAAGCTGCTGCTATTGGTCAAATGGGAAACATGTACACGGATCAGTATTTCAACAAAGCAGAATACAGGGAAACATCAGACTCTGGACTTCAATGGGTTATGAGGTGCTTTGGTCATCCGAGGTTCTTTTATAAGATGTTTCGAATGAGCACTGGTATTTTCATGGCACTACATGATTTGCTCATCTCGAATTACGGTTTGATCTCAACTAATAATGTTTCATCAATTGAGTCATTGGCAATGTTTCTGTGGATCGTCGGAGGGCCCCAATCATTTTCACAAGCTGAAAATCGTTTTACACAGTCACTATGGACAGTTCACACCAAGTTTCACGAAGTATTGAATTGTTTGCGCAAGTTAGCAAAGGACAATATCAAGCCAAGAGATCCAACTTTCTGTACTGAGCATGAAAGGGTGAAAGAGGGCCGTTTCTGGCCTTATTTCAAAGGCGCTATTGGAGATATAGACGGTTCACAGGTTAAAGTTGCCGTTCCAACAGAGGAAGTGGTTAACCACACATGTCGACATGGATATACATCTCAGAACGTGCTAGCTGTTTGTGACTTTGATATGAGATTTATCTTTGCGGTTGCTGGTTGGCCGGGTTCTGCACATGACACACGAATTCTCAATCATGCATTAGCAAATTTTCCTTCATTTCCCGTGCCTCCCAAAGGTATGCATTGTTGGTTAAGAGTTAGTAATAGTTCTATTGTTGTTTTCCTTTGATGATTTGATTTGGTTTTGTAGGGAAATATTATCTTGTGGACTCTTGTTATCCAAACCGAGTAGGATATCTTGCCCCTTTCAAAGGAAGCACATACCACATACCAGAATTCCAATTTCATTCTGGGCATCCTCCTCAAGGGAAGTACGAGATTTTTAATTGTTTGCATTCATCCCTTCGAAATGTCATTGAGCGGGCTTTCGGAGTGTTGAAGCAGAAGTGGCGTATTTTGAAGGACATGCCAAGTTTCTCCACTCGTACTCAGAAGCATATTATTCTTGCTTGCATGGCATTGCATAATTTTATTCATGAGAGAAATTTGTATGATAAAGTGTTCGATAGATGTGATGCTGATGAGGACTACCTACTACAAGAGACATGTGGCACAACCCACACACAAGGAGATGAGAGTTCAGATGGGGAGAATGAGGATACGATGAATACTATTCGCAGTAAAATAGCTGATGCTTTGGTTAGGAAGAGAGGGAGATAATTATGTGGACCATATGTTAATGGTGGACATTTATATGAACCATATATCTTTTATGAAATGTTATCTTTGTATTCATAAAAAAATTAAATTTCCCTTTCTAAAATGGTAATTTACATGTGATTAAGTGAACAACACAGTGTTTTACGATCAATTTGCATATCAACAGTCCCTCATACCTTCCAGAGGCATTACAGACCTTTCTTGCCAAACCTACAGTTTCACAGCTGTTTCAACCAAACGGCTTTCAGCTTTCTCACAGCTGACAGCTCACAGCAGCTTTTCCACAGCTCACAGCCCACAGCAGCTTTTCCACAACTCACAGTCCAACCAAACAGACCCTAAACCTTTATCTAAATTGCCGAGCTCTTCCAATCCAATTTACTTATGCATATCATTATAAGGATAACTTAAAATATCATTCTAAATTTATATCTAAGTTACCCACGTATATTATTATTAAAAATATTCTAAAGTAAGCACCTATATCGTAATCTAATTATCTTCATGTGCATCGTACATAAATGTCCAAAAGTAAACTAATACATGATTCTAAACTACCTATTATGTCATTGTTAATATAGAACATGATGAGTGACACCATATAGACCATTTAAACATGTGTGTGAGGAAGTGATGAAAAATATTAATTTTTATGCTAAACATAATATATGGAGGCATTAGGGATAGATCCCCAGTACCCGCAAGGAAGGAAGAAGACGGACTCCTGCTAGAATTCCTCTGTAGTCCTACTAGGACTCATACCATGTAATCCTACTAGTAATCCCACCCCCTGAGTATATAAAGGAGGGCAGGGGTCCCTAAATCGGTAGGCAAAGACCTCATAGAACCACAAAGGACCAAATCCTCAACACCAAACAACACCCGAGCGCAGGGCGCGCAATATACAACACTCCAAACAGGACGTAGGGTATTACGCTACTCTGATGGTCCAAACCTGTATAAATCCGTGTCTTGTGTCCTCGCTTTTATCTTCGAGTTCCAGGTCCGGCGATCCCCCATCAACCAATCTACTACCTCGGGATACCCCTTGGTAGGTTGCCGGGTCTAAACATCAACATCTAGCACGCCAGGTAGGGGTGATCGTCGAGATCATCGGGCGAGCTTGAAGGACCTCATCATCAAGATCAATTTACTCGACACCAAGTCGAAGTTCCGAGCAGACAAATCTACATCGAGACAGAATTGATGCGCTTCACGTTCCAATCGAAGACCGAGTCGGTTTCTGCCGCAGGCTGCTGCATACGGCTCATCGATCAAGTCATGTGCAGATTGAGGCAAATAATCAAGTCGCCGATGACTAGTTCGACTACTCATCTCGACTAGAAAACTAGTCGAGGACGGTCTACTTTGACTACTCGTCTTGACTAGAAAACTAGTCGAGGGCGGGTTCCATGTGATCAAACTATTCGAAATCGACTCCGACTAGTTGGCTTCATCAACAATCGACACGGCTTCGTCGACAATTGTCCACGAATCAAGATAAGTCATTTTATTAATTATTTATATTATTTTAATTTTCCAGCTTGTTTTCCACATGATGGGTAACGCGCCGACTACCTATCTATGTACATTTCTTGACTGGAATTACCCTCTAGAGCTACACTTCGCCAATTACTCTTGGACGATGTTGACCAATAGCCACGTACTTGGTACATCAAATTACGAAGGCTATTGTCACGGATTTTGTGCATTGAGTACCGGAGGCACGCCACGGGCTTGGTACATCGAATCATGGAGGCTATTGCCGCGGGTTTTGTGCATTGAGTATCGGAGGCACCGCCACAGGCTTGGTACACCGAACTATAAGGCTCTGCCACAAAGTTTGGTGTACTGAGTGCTGGAGGCTTACAACGGCTACACCCTAAGGAGGCATAAATCATTTGCGCGGCAACACGCGCTCTCTTCGCCAAAAAGCAGAAAAGTCTCAATGACTACTTTAAGCGCAATCGTGCTCTCTTTTTGTTGAAACATGACTACTTATTTCTGCCTGATTACGGCTTGCAAAATCAAGTTCGAAAGAGCTATTTAGCTCCCTGAGCAATATCGTCCAATTTGCAGCTTGTAATAACAAGTCTACAAAAAATTATGAGTTATCCAACTCACTGGACAAACTTATCCATGCACGGCTTGCAAAGACAAGTCCACCATAAAATTCATGAGTTAGTCAACTCATTGGACAAATCTATCCAAATCGCATCTTGTAATAAAAAGTCCACAAAACTCCTCAGAGTTATTCAGCTCCCAGGGCAAAAGTCACCCAAATATAGCTTGTAATAACAAGTCTGCAAAAATTTGTGAGTTATTCAACTCATCGGACAAAAATTGTCCAAAAACAACTTGCAAAGATAAGACCACAGCAAAATTTGCGAGTTATTCAACTCGTTGGACAAAGCTGTCCCCCGGTGATTTTCAAAAAAGAAGTCGTCAGCAACTCGAGAGTTATTTAAAACTACCCGAGATACTTTCTAGACAAGTTTGTCTAGTCGTGACTTGTAATAACAAGTTTGCAGTTCTAGGTTTTTGAGAGCACAATGTCAGAACAACCTAGTGAGGTTGGCTCCAGTCAAAGAAATCATGAAGATTCTACTCGCCTAAGAGGTTTCGACTACCTAGATACCATGAGTACTCGTACTTCGCAGAAAGGAGTCGCATCCAAAAGTACTGTACTTCGTGTATCTGAAGAGGCTCATCAAAGTAGTCTTGTGCGCAAACACTTACATCTATTGTACAAGAAATCATTAGGGCAGTTCGTAAGATGCACTAAAACAAAACAAGTCGAAAGCAATGAAAAATTGCAACAAGACTCAGAATTATTTACATTTCAGAGCATTCATGTCATGTTTACATTACAAGAACTAATGTTTGCTTTTGTGCAAGACTACTCATGGTCTACTAAGTGGACGTGAGGAGCAGCTTCGCAAATGTCTTCTAATCCAAGAGGAGGAGGAGCAAAGTAGTACAAATGCAAATCTTTCTGCATAGACAGACAAGTTACTACACTCAAATATTAACAAAATTAGTACTCGGGGGCTGCGGCCACGGGTACTTACAGCCTTAGGCGGGTTGACGATGCAGAACTCTTGCACAATTATGGGGATTTCACCCGTATTCTTGAAAATACGCCTCAATCGTGCCATGACTTCGTCTACGCTGAGTTCTTCAGGACAATCAGTGTACCTCCAAAGGCTCCGCTAGCTCCCAAGCTCGGGGGCTAAGTGCCAATTATTAGTCGAAATATCTTCAATGACTCAGCTAGCTTCCAAGCTCGGGAGCTACACGCCAATAACTACTTGACGTAGCTCCTACGGCTCACTTGGCGCATAAGCTCGGGGGCTGGATGCCGCAAAACTACTCGGATGATGATTTTGTGTGAAGAATAAAGACCCTCAGATTGATTATTTAATCATTCCAAGGCTCGGAGGCTGATAAGCTACACCCAACAGTTGATTTTTTTTAACATGAAAGAAGAAGATTTAATATTTTATTGACCCTCAAGCTGATTCTTCGATTCAACCTAAGGTTCGGGGGCTACTCCATATGAAGTGCAACTTCCGCCACCCTCCATATCACATTCCAAAGATGAAGATTACAAAATCAAGATGATTAAGGGCTTGAGCACACCATAGCCTCATGGCAGCTTTGAGAAACTTTGAAGATTCAGCCAAACAAATTACTCGAAGAGCACCAAAACTACTCGGCGAGGATCTGAAAAAGTACTCAAGGCTGCTGCATTTGACTATGAAGCGTTCGGGGGCTTATCGGGGATAGATCCCCAGTATCCGCAAGGAAGGAAGAAGATGGACTCCTACTAGGATTCCTCTGTAATCCTACTAGGACTCATACCATGTGATCCTACTAGGACTCATACCATGTAATCCTACTAGGACTCATACCATGTAATCCTACTAGAACTCCTACCTTATAACCGACTAGTAATCCCGCCCCCTGAGTATATAAAGGAGAGCAGGGGTCCCTAGATCGATAGGCGAAGAACAACAGAGGACCAAATCATCAACACCAAACAACACCCCAAACAGGACATACGGTATTACGCTACTCTGGCAGCCCGAACCTGTATAAATCCGTATCTTCTGTCCTTGCTTTTACCTTCGAGTTCCAGGTCTAGCGATCCCCCGCCAACCAATCTACTACCTTGGGATACCCCTCGGTAAGTTGCCGAATCTAAACACTGGCAGGAGATGCGATAGAAAATGAAAAAAGTGTGGATGTGGATGAAAGAGTGTTTAGAGTAATTATTAATTAAAAATCAATCACAACTAGAAAAATATAAGTAGACATCTATATGAGTATTATGTTGAAGGATAGAAGTTTAATTTGTAAATAATTTTCAAATACAATAGCTTTTAAAAGCATTAATCCATGTGGGAGCACGGGTTGATGGACCAGTAGTTGCAAATACACAAACCATGAAAGGCAAAGAGAACTGGAACTTCATCACAATTGATAACCGTAAATTATGACAATGGATCTACTCGTTCAGGTTCGATGGCAATAGATACATCTATCACTTCAAAAACTATATGCATAGCATGTTCTTGGAGGGATGGGGAGGGAAGATACCTCTATTACGATTACATGCATTACTCCGTTTTTGTTTTTATGTAATCGTATATTACATATGTCTCTACTTTTATCACAGAATGTTATACCTATGGGGTCGAACTAGTTTCATCGAGAGGTAGGCAAGAATTTATGAGTTTGTTTTCACCAAGTGCAGGGGCGGAAGATGTGTGCATGCCAGTCACAAGGTGGAAATTACCAAATCTCTCATAGAGAAAACAGGGGACAACATAATTTGCAATCACATATACTTGGCACATATTGCATTGCACGAACCAAAAGAAACACACTTTTGAGGTTCTGGACAACAATTATTATGCGCTTCTCAATCCGCATGTAGATTGAACAAGTAACCAGGGATGCCATCGTTGATGACCCAATTATTATTCACAAACAGATAAATACAGCAGGATTTGACGACACGCATATATTTGCTTGTGGAATACCCATCAGTCAGCAGATTGCCGCATCGCGCTTAATGCTTGGGCTTCGGCTTCTTCACTATCATCACGGTGCAGTGTGCATGGTGGGCACAATAATCGCTCACGCTTCCAAGAACAGCCCTGATGGAGGTTGAAGAGAGTCAATAATACAGAAGGGAAGTGAGAACAAGGAGAAACATTAAGTAGACAAGGAAAAGAATGCAGCTACGAAGTGTAAAAAAGTAAAGCAAACTGTTGCCCTGTATGCAGGTAGGGAGTGAAGAGAAGGAAAAAAAATCCATAGACGACAGGTTCGTTCAACCGAGTCTATAAACTCCTGATAACAGTTGAAACAATTTCTTAATTCTAAAGGTATTTGCCAGCAACCAGATTTCAAGATTAAATTGCGCGCGGTGTATTTGCCAGCAGCCAGCAACAATTTCTTGGTGATTTGTATTATTGCAGGTGTACGCATTCATCCACACAAGTTCAGTGATCATCGCTCTTAACATGTTAATCTGAAATCAGTTTTTTTGTGTTACGTTCCGTCATCGCCGATAAATGGGTGTCTCTGGTTTTGGAGCAGAGAGGGAGGTACTGGATGGAGAACACGGGAGGAGAGATTAAAGAGGAGGAAAAGGAGAGTAGAGGCAGAGCAAGACCTTTTGATGGCTCCGTAGCCGTGGCTGCCGACGACGAGCATCTCGGCGTGGTGCCTCTCGACGGCGTCGCAGAGGACGTTACGTGCGTCCCCCTCCATCGCCTCGTACTCGGCGTCGGCCACCTGCAGTTCAGCACGCCGAGCATGAGAACACGGAAACCTTGCGATTAAGAGAAAAAAAAATCAATTCCTATTCGGCACATGTGGATGGAGTGGAGCGTACCTGCGCGCAGAGCTCCTTGGCTTTCTCGATGACGCGCAGCGCCGTGCGCTTGAGGTCCGCCTCCACGAACGGCAGCACGTCCGCCGCGCCTGAATCGACCCGTCGTTCAGTGACCCACTCCAATAATCAATAATCCCCATCCACCTCGAGGTGGAGCCATGGAGGGGAAGAGGGATGCGATGGGTGGAAGCAGCGCGTACCTGGTCCGGCGAGGCCGACGGCGGAAGCGGCGGATGGCTTTGCGGTGACGACGACGAGGCGGTACTGCTGCGGCTGCCCCGCCGGGAAGAAGTGCTGGAGCGCCCACTGCAGCGCGTAGAAGCTGTGGTCGCTCTCGTCCACCCCCGCCACCATCGTCATCTTCCCCGCCGCAGCGGCGGCCGCCGGCGCGGACGACGCCTCCTCCGCCATGGCTCCTAGCTAGATCTCCTCCCTCTCGGGTAGCAGCTCCCCTGGGTTCCTTCCCGCAACAAGCACGCGCTCCGCTCCCGCTCCCCGGACGAAGCGCCTAGAAGAAGCAACGGATCGCACTTGGCAGCAGGTGCCAGTGCCGCGCACACTTCCACCTTTCCTAAAACCGGATATCACCGCCCACTGGCAGGCGGGGCCCACCTCGAATAATTGAGGGGGGGGGGGGTGGGGGGCGACTGCTGGTCCGTGATCCGGAAGTGGTCTCCGCGGCACACCGTGTGTGCAAGGTCGCTACCGTCGCCGACGCAGTCTCGGGCTAGGCTCAGATACGGCCTGTACTGTACCCCGGTATGTAGTGCCGGTGGTCACTCAATAATGCATGACGCATTCAATGGATGGATGGAATGCTTGGAGGCTGGAGGGAGGAGCCTCGGGGAAGACGACGACAGGCAGACCCCGGTAGTTGAGTGGCAGGCACGACCGCGATGGCTGATGGATGGATATAGACGTACGGGGGGACGAAGGCGCCTCCACCGGCTGGAGCTGGACCGCCGGGGTCGACGGAGTTGGACACGTTCCGTCGTTCCCTTTCCTCCCTTGCTTTTAGAGCTCTTTTATCCGCTCACGATGCCCCTTTTGCCTGCCTGCTGCGCGCGCCCGTGGCAATGATTGGCTCCCGGGCGCCGATTAGCCGTGCCGTCTCCGGCAACCAAACCAAACCAACTGAGACGTGTGTCCTTTCCAAGCCAATAGCCGCCGATGGAGCAGGGAGGACTGAGGAGTGCGTGCGAGTGCGCTACGAGCTGCACTGCATAATTTCTGTGGGAGCAGAGTCGGAGTGCGATCGGGACTCGGGAGGATTTGTCTCACGGCAAATGATATTGCTTTTTATTAAGAAAGCTATGCATCAACCGTGGTTCCGCATGTGTTAATGTTTTAAAAAATTATTGTATTTGAAAATTATTTAAAAAATAAACTTTCAATTAATAGTTAAAATTATTACCTATTACTTTTTTTAATCCTTCAACATAATGCTCATATCAATGTCTACTTATATTTTTCTAGTTATGATTGATTTTAATTAATAATTACTCTACACACCCTTTCATCGGCATCCACACTTTTTTTTATTTTTTATCGCACCTCCATATATTATGTTTAACATAAAAATCAATATTTTTTATCACTTCCTCACATACATGTATAAATGGTCTATATGGTGTCACTCATCATATGTGTATACCTTAATCAGTATTTCTATATTAACAATGACATAATAGGTAATTTAGAATCACCTATTAGTTTACTTTTGAAAATTTATGTATGATGCACATGAAGGTAATTAGATTACGATTTAGGTACTTACTTTAGATTATTTTTAATAACAACAAACGTGGGTAACTTAGATAAAGATTTAGAAGGACATTTTAAGTTATGCTTTATAATGACATGCATAAGTAAATTGGATTGGAAGAGCTCGGCAATTTAGATAAAAGTTTAGTGTTTATTTTAGAATATTTTCATAATGAAAGTGGTGGGTAACTTTTTAAAAAATATTTGTGACACAAAACTATTTTCATTATTAGAGTTTACTAGATTGATGTTTGATGTTTCTAATTTTGTGAGAATTTTTTAGGATTTGTCCTTTTTTCTAGCGTGTCTCGTAGAACTTAGTCTCCAATGGAAAAAAATAAGGCCACATTGCTACAAAACTATACCTTGAGCTACCTCTCATTTGTTAAATATTCGAACACAATACTTATATAGATATATACGTATCATCTTTACCGATTGTGATAGATTTTAGTTAGTAATTACTCTATAATATTTTCATCCACATTTATAATCTTTAACTTTTCACATTGCATTGCAGTTGTGTGCTTCAATTTGTATATTCTCATCACTTGCTCTATATCTTTATAAATTGTGACACACATCATGCTTATGTACCTTAATAATTATATCATATACTAATATATAATTTAGAACCATATATTGGTCTATATTTGTAATTAAGATGATTTGGATTAAAATTTAGGTTACCTCATGTTATTTTTAATAATAGCACGTGTGGGTAATATAGATGCACATTTATGGGTTACTTTAAGGTATTTTTATTTAAGTATTAGTGGTGGACAATTTAGTTATAAATTTAGGAAGTTATTTTAAATTATTTTTATAATAACATAAGTTAGTAATTTTGATAACGAATGTTGCTAGAAGTGCACCTCTTACCCGTGAATTAAATCTAGACCCTTGATTATTAAGAAAAAATCCAATTAGAAAATAGAAAAAAAAAAACTACTAACCCACTTCTTTCCAACTACCGGTGACATGTTGTTGACGCCGGATTTCGTCACCAGTAGAATCGGCGCCAAGAAGGAAGGAAATCGGAGAAGTACGGTTGGGAATCGGCCAAATGGTGTTATAGTACGGAATCGGCTGGCGACTTTTGTCTCGCTTCAGGACGAATGCACCAGAATCCCAATCGGCAATCTTTTGCCGATGAAAAATCGGCCGATTAGGAGGATGGACTAATTGGGCCTGTATGGGCTTGGAAAGGGATGGAAGGATAAGGTGGGGGTCAGCCCACAAGGCGTGGGGTAACCAACCTAGCACGGATTGTGCTTGTAGATATTCGTTTTCTGTTTGAATTAGAGATAGAATTCTAGTCGGTTAAGAAATTATCTGTACGGGGCTATAAATAGCTACCTTTGTAAATCTGTAGAGAACAATCAATCAATACAACAAGTTACTTTCTTCTTCGTACTTACTTTCGAGCAGGCGACTTCGCCGTTACTTTTTCTTCTCACGAGTTCGTGCGGGTTGGCAGGGCTGCATCATCTTGATCTCCGGCCGATTCTGTAAGTTCCGTTTATCGAGTAATATCTAAGCTTTAACTTCCGGCGCATCGCTGTTGTTTCGTTTAGATTTATTCATCAGTTATCGATATCAACTAGATTCATAGGTTTTTACCTGTTTTCCTAGTTTTTATCACCAATTATCCCGCTAGGAATCGGTAGTATCGGCTTTCATTATTTTCTATCGTTAGTTCCATTCGTTGCCGATTAGATCTTTTCCTAGTGCTGTTATCACAAGCTTTGTACCGATTACTTTAGTATTTCTCTGTCTACAAGACTACAGGGATCGCGCTGTCTTATAGCCGATCTTATTACCACAGTGAATCGGCCGATTCGCCGATAAACTCTCTCGATCGGAAACTTAGCCGATCGTAGTTTCTGAGTTTGACACGTGTTCTTCCTTGCCAATCAACAGGTCAGATTGGCTGGCACGCCACGCGAACCGCACCAGGGCATTCACCCGAACAGGAGCTAAGCAGATTCTCCCGGGTCGTGTGTCGGTCGCTGGGATTCGGTTGACCGATTTCTAGCGCTAACACACTTTTGGCACGCCCGGTGGGACCAATACAACCGCTATCATGTCGAAAGCTGCTGAAGTCTCCGAAGATAACGTCATCGAAGTGACGGAAGCAGATCTAAAGGACGACCAAAAGGAAGATCTGAATAAGTATTTGAAGCAAGTCCAGAAAACTTGCTTGAAATCCTTCAGTCGGTCCAGGAGCGGGGAGACTGTTAAAAAGACTCCTTTCCCTACTCCCCGTCAGATCACAATCTCTGAAGATTCGGATAAAATGTCTGATATGATTCAACAATCTCTTCATCACGCCTTCATCAATCAATCCCCGGTACTTTCAAACATGGTGCACAATGCTGTAGTCAACTCCTTCGCCGGAGGTATACCTCAAGGGTACAGGGGACCAACGTATTTTCAGCCGATTCCACCAAATCAGGCTTATCAGGCTTCGCAGCCGATCCAATCTTCTGTCGGAGGATCCGGTGCTTCTGCAACATCAACTCCTTTGGGATATGGTTCTATCCAACTGTCCTCTGCACCGTTCCCTCCAGTCAGCCCTTTACCCTGGGGGGCACCTTTAAACACGGCCGGTTTAAATCAATCGGTCAGTCAAGGAAATCCTCCGTTCCAGATACCCTCCCAAACGGCCACTCGGCCGATCATACCACCATACCAGCCTGTCGCTCCGGAGGTCAACAAGACGTCAGAACTCATGCTATATGATGAAACAAGTGGTTCATACAAGCAGCCGACCTTTACCACACCACCGGCTTATACTCAGATACCACCTTTTCATCAACCTCCTTTTATTCAGCCTCCGATTTATCAGCACGTGCCGATACCGCAGCCAACTGTTCCCCAGCAACAACCAGATTGGTCGGCGCAAATTGCAGAGGTAATGCAAGAACAATTCGGCTTGAAGCCGAAAATGCAAACTTATACCTATAGAACACCATACCCATCTACATATGACTTGTTGCCGTTCCCCCATCGGTACAAAGTTCCTGATTTTACCAAATTTTCGGGGATGGATGACACTTCTACCGTAGAGCATGTGAATAGATTCATCATCCAATACGGGGAGGCAGCTACGCAAGATGCCCTGCGGGTACGCTTGTTCTCATCATCCTTGTCTGGATCGGCCTTCCAATGGTTCACAACTTTGCCACCAAACTCAATTATCATATGGGCCGATCTAGAAAGACAGTTCCACAAGTACTTCTATGCTGGGGTCCATGAAATAAAGCTGTCTGATTTAACTAGCCTCCGGCAAAGAAGTGATGAGCCGATACCCTCGTATATACAGAGGTTTCGGGAAATCAGAAACAAATGCTACTCCCTGGCTCTAACCGATGCACAGTTGGCCGATATAGCTTTCCAAGGCCTGCTGCCACACATTAAAGAGAAATATGCTTCACAAGAGTTCGAGAGCCTGAGCCAGATTGTCCACCGATTGTCCGGGCAGGAAGTGCGTCTATTCGATCCAAGAAGGAATTTCCAGAAGAAAGTGGCATTCCTGGAAGAATTGGAGGACGAAGAAGATGCCGAAATCGGACTTGCAGAGTGGATTAAGGGAAAGAAACCGATATCATGCCCATTCGGCAAGAAGGAGCCGGAAGCATTCGGTTTCGATACAACTAAAGCTGATAAAATCTTCGATCTTCTACTCCAGGAAGGGCAGATTAAACTCTCGCCTTACCATACAATACCCTCTGCCGAACAATTGAAAAAGATGAAGTATTGCAAGTGGCACAATGCCACATCACATGATACCAACGAGTGCAAAATCTTCAGGCAACAAATACAGTCGGCCATTGAGCAAGGTAGACTCAAATTTGAAGTGCCGGCAAAATCGGCCAAACCAATGAAGATCGACCAACACCCCTTTCCTACCAACATGGTTGATACGGGAAAGAATTCCCTCCAAACAAAAGTGCGGACGTCCGAATCGGCCAGAAAGAGTGGCGCTGTCGATCCCAGAAATCAAGTTACGTCTGAAGATGTCAAGGGAAAGTGACGAATGGAGGACGATGATGGTGAGTCGGAAGGGCCACGCATTACTTCCCAGTTCCTGCTCCAAAAGTACCAACGCCAACATGAACGTTCAAGGTCCCGAGAAGAAGCAATGCGTCGGCACGAGGAGCACTGGAGATGCCCGTTCTTCATTCATTGTTGGGAAAATAACCTCAGACTACCATCGGCTGATACTTGCCCAGAGTGCAACGGTCCCTATCGACGCAATCGGCCGTTCACCAGGTCTCGCTCCAGAGACGGAAGGCCAGAACCGATCAGCAGGAATTGGCGCAACCCAGATGATCAGCGCCCTCCCATGCGTGATCGGCTGGGGGGCAGGAGTGACCGATATGATCGGTCAGAAGATAGAAGCCACAATAGGCAGGGGGGCAGGGCCGATCGACATGATCAATCAAATAGCAAAGCCAGCGTTCACAGCCGACTCGAAGACATGGCCGATGCTCGGGTAACGGACGGGAACCCGTTAGGACGCGAGCCGGAATGGGAACGCGCCGGGAAAGAAGGGAAGCCAATAAACCCCAGGTGGTGCCCCGATGGTTTAACCAAATCACAAAAACGGAGGATCCAACGCCTCCGCCAATGGGAACAGCAAGAAGAAGAAAGCGCGATGGACAAGAAGGAAGGGAGACCTCGGGTATGGCGCCCCAAAACAAACGACAAGGGAAACAATGAGCCAGCGGGTGACGAATCGGCAGCCGAGATCGGTATGGTTTTCATATTGCCGATGGAGTTCATGACCCCTGCCGATCAACAGGACGTATCGGCGATAGAAGAACAGACAGCACGGTTGGCTTTAGAACCAATGATGGCCACGTTCGAAAAACCCGAAGACGACGAACGACAACACATGAAGGCGTTGTTCCTTAAAAGGCATGTTGACGGTCGCCCCCTCACTAGATTGATGGTTGACGGAGGAGCTGCTGTCAACATTATGCCGTATACCGTGCTCCGGAAGCTGGGAAAGAGCGACGACGACCTAACCAGGACGGACATGATGCTCAAGGACTTCGAAGGCAAGGTGTCAAACGCTCGCGGTGCTCTCTGCGTCGACCTCACCATCGGCAGTAAGACCCTTCCTACCACGTTTTTCGTCATTAATGGCAAAGGGTCCTATAATATGCTTCTTGGCCGAGACTGGATACACGCAAACTGCTGCATCCCGTCAACTATGCATCAGTGCCTCGTACAATGGGTCGGCGATAACATCGAGGTGGTCAAAGCCGACTCCGCGTACAGCATCGCAACAGCCGACGCACAGCAATGGAGCTGCGAAACCGTCAGGTGCATATCATGTAGGGTGTGGGAAACCGATTTCCTGAAGGTCACCGATTTTGGCCTACAGCCGATCCGAGCAGTCGGCTCCGAGGAAACGGAATAGATGGATCAGTTCGCCCGAGAAGACGGGAAGCTGGGGCACGGATTCACGTCGGCCGATTCATTGGAGATGATAGACTTAGGTGACGGGACCAAACCAAGGCCGACTTTTATTAGTGCAAATTTAGACCCAGAGTATAAGTGTAAATTGACAAAATTATTAAGAGAATTCAAGGATTGTTTTGCTTGGGAGTATCACGAGATGCCCGGTTTAGATCGATCTATTGTTGAACATCGGCTACCCATAAAGCCAGGGTATCGGCCGTACCAACAACCCGCACGGCGATGCAATCCTAAAATTTTACCAGACATAAAAGCTGAAATAACTCGGCTAATTGAAGCAAAATTTATTCGGCAATGTCGTTATGCCGAGTGGATTTCTAATATCGTGCCAGTGTACAAGAAAAACGGGAAGCTGCGCGTTTGCGTTGATTTCAGGAATCTTAATCAGGCAACGCCGATGGATGGTTACCCCATGCCTACGGCCGATGTACTGATCGACGCCGCCGCGGGACACAAAATTATTAGCTTCATGGATGGAAACGCCGGATACAATCAAATACTTATGGCCGAAGAGGACATACCCAAAACGGCTTTCAGGTGTCCGGGACATCTTGGTTTATTCGAGTGGGTGGTGATGACTTTCGGCTTGAAGAATGCTGGCGCTACATATCAGAGGGCCATGAACTACATTTTTCACAAACTCATTGGCCTCCTGGTGGAGATCTACATCGATGATGTTGTGGTCAAGTCCAAAAGCCACGAGGAACACCTGGCCGATTTGCGAAGGGTGCTAGAGTGTACCAAAAAGCATGGTCTTAAGATGAATCCCAACAAATGCGCTTTCGGCGTCTCCGCCGGACAGTTCTTAGGATTCATGGTCCACGAACGAGGTATAGAAGTCAATCGGAAGACCATAGCGGCCATCAACAAAGTCGTTGCTCCACAGAACAAAACTGAGCTACAGTCTCTAATTGGCAAGGTAAACTTCATCAGAAGGTTTATATCTAATCTATCTGGACGACTCCAGGCGTTCACGCTACTTTTGAAGTTGAAGCCCGACCAGGAGTTTATATGGGGAGAAGAACAGCGCAAGGCGTTAGAGGATATCAAGCGATACTTGGTCTCACCGCCAGTCTTGGTCCCCCCTCAAACTGGTAAGCCGTTTAAACTATATTTATCAGCCGATGAAAAAGCTATTGGGTCGGCTCTAGTCCAAGAGTTTGAAGGCAAAGAACGGGTAATTTATTACGTCAGTAGAAGACTCCTGGATGCCGAAACAAGATATCCTCCGGTAGAGCGTTTGTGTTTGTGTCTTTACTTCTCGTGCACCAAACTCAGGCACTATCTACTGTCGGCAGAATGCGTAGTTGTATGCAAAGATGATGTAGTGAAATACATGCTATCACTGCCGATATTGAAAGGACGAATCGGTAAATGGATCTTAGCTTTATCAGAATTTGACCTACGGTATGAATCGGCAAAAGCCGTCAAGGGTCAAGTCATGGCCGATTTCGTCGCCCAGCACTGTGGACCGGAGATCGCCCTCGTGGAACTAGCGCCTTGGCAATTATTTTTTGACGGGTCATCATGCGGGGTCGGATCAGGAATCGGCATCGTCCTCATATCGCCTTGGGGGGCAAGCTATGATTTTTCTCTGCCGATAGAAACCGCCGCTACTAACAATCAAGCGGAGTACAGAGCTGTATTGAAAGGCTTACAATTATTGAGAGAAGTCAAGGCCGATTCTATTGAGATCTTCGGGGATTCTATGCTAATTGTGGATCAACTAACCGGAAGGGCTGAGTGCAAAGATGATATATTAAGAATCTATCACGACGATTGCGTACAGCTTTTAAAAGGATTCAGATCGGCAGTAATCGAACATGTTCCAAGAGACCGCAACGAGGAAGCAAACAAACTCGCCCAACACGCATCTGGGTATCGGCCGATTCTGGGCGCCATGGCCTTAGAACTTGCAGCCGACGATTGGCGTAAAGAAATTGCCGATTACCTGAAGGATCCGTCTAAAAAGGTGGAGCGACGAGTACGCTTTCACGCTACCAAGTACGTACTGCTCGAAGATGATCTGTTCTACCGAACGATCGACGGTGTTCTTCTTAAATGCCTTGGGACAGAAGAAGCCAAGACTCTAATGGGAGAGATCCATGAAGGGGTATGCAGAGCTCACCAATCGGCACATAAGATGAAGTGGATGATCAGAAACAACGGGTACTATTGGCCTACGATCCTCGAAGACTGTTTCAAATATTATAAGGGTTGTCAGGAGTGTCAAAAGTTTGGTAATGTCCAACGTGCACCAGCGTCGGCCATGAATCCCATCATCAAACCATGGCCGTTCAGAGGGTGGGGAATAGACCTTATCGGCCAAATTTATCCACCATCGAGCAAGGGGCACAAGTTTATTCTGGTGGCTACTGATTACTTCACCAAATGGGTGGAGGCAATCCCATTAAGGACTGTGACTTCGGCTATCATGGCCGATTTCGTAAGGGACCATATCATCTACCGATTCGGTATCCCTCAAACTATAACAACCGATCAAGGAACAATGTTCACATCGGGGGAATTTGAGGAATTTACGACCGAAATAGGCATCAAATTGTTGAATTCTTCTCCGTATTACGCTCAAGCCAATGGTCAAGCAGAATCCTCCAACAAAGGAATAATCAAGTTGATCAAAAGGAAGATTGAAGAATATCCGAAGAAGTGGCACCTGTGTCTGACTGAGGCCCTATGGGCATACAGAATGGCCTGTCATGGGGCTACCAAGTTATCCCCCTATCAGCTGGTATACGGCCACGATGCAGTACTGCCATGGGAATCGAGGGCAGGATCAAGGCGCATTTCACTTCAGGACCAGTTGTCAGCCGATGATTACTCGTCTCTGATGAAAGGAGAACTTGATGATTTGGCCGGCCAATGACTAAGGGCTCTGATAAGTATCGAAGAGAATAAAAAGAGAGTGGCCAGGTGGTACGATAAGAAGGTCAAAGTCAAGCAGTTCTCCCCCGGAGACTTGGTATGGAAGTTGGTACTACCGATCGGGTCGAAAGATCCTAAATTCGGCAAATGGTCTCCTACCTGGGAAGGGCCGTATAGAATCGGCAGATGCGCTCCAGGGAATGCCTACATTTTGGAAACAATAGAAGGAGAAGAATTCAATAAAGCTCTGAATGGAAGGTACCTAAAAAGATATTACCCAAGTATATGGGTTGGAGCCTAAGAAATCAACCGTGATACAATCATATATAACCGATATGAGTCGGTTTTGAGACACACATAAAGTCGACCGGAACGGCCGATTACATTCATTCGGTACGGCGACGGAGTACATGGCCGACAAAACACTAAGTCGCCCTTAGAACAAAAAATACAAAAAAACAAACTAATTGTTCTTCTTCTGGGATGCCTTCCCATTCCGCTCCGACTCACCTCGAAGGCGCGAGGCCTCTGCCGCTGCAAGAATGACGGGCCGAGGAAGCAGGCGGGCCCTATCGGTGGAAGGCCGCTGGCCGCCGTTCCTCTCCATGTAGTCCAGGATCGTGCGGGCTACCGAAGTGACGTCATCTCCAGGAACGTCACGATGACGACCCCTCATGGTTGGAGATCGGCGAAGGCTTTCACTCACCACGGCATGCAAGACTACACGAGCCTCTGCAGTAATGTGGTCTTGAAGCTCCGCTCGTTGGGCCAGAATCAGAGCCTTGTCCTCCGGAGTCAACGGATCTTCAGAGTGGATGCACTCGATGGCGCGCACGAGCTCCGGACCAAGGCGTTGGGGCTGAAACAAAGAAGGGATAAGGCGAAATGTTCGTTCCCTAAGATCTAAGAGCAGAAGTCGGGGCTTCACCTGGTTAACAGAAGAAGATGATGATGAGGCCATGACGAAATAGTTGCGCCGATGGGAAGAAGAAGAAAAGTGAAATGGGAGCCGAGCCAATGCTATCGGGAGTAGGCACCGAGGTCGATATTTATGAGAAAAATACGTGGAAATCTGGTGAGGCCACATCCCATCGGTAATAAGGGAGGCAGTAAATAGAGAGGGCGTCGCGCAGGGTCGGTCAAAGAAGATAGTAAATGTTCGTACAGAAACGGCCAGTGTTTTACAGATTACCCAAAAGGGTATCGATAGCCGTGATAGCCCGGCGCCGGATCTGATCGGCAGAGTCAAGAACCCGTTGGTCTTCTTCCGCCGATCCGGGGACCTCCGATGCGCTGCGATGGAGTCTCAGAGCCTCTTGAGCAAAACGCTGCCTCTCCCGTGTCAAATCGGCAATAGCAGAGGGTAACTCTTGAAGTTTGTTCTCTTCGGCGCTGATTGCCTTGGTCACTTGCTCCATCTCTTTGGCAAGTTTCGCCCTCTGACGTTTGAGGCGGTCTATTTCACTAATGATCGCCGGACGTGAGTCTTCTAGGACATGGATACGACGATGCGCTTCTTGAGCCTGACGCTTGAAAGCGTCTTCATCTTCACGAGTCTTGGCCAGTTTCGCGCGATCGGCCATGTGACGAAGGGCCCTAAAGACCGGGATCCTCATGGACTCGATGAAGGCCGCCGGTGCCAAGGCCTCTTCCGCTTCCTCTGGTACTCGTCCGCTGACGTCACTGAAGAGCTGCCGAATCGGCGAAGCATCTTCTACCAATCGGCCGATGTCCCCCTGTAGGAGGGATCGGATGTTGGTAAGTTTAGCTCGGACGTCGTCAGGAACGGAGCTTAGAGCAACTTGGCGGGATGCGACTTCCTCGTCATCAGAGAGAGCGACTGCGAAGGAGAAGAGGCTGTTGTCTGGGGAGTCTTGTTCCTAAGAAAATAAGAAAAAGGGGTGAATCGGCGGGGAAACAGAGCGAATCGGTTGGTTGAAAGCTGGTTTAGTAACTTACCATTTTAAAGCGAATTTCTTCATGCTGCGCTTGTAAAGCCGTCGTGACTTGCTCAGCGGCCTGTGCCATGGGTTCATCTGATGAAGAGGATTCCACGACAATCGGCGCGGTGCTCGGACCAGCTCCCTGAGAAGAAATCGGTTGTCGAGAAGCGCCCGGTGTGCTGATGGCCTGCGACAAAGATTCGGTTAAATACATTACGCGGATACCCGAAGGAAATTCGTAAGATAAGTACCGTACCTCAATGAATGAGGGCAGGGGCGCATTGGCGTCCGGTCGAGTTGTCGCCGATTGTGGTATTTCCATAGAAGTGCTCTGGGAAATACAGAGTTAAGAAAAGTTAAATATTTAAATAACGATCGGAGATGGCAAAACTCGGACTTACCTGCATAGCTTCCAACAATAATGACGCGGCAGCCACTCCGGCTTGTGTGATGGCTTGAGTATCGGCGCTTTGTGTGACCTGGGAAGATGGTACAGTCAAAGATTCTGCCGATACGAGCACAGGAGGATCCGCCGATTCCGTACGAGCTTGGACTCGGTGACTGGTTTTCTTGACGACCTTCTTATGAACCTTCTTCGATCGGCCAGCGATCATGTCAACTGATGGAGCGTCGTAGCCGATAAGAGGATAGGTGGTGTATGGATAGCTCTCTATTAGCCGACCGCTGCGGCTGTGTGTTGGAGGGGTCCGATTCTCGGCCTAAAGAAGCAGTGAAATCATTAGTGCTCAATCATGCTGGGAAGAATAAAAATCGGCGATCAGAAATACCTCGGCGTTTGAATCAATGTTGGCTGGGTCTAGAAGGTTGCAGTATGCCGATGCTGAGTTGCAGAATAGAAATTGTTTCCATTCGGCCCACCAAAGTTTGAACGGATGGACGGCAAATGGAAATAATAGCCAATCATTCAAATTAATCGTACTAGAGTCCGGAATTCGGTCTCGCAGCCGACAGTAATCCAGGCCAGTTGTGAGCACATCTCTGAATTTGATTTGGCCAGCAAAATACACTTGTATCGGCAATTGGCCCATGCCGAATTGTCGTGCGGCAGTAGACGGGTTGTAGAATTCGTATGTAGGGGCATCTTTCCCCGAAAAGAAGTTGGCCGGTAGGAGCCCTGGTTTGATCAGTTCTTCATAAAGATCTTCATCAAACCGGCCAGAGGTTGAATCGAAGCAGGAGGGGAGCTCAAAGACTGGAATGTCTCGCTGGTATGGAAACCAGATGGTCGCGTCCTCATTAAATCCATTATAAAAACACCGAAAGTATTCGGCTACCTTTGTAGCAGAATACGCACAACCTGGAAAAGCTGACGCTGCTTCACCGAAAGACATGCATCGGCGACGCTCGTTAGGGTCTTCCGCCGATTCGATATTGGGAAACATCATATGGTCCACTGGCTGCCGGGTGATTCTGTTCATGTAAAGGTTCAACCATAGATTGACAAACCACCAAGGCCCGCCTGGGTTGCCGATTGGTTCTCCCTTGGAAAGTTTTGTGCCGATTTGATGGAGCATATGGTATACGGCACCCAGAAGATGTTTCCCGAGGGGAATATGGCTTCCTCTGGACAGTGCTTCAGCTAAGGATTGGGTGTTGGTTGTTGGGCCGGCGGCTCTTCCACAGAAGAGGTGTTTTTCTAGCCACATCATCAGGAAAGCTGTGTGTTCCCTGTTCTCAACAGTACCGGTTTTCTTGTTACTACTGATAAAGCCCTTCCAGCCGCCGATTCCCCTTGTGTCCAGCCGATGCGACGTTGTGGTCAAAAGGTGGAAAGGTGTGTCAGGAGAAGATATGTCCAGGCCGGTCAAGAGGACCACATCGGCCAGAGTGGGGGTCATAGGACCGTGTCCAAATAAGAACGCGTTAAGTGCGTCAGACCAAAAATAGGAAGCCGCCATCACTAACGGCTCGTTCTTCTCCATTTGAGACAGGGAGAGGTTGATGCATTGGCCGATTTTGAGCTCTTCCCACAAGACACTCTTGGACGCTGCCACCCGTTGGTACCATTCCCTCCAACCTGGGGTCTCATTCGGCCAAGATCTGAAAGTGCTCGCCCATTGATCTAAGTTCATATCGGACCATTTGAAGGGCACTCGGTCAGTTTCCAAATTTATAAGATCCGCCGGATCCGGGTCTCCCATGGGACTGAGGCAAACAAGGCCTGGACTGCCCGTGAGATGAATAGTAATTCTATGTCTAACCGCCTAAAAAAGGAAAAGGGGCATAGGAATGTAAGGAGTAGATCTAAGATAAATACATTACCGATAGGGGAAGGATTCGGTATTTACCTCTGGGATAAAGTTCTGAGTAATCGGCATGGTCGCCGACGCGGATGTGGATGACGGGGCCGTGATGGGGATCGCCATTGGGATTTCTGATGAAGCTCCTTCATCTGTGGGGAGAGTAACGGTTGTCGCCGTCACCGCCGGAGACGCTATCTCTGGGGCGTCGCGTGCGGGAGAGCTGCCGGAAGGGGCCGCCATGGAAGGGAAGAAGGAAAAAGTAAACAGGAGGTGAAACTAGAAGGCTTCGGTGGCAAGGGAAAATGTTAAAAGAAGAAGGATGCGCGCGCGTTGGGGAAAGAGACGTGAGCTTGAAGATGAGGTGCGGTGAAGCGCTATTTATAGGATGCCCGAAGAGAGGGTAAAAATGGAATTTTCACCGCGCCGGCGCTTCAGGTTTTTCGGGGGTAGTGGCTGTCGTGGGCGCCCGTTTCAAAAATTGCAATGATCAGCCGGGAGACCGCGAAACGGAAGGATATTTTCACTACGGCCGTTTCGGAGGGGAGGTTATAAAGAATTTCGAAGTAAAAGACTGTGTTTTACTCCGAAACTGGGGGGCATGTGTTGACGCCGGATTTCGTCACCAGTAGAATCGGCGCCAAGAAGGAAGGAAATCGGAGAAGTACGGTTGGGAATCGGCCAAATGGTGTTATAGTACGGAATCGGCTGGCGACTTTTGTCTCGCTTCAGGACGAATGCACCAGAATCCCAATCGGCAATCTTTTGCCGATGAAAAATCGGCCGATTAGGAGGATGGACTAATTGGGCCTGTATGGGCTTGGAAAGGGATGGAAGGATAAGGTGGGGGTCAGCCCACAAGGCGTGGGGTAACCAACCTAGCACGGATTGTGCTTGTAGATATTCGTTTTCTGTTTGAATTAGAGATAGAATTCTAGTCGGTTAAGAAATTATCTGTACGGGGCTATAAATAGCTACCTTTGTAAATCTGTAGAGAACAATCAATCAATACAACAAGTTACTTTCTTCTTCGTACTTACTTTCGAGCAGGCGACTTCGCCGTTACTTTTTCTTCTCACGAGTTCGTGCGGGTTGGCAGGGCTGCATCATCTTGATCTCCGGCCGATTCTGTAAGTTCCGTTTATCGAGTAATATCTAAGCTTTAACTTCCGGCGCATCGCTGTTGTTTCGTTTAGATTTATTCATCAGTTATCGATATCAACTAGATTCATAGGTTTTTACCTGTTTTCCTAGTTTTTATCACCAATTATCCCGCTAGGAATCGGTAGTATCGTCTTTCATTATTTTCTATCGTTAGTTCCATTCGTTGCCGATTAGATCTTTTCCTAGTGCTGTTATCACAAGCTTTGTACCGATTACTTTAGTATTTCTCTGTCTACAAGACTACAGGGATCGCGCTGTCTTATAGCCGATCTTATTACCACAGTGAATCGGCCGATTCGCCGATAAACTCTCTCGATCGGAAACTTAGCCGATCGTAGTTTCTGAGTTTGACACGTGTTCTTCCTTGCCAATCAACAGGTCAGATTGGCTGGCACGCCACGCGAACCGCACCAGGGCATTCACCCGAACAGGAGCTAAGCAGATTCTTCCGGGTCGTGTGTCGGTCGCTGGGATTCGGTTGACCGATTTCTAGCGCCAACACATGTATGCATGCATCCATCCCGTCTTTATCTCTTTAAAGTCCCATCATGCGTGCATAGCATCATAAATATTTAAATTTTTTCCACAATTTTTTTCTCTACTACCGTGCAATGGCATGTAGGTCCCATGTCTGCCATGTCTCATAGTATGATTTTTATTCGTGATATTTGCACATGTATGCTATTTCTGATGTTGCTAAAAATCTAATCTCATGTCCTAGCAATTTCTTGTTACAATGTTATGTATGATACAATTGTCACTCTATCTAAGAATTTAACTTGCCACGTCTCACTTGAAATATGTGCATATAACGCAATTATTACTTACATAAAGAAATAATCTATTAGATGTCAAGAAATATATTTATGTATGTACATTGCAACTCACATGCAACCATTAGTATATATTTTTTTAAAAAAAAGTAGATCAAGTACATACGTGCATCTGTCACGTAATGGAATTAGATTTGCATACATATTTTTTGAAGTTTTTGTACACATCACGTTAGGGGGTTACTCACATGCAACCATTAGTATATATTTTTAAGAAAAAATAGATCACGTATGTACTGCATCTGTCACGTAACTAATTAGATTTACATACATCTATTTTAAATTCTTTTTACACATCACGTTAGGGTAAGTAAGATTAGGGTTACTTTAATTTATTTTATATAACACCATGGGTGGGTAATTTAGAGGCAGATTTAGGGGTTACTTTAGGCTGCATAGGTGAACATAATAGATCCAATGGCTATGATGATTTGAGTCTACCAATTGATGGATAGATGTTTTACTTTTTTTGAGAATTTCTAGGATTTCTCTCTTTTTCTAAAGTGTCCATCTAGAATCCTAGGTGACTTCACCTGAAGGCTTCAAAAGGAACCTTTAGTAATAGTAAGATATTAGTTGAGATTTTTTTTCTTTTTTTTGCGAGGGAAGTTGAGGGGTTTTTTTTCTTTTTGTTTTTTTGAAAGAACTCTGTTTTAGAGCAATATACAACCTGATAAAAATGATTTTTTGTTCTCCAAAATCTTACCTCTAGTACTATGGCGATGTTTGACTGGTGCTAAAGCTGTCATAACTAAGCTGACCAAACTAGTACCCTTCCATATGTTGTCTCTGTCTCTCTTTTTTCAGCCCAATGTGCATTCATAGGCAAAGGAGGTGCATGCAGACGCTAAACGGGCACCCACGTTTAAGTTGGTGGCAAAGCTTACGTGGCCGGACCTTACTGGGAAGAAAGATGACTACAGCTGAAACAGAAGACGAAGGCAACAATGGAATGTCGTGTCGGTGTGCTGACCTGTCACAGTGTGGCCGGACCGCCGGAGTAGGACTAGCGTTCCTGGGCCACGGCGGCCTTGGCAGCAGGTGTGTGGCTGGAACTGGGCCATCGCGTTCCTTACAAGTGTGGCCACAACTGGGCCTTGGCCCTATCAAAAATAAAGGTAATTCATTGTAGCCTGCCGTGCTGAGCCCAACCCGCAGGAAAACGGCGCAGTGATCTTACCTTTCAAGAAGCCCACTGGTTGCGCCGGCACTACTTTTTGCACTATGGAATCAGGAAACCGGCAAAACTTTCCCTCTATTTTTTGCTCAATGTTTGACGGTAGTAATATTTACTCCAACCTCGAACGTTCCTCCATCCGATTTCACAGCGAAAGATGCACTGATTTCTCACCAAGTACATACACCATTTGTCAGTATGTTCCTAGTAACATCAATGCCACGCTAGCATAAAGATGGCTCCAAAAATACCCACTCAAGTCATGGCCTTTGCTTCGAACATGTTATGGAGAAAATAATTAGCACAAGAGCCTGTTGGCAAATTGAACTAAGGGGGTGTTTGGGAGGCATGTACTAAATTTTAGCACATGTCACATCGGATGTTTAGACACTAATTA
>NC_028452.1:43215536-43377050 GCF_000263155.2 Setaria italica | reverse complement strand
GGTAATGATGGATTAATTAGGCTTAATAGATTCGTCTCCCCATTTAGCCTAGCGGTTGTGCAATTAGTTTTGTAATTAGACTATGTTTAATACTCCTAATTAGTGTCCAAACATCCGATGTGACAGGTGCTAAAATTTAGCAACTGCTATCCAAAAAATGTTGGATCTGCCACACAAACATGCTCTTGGAGGTAGGACAAACGGAGCAGCACATGTTTCTCAAGGCATATAAAGGCACACCACCAGCCTTTGGATTCTGCCGCACGCTAGCCCTGCCAAAGCGTCGGCACGGCCAAAGTGCGTCAAAATGAACTACGGGAGGTCAGGCCTGCCAAAACTTTTTTTTTTCCTTTTCAGAGGAAGAGAGAGACGTCTAGAAACAAGAGCAAGTTCCTGTCAGAAGCGGCCAATGGGCTGAGCAAAAGCAACGGGGGGGCAGGACCCAGGAGGGCCCAGTGTTTGGCAATAATTCCTCCTCCTTCCTCAAGTTCCCAATTTTCTTTTTTTTAAAAAAAACATGCAGGCATTAAGAATAAGAAATAAATGTATACTTTTCCTGTTAGGCACCAAGTGCAGAACATTTCATTTCTTTTAGTTCCTTTAGGTAAAAGAACACATCTTTTTCATGCAAAATTCGTCATCCATGCATCCAGACCGCTTCGGGACAACGCCTTTTCCGTTCCCGAAAGCTCAACTCCGGCCTGTGCGGCTGCAGGCGTCTCATGTGTCACTGCGCGCGAGTAGATTCTCCAGCCAGTTCACGTATCAATCGCAATTCAATGCCCATGCATGTGGCTCCTGGGCTGAGCTGATCCGAGGCCGGCGATATGCTCGTGCTGTACGTGTTTACGCGTGTGGCATCCCATGGCGATGGGAACTCGTCTGATTGTCTCATGGCTATCAGATATGCTGTGCGGCCTTTCAGAGCTCGGATAGCCGGTGAAGGCTTTTCTGTGATATGATGTGGGTGTTTAGTGTTGGGAGGCTATGTTCTTTAGTTAATCATTGGAATCTTGAAGCATCTAGAGAAAATTAGTGCCCTATCTCTGTGTCCTACTAATGGGTGCTTGCGTGGAGATTCCTTGTTTCTTTCTGCTGTTGTGCTATGATAAGTTGACAAGGGAAACAAATGGAGAAGAGAATAATTATGCTCCTTCAGAGCCTCAGAGGCCGTAGTTTGTTACAACCGAACCTTGTGATAAGACATCGAACGGCCTCTTATGGTAGGACGACTGATCACTGATGCAGAAAAAGTTGCTGGAACAATTGCAGTTGTTTCAAGTTGCAGATCAGCCACCACCCAAGAAGCTTCAGAGTTAATTCAGACCTCCCAGAGAATATCAGAATACAATCTCAATTCTCACACAGGCAACATAACAGTAGAGAACCAAACACACACACACACACACAGAGATCTAGAGAGAGAGAGAGAGAGAGAGAGAGAGAGAGCCACATATATACCACTAAACAACAACACAACACTGGGAAGAAAACGACCTGCCGGAGCTGGATTATACCACACCAACCAGCAGACGAGTGGAGGAGTGACGACGGGTTCAGCAACAGCCAACAGCTAGCGTTGAACGTCCACGCCGTACGGCAGCGGGGGAGGTTTGGTCTGGCTGCCTTCCCCTTCCGTTCCACCGCTTCCCAGATGCCGCCTGCCTCCCGCCCGGCTGCGCCCACCGACCTGTCCTTCTCGGCTCTCGCCTGCCCGAATGCAGCCGCGGAAAACCTTAACGAAAGTGCGTCCACAGGAATTCCTAAAAACTCTGCTTTCGGTGGAGGCCTTTAACCTACGGAGGAGCCACCGATGGACTTTTCTGCAAGTGTAATTAATCCTTGCAAAAACAAACTAAAGAAAAGTTTCCGCAACTTTAGATCATGTCCTCTCTTTTATTTCTTCGCATCAAACGTTACATATATACACTTCGAATATATATAGAAGTCGTTTCAAGCATATGCACAATTGATAAGATTGGTTACAAACTTACATGCCATGTTGCCTGTTTATATCTGAAGAATTTTTTTCTTCCTCATTTTATTTTGGAAGAACAGGATTTTCTCTTAATTTACTTAAAAAACAATTATTTAAATTTATATAGTACTACCTCCGTTCCAGAATTATAAGTCGTTTTGAATTTTTAGATACATAGATTTTGCTATGCACCTAGACATGATATATATCTAGATGGATAGCAAAATCATGTATCAAAAAAGTCAAAATGACCTGCGATTTGAAACGGAGGGAGTAGGAAGGAAAGGAGAAGAGATCCATCAAACTTATAATAGCTTGTGTGGGAAAAAAAATAAAACTTGGATAGAAATCAGTAGCAAATCATTGTCTTATATGACTATAGTTATATACACTTGGAACATTCTAACAAATCTACCCTTTTGTCTTCCGCATTGTTTCAGAAAAAAGTGGGAGAAACTTAGCCCCATTGGAGATGTAATTATATGCATATGAATGTCATCGTCTGATGTCATATAATATTAATAATCCCTTTACCGTTCTAGTTTATAGATTGTCCGTTTGAATGGTGAGTAACATAATCCTGTTTACTACATTTATTTATATACAGCCGTTCAAATCTAAAACTTTTCTTCCAAAATATTAATATGAATACTTTTGGGGGGCACCATGTGCTGTGAAGATTCCTCACCTTTTGCTCGTGTTGCTAATGATCACAGATGACAATAAGAAGATGAAATTGTTATTTAATGAATTGATGGATTAATTAGTCGGTTGTCGTAGTTGTACTTTTTTTCTATAGATAGATTATTTTACGAGTTTTTGAGGCACAGCCTGCACAGCGTACAGACGTGAGGAAGGTAGCAGGTAGTATAGGTTTGGTCTGCAGATGATGCCTGCACGCTTCTGCTTGCACTCTTGCTGGCCTGTCCCAAAAACCTTCTCCAGATGCCCCCTAAAACAGATGAACTCTGCTTTTAGCGGGGATTGTTAACTTGGAGTGGATCAGGTGAAGATTGAGCAAAAGATAAAAACAGTGTAGATTGTTATACTAACACCGAGCCACCTACAACGGTTTGCGTGTTTTTTCATTTATCTCACCACATCATCTTTGATTATTTCTGACTAAAACAACAATGTGATAGGTCCCTGTACAAGGGGTACCCCGCGAGAGGAGCTAATGACTCCAATGTCTAAAGAGGCCTAAGGCTCAAATGTTCGGTGCACCCCCAAAGCGGCCCACATATCGCCACGGCTCATCTCCCGACCTCCTAAGGTCGGTCGTGATAGACCACGTCCCACCGAGCCACCAGACTTGGTAGGTGGGACTTGCACGGAGCCCGGGGCACTCCACCTACCCTCTAACCGAAGGAAAGGTTGGCGCCACGCCCCGACGTATTAAATGTGAGCCCTGGTGCCCCTAACCACACCACGACTGCCTGCGCATAGGGACGTGACAAGGCAGAGGAGCCGACCTCTAACCAGGAGGTCCAAGGGTGAGGCCACACCCTTCATACTGCCTACAGATGACCTGAAGGCAGAGGCCTCATGGCCCGTACGTGCTCACGCGCCTAGACGTCATTATGACCATCCTCACCGTGATGACCCATCGGGATCAGGGTAAGGCGCCCACGAAGGCAGCCACGACAGGTCTAGTACGGGCTCGACGGACAAGGTGGGGCCCAGGACTAAACCCCACGGTGTTGAGTGGTCGTGAGGGCGCCCAGCAGGTCGGGAAAAGTCGAGGTGAGCGGCACGCCTTATCCCGGCTATTGACTCAATGCTTGCTTGCTTACCCCAGGTACGGATGTCAGCAACAGTACCCGTCCCGTCCCTTGCCACGGGGTCGGTAGACGGGATGGAAGCACGCCACGGAGCAGGCCAGATCGCGCGTAGGCAACCCATGCTGCATAGGATCCGCCTTGCATGCCATGCAGGCCGAGAGCAAGACAAGAAGGTCCTAACAATAGGGTCCCACGTCATCAAACTAGGCCAGCTTCCCCGACCAGCCCACAACCGGCGAAGGAGAACAAGACAAGAAGGTCCTAACAATAGGGTCCCACGTCATCAAACTAGGCCAGCTTCCCCGACCATCACACGGCTCCCGACCAATCGGGAGATCCCTCCTTTCTTCAAAACTGTCACTCGGTACCTAGCCTGTATAAAGGGAACTGGACCTTCTTTTTCCTCTCTCGATTCCACAACTCATGCATTCACACACACACTCAACTTGATCGCTTGCTTGCAAGCACCCCATTGTAAGCCCCAGTGCACTTGAAATCAAGGAACAACGACTTCTACCGAAACTGAACGTAGGGATATATATAAATCCCTTGTTCTTGTGTATTAGCCATCGAAAGTGAGGAGAGCGCGGCGAATGATCACTAGTTGGCAGTACAAAACACCACACAATGTAGGTGACTTCTGCTTGTCGTTACTAGATTTATTATTAATTTTAAGTAAATATCGTGTGTACTATCTTGTTGTCACGCACGTTTGATTTCTTACTTATTAAAACAACAGATTTGTCTTCTTTTTTGCATTGCTAATTTCTAATGTGTTTTATTATTTTGATTACGTAAACAGGATGCTGTCGCATGCAAAGTGGTGATGATTTTCATCTTCATTCCACTCTACCACAAAAAATGGGCACATAGTTTGTGTTATTCGTTGTTTGACATGCGTGACCATTTTTTCAGAATTTAAAGGGCAACAAACTTGACCTGTATTCAATAATATATGGTGTGATGGGTATGTACTATGAGCATATTTAATATTGAATTTTTCTAAAATAGTAGTCTTTCCGGCTTAGATAAGTGTCGTATTTCTGCATTAATCAATATGGCTTTCAAAACACAACCTTAACTATTAATTTTATTAAAAATATATTTCTAAAACATGGTAAAAGTACAGTTTTATAACACTGTATTTCGAGATAAATCTAATCATGTAATTTGAAATATCCAAATTCAACGCATGTAAAATAATGTACAATCAAAGTTTAGAATAATTGACCCATGACCCGCCCTTTGCCTAGTCTGTGCTTGCGTGGAGATTCCTTCACTTTTGCTTGTGTTGATAACATGATCAAGGACTAGAACAACAAAGGAAAATGTTAGTTAAAGGATAGATGGATTAATTATGCAGGCCTGTGGTTCTCTTACCCAGACATTAATTTACAGATCCCCTAGCTGTGAATAGAAAACACCCAGAATCTATGTCCTAATATTATACCAATCAGCTAACTTGGGATTGACACAAAGAAAAGTTTTGAGCCACAGCCTGCAGCACAACGTACGGCACCGGGGGAGGTTGGTTTCGCTGCCCGAATTGCAACGGCACGAAAACTGAACCGCCTCCCCCAAATGGCCCTCAAGAAGGCTGGACTCTGCTTTTTCTGGTGGAGTTTGGAGTCACTCGGTGCAGCTTCTTTCTTAATTTTCCCCGCATCTTCTCTCGTTTTGTTTCTAGCATCCACCTGTCCGTTGTTTTTGACTATCTCTTATGAAAACATCACATGAGGGGGTCCATCATATCTTTTATCTTTTATGTGAAATATATAACATCGTTGCTATTTCTTAATATGGATTTCTTATTTCCTAATACGATAACGTATATAGGATCCTGCAAGCACACGACCTTCGAAGAACCTTACCTTGGTCTTAAACATGATTCGTATTGAGTGGTGGACCTACAGATCGAACGGGCCCAAGCAAATCCTAACATGTCTATCTCCACATCTCCAATTGAAGACGACGATTGCGACCTGGATAGAAAAGGAGTGCGTTAATGTGTGCACATGCATACAACCTAATGAAAAAACCCCTGGAAAGTTTTAAACCACTCCAATTCCTCGATCCACCGTTAACAGTATAAAGCTCCAGTTAGCTATGCAGTGCAAAGCAAATAAAAATCCTAACACTGTTTTGCATATCACTGTGATTAGGAGCTGCTTTCAAAACAAAAAAAAAAGTAACACGTGATCACCAGCTCGGAGGATGCACGGGGCATTCGGTCAAATACCAGGCGGTCAATTAAAAAGAGACCCTCCCTCCTAACAAACCATTGGTTCCAGTCCTGATGGTCTATCTGCTCGTCATCCGTCTTGCACTACATGGCTGCAGTGCTGCCCTGTACCAAAAGCAACCTCGCAGACACAGAAAAGCCACAGGGGTCTGCATCTTTCGCTCTGCATGTTTTTCACAGACTGTCCGATTGTTCGGTGGAATATCCAATGAGATTAGGAAACTGAAGGTGTGGGCCCGGGGGCAATTCGGTCATCTTCCTCGTCGCCCACGCTCCCGGCGCGATCAGGTGCCACCTCCGACCCGCCCCTCACCTGAGGCAGGCGGTATTCCGACCGGCATCACCTATCCACATCTCTCTCTCTCTCTCTCTCTCTCTCTCTCTCTCTCTCTCTCCCCTCCGCCCTCTCCCGCTGCTCCACGCCTCCCACCCCCCCGACCCCCCCACCGCCCGTGCCCACCTCGCCCCAGTTCCCGCCCGCCCGCCCGCGCCGCGGCTTATCCACCACCACCCACCTCCGTCGCTGGGCTGCCGGATCGATCGGGATCGCGCCGCCGCCATCCGCGCTCGCGGGATCCTGCTCCTACCATGCTGCGGCGCCGCGCCCTTCCCCGACCGCGCCGGCCAGCCCAACCGCGCCTCCCGCTCCCCGACGACCACCCACCCCTCGCCGCCGTCCTCTCCTTCCTCTTCATCCCCACCTAAACCGCCCGCCCCCACCGCCGCGGGGTCCTGGTGGCGCTTCTGCTTCCTCCTCGGGCTCCCTCGGCGGCGCTGCTGGTGCTGGGAGGAGTAGTAGCGGCGGGCGGATCGCCGCGGGCTCGGCCGGCGGGATGAGCCGGGAGGGGCAGAGGCTCTACTGCGCCGCCGCCGCTGGGGCCGGGGGCGTCGGGATCGGGGTGCTGTCGATGGACCTACTGGGCCAGGTGCTCGACCGCCTCCGCGAGCCGCGGGACCGCAAAGCGTGCCGCCTCGTCAGCCGCGCCTTCGAGCGCGCCGAGGCGGCCCACCGCCGCGCGCTGCGGGTGCTCCGATGGGAGCCGCTCCCGCGCCTGCTCCGCGCGTTCCCGGCGCTCGAGCGGCTCGACCTCTCCGCCTGCGCCTCGCTCGACGACGCCTCCCTCGCCGCGGCCGTCGCCGGAGCCGGCGGGGGGCTCGCGGGCCTCCGACGCGTGTGCCTCGCGCGGGCCAGCGGGGTCGGGTGGCGCGGGCTCGAGGCGCTCGTCGCCGCCTGCCCCAGGCTGGAGGCGGTCGACCTGTCGCACTGCGTCGGGGCAGGGGACCGGGAGGCCGCCGCGGTGGCGGCAGCGACTGGGCTCAAGGAGCTCAGGCTGGACAAGTGCCTCGCCGTCACAGACATGGGGCTCGCCAAGGTGGCTGTCGGGTGCCCCAGGCTGGAGAAGCTCAGCGTCAAGTGGTGCCGTGAGATCTCCGACATCGGAATTGATCTGCTCGCCAAGAAATGCCCTGAGCTCCGCAGCCTTGACATCTCCTACCTCCAGGTTGCTACTACTATATGAGTTGTATACTGAAACTTTTCGTTGCTTGGTTAGCGGAAAATTGAAAGATGATTACTCGTGGCTAGATATGGTTTGGGGCTCAGAATGAAATGCTGTTTAGATAAAAGAGAGAAATTCCTAATTTCCTATGCAGCAACAACACCAGAAATATCCCTTAGTCAAAAAGTAGTTTTGGTAGTCTAGAGATGTCTCATTAAGAGGCACATGGCAACAAATGCAGTGGCATTGTCCAACCATTCTAAATCTTGATTTTTAACCTGAAAATTGTCATGGATCTTATGAAATTGAACTTATTGGACGGTTCTTGTTAGAAGCTAATTCATATGGGTGAAAAGGTGCTATTCAAAACAGTATGGATCATATTGTTGGAGACTGTTTGGAACGATTGCGGCTTGTGTAGGAACATTTTGCATCTTTTTTGCTTTTTTTCCCTATCTGTAGGAAGTAGTGACAGTTTCGAGTTTACAGTGGTTATATGTAACACCTGGCTTGTTTGGACTTGTTCTATGCAAATGTTTTAAAAATCAGTAACAAGCACTTGATCTGTCCTGCCATCTAATAGTCGGTGCTTATATCTCTCGCCTGTTGAAGTTCTGAATGTGTAATCAGGTGATTATGTGGCCTAACTACTTGTTATACCGGTAACTATGTAGTAACAGGTAGATAGTAGGGATATTTGTTATTTGTAATTTCGAAACCTTCCTGTGTCACCTTGTGATACTGGCATAGTCCCTGGTCGGAAGTTTAAAGTTTGAACTGCACTAGCATGTGAAGCTTTATGATCCTTGCAATTCTCCTCCAACCTAACCCTTTTACTACAAGTTATTACAAAAGTGTAAGCAAGGTGCTATGTGTGAGCCTAGCCCATTCCATGTAGGGGCTGGGTGTCGAAGCAATTTTTGCCTGGGTGATACATTATTTACTTTCACATTTTTTTGAAAGAATATTTAATTTCACATTGGAGTAATGACATCATTCTGTTGTACTTCTCTTCTATTGCAGGTGGGTAATGGATCCCTTAGGTCAATATCCACACTTGAGAAGCTTGAGGAGTTGGCAATGGTTGGTTGCTCATGTATAGATGATGAAGGCCTGGAATTGCTGAGCAAGGGGAGCGACTTACTGCAGGTAATCACACTTTGAGATGCTAAACTTTTATAGACTTCAATGCATATTATTGTGTCAATTTGATTATGTAAAATTTGGATAGTAGTTATCAGTTTCCTGACAGTTGGACTTCTACTAATCTGAAAACTAGAAGTTGGATACTTATAGTGTGTGCAGCATGCCAGCATCACTGGCAACTAATTTAATGCTGACTTTTGATCTTTTTGAACATTGATCCCTTCTAAGAAGCTTCTTTTTATTTCAGAGTGTTGATGTGTCAAGATGTGATCACGTGACTTACCAGGGATTAGCTTCACTCATAGATGGTCGCAAATTTCTCCAGAAGTTACATGCTGCAGATTGTTTGCATGTGAGTTGGTCTTCCCAACATTACTTGCTCTGCACTCATTAGTTCTTTTTTCTGCACAATGTGAAGTGTTCTATGGTTATGCTAACAAAATTGTAATTTAACTAAAATATTATGAGGGATTCGACCCTCATGAAGAGTGAACAAATAATCAAAAGGGGCACATGTCTGACTGTAATTTGTTGCCATTTTTGAAACTTGTAGGAGATAGGACAGCATTTTCTGTCCAAGTTGGCAACACTGAAGGAAACCTTGACTGTGTTGAAACTTGATGGTCTTGAAGTCTCGGACTCTCTCCTTCAAGCCATTGGTGAAGGTTGTAACAAACTTTTTGAGATTGGACTAAGCAAATGCAGTGGTGTTACAGATGAAGGAATTTCATCTCTTGTAGCTCGATGTAGTGATCTAAGGGCAATTGATCTTACATGCTGCAATTTCATCACCAACAATGCTCTTGATTCAATAGCTGACAACTGTAAGATGCTTGAACGCTTGCTGTTAGAATCCTGCTCTTTGATAAATGAGAAGGGATTAGAGCGGATTGCAACTTGTTGCTCCAATCTTAAGGAGATAGACCTCACTGACTGTGGAGTGAATGATGCAGGTTTGTGGTCTCTACTATTGTGTCTTTGTCCATTTTTTATCCAAATCTGTTAATTTTAAATTGAGCACAACCATATATCTATTAATTTCTACTTGTTTCTGCAGCATTGCAGCACTTGGGTAAATGCTCTGAACTGCAAATATTGAAATTAGGCCTATGCTCAAGTATTTCCGACAAAGGCATTGCTTTTATTAGTTCAAACTGTGGAAAACTCGTGGAGCTTGATCTCTACCGGTATTCTAACTCTTCTCATTTAATCTTTTATCATGATTCTTTCTGTCTTCATGCATGAAAATAACATGTCTGTAATATTCCTTCCTTCAGGTGCAATTCGATTACCGATGATGGGTTGGCAGCATTAGCAAATGGCTGCAAGAAGATTAAGTTGCTAAACTTGTGCTACTGCAACAAGATTACTGATAGTGGTTTGGGCCACATAGGCTCTATGGAGGAGCTGACAAACCTTGAGCTGAGGTGCTTGGTCCGCATCACAGGCGTAGGGATCTCCTCAATTGCAATCGGATGCAAGAGCCTGATAGAACTGGACTTGAAACGTTGCTATTCCGTTGATGACGCTTGTCTGGGGGCCCTTGCTCGTAATGCGTTTAACCTTAGACAGGTAAATAATCTGCAGAGTTTAAATTCCGTCCTTTCAAATTCTTAAGAAGCAGGAACCTTATAAGCCTGTCCTCATTCTGCAGCTTACCATATCGTACTGCCAAGTCACCGGCTTGGGCCTGTGCCACCTGCTGAGCTCCCTGCGGTGCCTCCAGGACATCAAGATGGTGCACCTCTCGTGGGTCTCCATAGAAGGGTTCGAGATGGCGCTGCGAGCAGCCTGCACAAGGCTGAAGAAGCTGAAGATGCTCACTGGGCTGAAGACCGTGCTGTCCCCTGAGCTCCTCCAGATGCTGCAGGCATACGGTTGTCGCATAAGATGGGTCAACAAGCCTCTCGTCTACAAGGACTGTTAGACTGCACCCTCGTTCATCTCATCGCCTGTGCAGTGCAACATCCGCATGGATCGCAAATTCACGATCTTCCAAGCTTCTCATCGGCTTATGTTGTGAGCCATGTGGCTGAAGGTAGCCTGCAATAATCGTTGTGGGCGTAAGCTCCCATCTCAGTTGATATGTATATATAATGTTCAATTTTCATGTTATTAGAGGTGAGATGTATATGATGCAGTGTGATGGTCGTGCGTCATGGAGACTTTGTACTTCTGCATGTAAATTACCATGTGGCTTCTTGCTCTGATGTATGGATGAAGGTTGAAGGTCTACACTTCACATGGAACCGTCGTGAGTTGCATGTAGATGGAGTTCAAAGAATTGTTGCATAGCCCTTTTTTTAATGGATCCTTTGTTTCTTGCTGTGATTTCCCCGATTTTCACAGGTTGTTTACATGGTTCTGAGAACCTTAAAGATGACACTTTGTCCTGCTCTAGAACGCCCATCAAGTTGAAAGGGACTCTTCATAGTGGTGAGTGCATGATAAGCAACCTAACCCTCAACCGCAGCACTATAGATTGGTTATCCTGATTGGTTCTTGGATTTGGCATGAGTTAGGTCCAGCCGGCCGTGCACAAAGTAGCCAGTGCCATTCGGTGAACATAGGACAACCATTCAGATCAACAAAAGAAACCTTAGCAAAAAGGAACCTCATAAACCATTACCTTCAATCACAAATACTCCATTCATCCCAAATTCTAAGTCATTTTGGTTTTTCGTTTTGGTTTTTCTAAATGCATAAATTTTATTATGCGTTTAGATATATACTAGCAAATATGCCCGTGCGTTGCTACGGGTAAATGTTATATACTATTTAGGATCTATCATAGAATGCGATCTTATCTCTAATTTTAGTTTCTGGTCTAAATTGATGAGAATTTTGTGTGACATGTCACCGGCCCGACGAGCTTATCTAACCGTGTGTTTGGATTAAGGGTCGAAGTGGGTTGGGATGGGTCCGACCCACTTCGACCCATGTTTGGTTGGACAAGGTGTGGGTTGGGTCGGACCAGAGAGGGAATATTCTTCCAATATTCGGGTTCATCCGGTCCTTCCAAAATGAAGGAATCATCCCGACCCAGTTGAACGGCGTCGTCGCTCCGTCATCTTCTTCTCATGCTCGCCCAACGCCGCCTCCGCCTGCCCGACCCCACCGCCGCCCTCCGCCGGCCTGCCATCCGCCGCCCGCCCGGCGCCCTCCCGCCGCCGCCTACCTGCCCCCTCCCGCCGGCCCGGCGGCGCAGCTCCTCTGCCTCCGCGGTGCCTCATGGTCGCGGCCCCTCTGTCTCCTCCACTGCACCCCAGGGCCGTGGCCCCTCCGACGTCCGCGAGCTCCTCTGCGCGCTGGTGTGGCTAAGCTCGGGCGGATGCGCCGGCAAAGACCGAGCGGCTGGGAGGCGGCGGCGGGGGCCGGCGCGGGGGTGGGAGCCGACGGTGGGGGCCGGCGCAGAGGTGGCCGAGGAGGAGCCACCGGTGGGGGTCGGCACGCTGGCGGCCGGGGAGGAGCGGGGGCGGCGCTAGGAGGAGTGCTTACAGGAGGAGAGGAGGAAGAAGATGGAAGAGAGGGAAAAATGAGGCTGACAGGTGGGGCCCGCAATTAACGGTGTTAGAAGGACATCCATCCCAGCCCTCTCAACCTCTTCAATCAAACAAAAGACTGGGTCCAACCCATCCCTCTCCATCCCTCTCATCCAAACACGAGATGGGTTAGCTCCAACCCACAAAAGTGGGTCGGCTCCAACCCAACCCACATCATCCCAAAACCAAACGCATGCTAAGTGTAGCGTCATACTCTAAAAGCCATAGTCCTGTTGTTCAACCCAAATAGCATGCAATGCGCGGGTGACCCATATCAACTCTTCTCTGCATGTGTCGATCGCAAAGTCTACTTCTAATTCTAATGACCGACCCACATAGGCATAGTGTGGCAGTATGTCTTGTTTTGCTTTTGAATTTCATGGCATAAAACTTAAAATACATGACCTGCTGACAATTATTTTTTTAAGCTCTAAATGACTTTGTTGTATCCTCAAGTCACCGTTAGCATGAGTCGATCCCATGTCGTTGGAGAGATATTATCATATCGGTATTGAATAACAGAACCACTGCTTTCTTGCACTGACTGACTTTGTATTTGATCGGGAGATTAGTCCATTCTAATTCTTTTAGTCCAGAGATAAATTTTTAACACAGTTAATCCACTGAAACTCCGTGCTATTCTTTTTCCTTTTAATAGCGTCATGCCTATATTTTTATACATGTTGCATCACTCCTCAACTCCTTCCGTCTGTGCAGTAAAAAAAACTTTCACCCGTGCCTTATTTTATCCAGCCCGTGTCGCTATACGCAAGCACGGCCGCCGAGGGACAGAGGGAGCTCGCCCCGCAGAAGGAATTCGTCCTGACATTGGAGCTTAGCCGATTGGAGGAGTTCACCCCACCAGAGGACCTCGTGTGGCCGGCGGAACTCGAGCTCCTTGCCCGCAGCGCCACCTGACCTCCCCCCGTCACCTTGGCCTTCTCTTCCCCGGATCCGTCTGCCCTGAGCACCGTCGCCTACAGCATCGCTTGGCCTAATGGCCTCCCCGTGTCACCCTAGCCTCCTCGTGTCACCCTAGCCTCCTCTTTGCCGGATCTGCCTGCCCCAGCAGCCATCGCCTGCAGCATCGCCTCGAGCTTCTCGGTACAACCTCGTCGTCCTTGTCCAATTTTGAAACGCACGTAGCCGAGGAAGAAATGGACTTTTTTGCAAATCATCATAACTCCAAGGATAGCGGGTTGATTAAGAAAAGTTGAAAGATTTTTTTGCAAAACTACCCGATAGTTTGGAAGAAACAACCACACTTTAATATTAATATATTAAGTAGAGATTTTATTTGGATACACAGCTCAAACTATGTATCTTAAAAATCAAAACAACGGACAATTTGAAATTTGATACGGAGAGGGTATAAATCTATTAGAGCGCCGATATAGTCTCTAATACGAGTGGCAATCCGTATATGCGTGTCAAACTTGGATGCGTTTACTACTCACTTGTACCTGCAGGCCTACGACTAGTATTTGTCGTTGGTTGGATCATTGGATGATGATTATACTCACTACCAAACCAAAGCGTGTCCACGACTGGACGGCAGCTGCCTTGTGGGTCTTGACTTACGTGGTCGCACGAGTTTCAGGCCCGGACAGAAACCTTTTCACCGCTGTCCAAAGAAGTTTCGGGCAGATCCAAAAACGAGTGGACTTAAAAAGCTTTGACGAAGAAGATGGCAGTAGCAGCAAGAACCCGGCACATTAATTGTCCACAAGTGAAGTAAAAAGATATTTAAGCCTCGTTTAGTTTTCCCTTTTTTTCCAACTTTGACACTATGCAAAAAGAAGATTCCATCACATCAAACTTGCGGTACATGTATGGAGTACTAAATGTAGACGAAATCAAAAACTAATTGTACAGTTTTGTTGTACTTTGCGAGACGAATCTTTTGAGCCTAATTAGTCAATGTTTGGACAATAATTCACAAATACAAACGAAATGCTACAGTTGCGCATTTATGGCAAAATGCAAACTTTGCCACTTCCAATTTGAAAACTAAACAAGGCCCATGATTTGGTTTTGAATGTCAAAGTGGAGAAAAACAGTCACGTGGCTTGAAAATCATGATTCACGGTATTTTTTAATTTTCTTTTTTTGAAACATACATAAGTATAGTTTTTCAGATGAACTATTTATACATACATAAACAATTGACACCGTTGGCTTTTGCGTGGTGTTCGGGGTTTTAACTTTAACCGGTATTTTCTTCCCGTATAACAAGAATTATACATGTTCCCATATCTAATAGACTATGAGAGCACCTGTACAGCAATTCTATCATTTTAAAACTAAATATTATAAAGATTATTCACAATCAAAGTTTTAAAAGTATCGATGCACTGTATAGTCACCGTCGTGGGGCCTAGATCTTGTCTCTATGTTAGCATCCCAGATTCCAATTTGCACCGGTGTGTCATGACTCATGATGTCTTAGCTAAATAATTTTTTTGTCATAACAGCGGTCTGGCACGTGTGCGGAAAAGGTTTCATCCAAAAGTTCTAGGGAGTATTGATTTTTTATTTCTTCTCTGTTAGAACGAGACAAAAGCAGATTGCCTACTGATCGTTCAGGAAACAAATTGTAAGGATTTTGATATATTAATTTAAAGAAAATTCTAGCACACCATTTATATATATTTATGAATGGAGACCTTAGTTATATTAATTGGCTTTGATCATTTTATTATTGTGCACTCACTTTGCATTGTCGTGAAATATAGAGATTCTAAGTGCCTTTGGTCAAACTCTATTATGAATTTGACCAAAATTATAAAGAAGAATAATAATACTTACAGTATTAAATATGAGTTTAATTAGGTCCATTACGAAATACTAGTTTTTTTTGTGTGTTAGATGACTAGATGTTGATATTCTTCTATATGAATTTGTTCAAATTTAGAGTATTTTAACTTAGCACAAACTTATTTAAGTATATACTCCATCCGTCTCAAATTACTACTCGTTTTGATTTTTCTAGATATACATTTCGATATGCACTCGTTTTGATTTTTCTAGATACACATTTTGATATGCACCTATATCGATATAGGTGCATATCGAAAAATGTGTATATAGAAAATCAGAACGACTAGTAATTTGGGACGGAGGGAGTAGAGGCTAAAAAGCAATGTGCTGATGGAAAAATTGTAGGGATATGTGGAAATATTTTCATTAGATGATTTAAGTCGGACAATTAATAACATGCTTTTGCTTCGATCTTTGCCAAAAAATCATATTCCTACAATGTGGTTTGTGAACGAATTCAGAGCGTCATACGATAGCGGGCAAAATATCACATGTTATGCGTGCGTATACGTAGCGTTTCCTAGCATGGTTTCCACAAAACATGAACGGCGGAGACACACAAAGATCACGCGTATAGATGTACATTCGGGCCGCCCGGCATGGACCCGGCATGGCTTGTTAATTTTCGTGCCGGGCCTAGCCCGTCACAATGACTCTGTCGTGCCGTGCCGTGCTGGTCCTCCGGCCTCACCAGCGGCCCAAGCACCGGAAGGTCTTTTCCGTGCCGAGCCGACTCGAAGAGCCCGGCCGGCTTCGGGCCACGCGAGGCACGGCGGGCCGCTGCCGCTACCGCTACCGTCCCCTCGCGCACCACCAGAGGCCCTACCGTGCAGTCGCTGTCGTCCACCCGCGCCGCCGCCGGCCTCCTGCGTCGTCGATGCCGTCCACCCGCGCCACTGCTCCCCAGCCTCCCGCGTTGCTGTCCTCTCGCGCCGCCGCTGCCGCTACCGTCCTCCCGAGCCGCCGCCGCCGCGGTCGCCTCACGCCGCCGCCGCTGCCGTCCCCCCGCGTCGCCACTCCCCAGCCCCCCACGCCGCCATCCCCTCACGCCGCCGCTCACCGGCCTCCACGCCGCTGCTCCCCAGCCCCCCACGCCGCCATCCCCTCGCACCGCCGCTCACCGGCTCCCGCGCCGCCGATGGGGAAGATCCGAGAGATGGGTGGAGGACTGGAGTTTGGAGGTTGACGGGAGGTTGGAGATGCGGTGGGCGGTAGATGTGGTGGGCAGGGCAGTAGATAGGAGAGGTTGGGGTGACGAGGTGGGAGTTAAACGCAGATAACATTTTTGCTATTGTTGGGCTGGTAGAGAGGAGGTTAACGGGCCATTTTGGGCCGGGATGTTAAAATCGTGCAGGGGCTGTACCACCCGTCGGGCCGAGGCACCAGCCCACGCCCGGCACGAGCCATTAGGCCGGGCCAGCCCGAGCCCGAAAAGTTACGGGCCGGACCGGGCTTGAGACGAGCCAAAAAACTGGGCTTCGTGCCGCGCTGTCGGGCTGCATGTACATCTATAATTACACGATCCAAGACACATTCCGTTATTTTAAAGAGGAGGAGAACACGCAGGCATTTTTTTTCCTTTTGTTTTTCGCCAGTCCAACAGGACTTTCCAGTTCGTTGATGATCCGAGAGTTGTGGGTCTGCGCGGCGACTCTGCTGCGATCCATCGACCAGTGGCCATGCGGCCCGACCGGCCCTTCTCCCACCCACCCTAAAACCTCGACACCTCTTCCCCTCCCTGACTCCCTCTCTAGAACGCGCGCAAAGAACACACGTACTAGAAGCCCGACCGGCCGGCACACCAACCCCCACCAGCAGCGTAATTAGGAGGAGGAGGGGAAGGATCGCCACCGAAGCCGCGTGCTCTTTTAATTCGCCGCCGCACGCCCTTGTCATGGAAGGTGGCGGCGGCTCGGCGGGCGGAGGCGGCGTTCTAGGCGCCGCCCGAGAACCGCGGGAGCGGCTGCACAAGGAGGAGGAGGTGAAGGGAGCCGGAGCCGCCTCCGCCGCTGATAGGAAGGGCGGCGGCGCTGGTGGAGGCATGAAGTTCCGCGTGTCCGCGCGGGCGCCGCACGGCGTCGGGGCGCTGCTGCTCATCGGCGGCGCGGCCGTCGTCGGGGCCGCCGTCCTCGCGTGGCGCCGCTCACGCCGCGGCAAGAAGGGCGCCGAGCGCCAGCGCGACCGGCAGCCAGCGTACGTGCCCCATCTCCGCCTTGAATTTGTGACCTTTTGCGGATTACAAGATTGATGAATAAGATGATCCGTGTTGTTTCGTGGGCGTTGGGGCTGAAAAAGTTGGGTGGATTTTTTGCAGGAAAGGCGCGGTTTTGGATGGCGGAGTTGTCGAGGATGGGAAGGTGAGGAGTCATTGCGTTCATTGATGGGAACAGTTGTTCCTGGGTTCTTTCCTTTTCAGGTGAAATCTTACATGCAAAATTGGTTCAAATTCGAAGGTTCAGGGTAGCGCATTGGTATCGAGTCTTGATCAGTCCAATGAGAACTTGAGCGCTGGCAACACCGAGATTGGATCCGGTATATTGGTTAGTCCTTCTGATCTCTATGCAAAATTGTTGTTGAAAACTTTGTTCATCGGGGAATGCATGCGCGTTGCATTGTAATGACCTTATATTTCTGCAAAATTCTCTGAACAATGGTTTCAGGATGGCAAGGCGACAGAGGAAAGCCACCAGATTCACAAGGATAATGAGATCGTTGCGGATCAATTGGTTTGTTTCTCTCTGCAAACGTTTGGATTAACTTGCATAACATCAATATACATCATGACTGTATTTTGCATGCACCATAATTATTTAGATGGCTCAGATTGGTGCAAAAAATTGGGTTTCAGGACAGCAAACGTGAAGAGAGAACTGATCAGAATTCAGGCAGGAATCCTGTCGAGGTCAACTTGGATGATAAGGTTAGTATTTGTTGCTATGCACAATTGTGAGAACTGAAACCTTTGTGCTATGTTGCAGTGATTGTCATAGCCTCATAGGTGCCTTCTGTTCATTTCTTCTGAATTTGAGTTTCAGGACAAAGAACATGTTCAAAAAATTGACCAGAATTCAAGCAGGAACCATGTCGATATCACTACACATGATATGGTTAGTGTTTGTTTGCTATGCACTATTGTGAACACTGAAGCCCTTTTTCTATACATGCAGTGATTGTTATAGATGTCTTTTTTAATCAATTTTCGCTCACCTGAATTTTAGTGTCAGACGAATGAACATGTTGAGAAAATTGATCATGTTGAAAGAATTGATCATGATTCGAGCAGGAACCCTGTTGAGATCATGCCAGAGGTGATCACTGTTTGTTTGGTAAGTGCAATTCTGAATCCTTTCTGCTCTAGTGCCTGTATGCACGGTCATTCTCTAGTAGCCTATTTTTGCATATCCATCTAAATTGTGGCTTCAGGTCCCTGGAAATGTAGAGAAGGTTGATGAGGACTCAAGCAGGAACAACATCGAGAAAGAGATAGCCCAAAAAGTATGGGTTTCTTCTTTCTTTGATCAAAATTTTGGAACGTGCATGTCTGATCATGATCCTTATTTCCTCTGAACTGTGATTTTTAGGATAATAAAGATGTGAAGGCCTCTGATGAAAGCAAACTCAGTATCAGTGGACCAGGGATCATCTTCAGTAAAAATAATGATGAAAGTGATGGTATTCAAGAGGCCGAATCAATGGAGAACACACCGACAGCACAGCTGATGATGCATCAAGAACAACTCTTAGATGATATGGTTACAGATACAGAGGAAGTGAAACAAGGTGAAAGAACAATCACAGACGAAAGCGAGCTCGAACAGGACGAAAAGAAAGCACTTGCAGGACTTATTGAACTTGTCAGCTCACCTGCAGTGGCATCTCTGGTTAAGCCAGCAGAGAAGAAAGGGCCCGAGTTTCCAGGACTGAACGAGACAGGGATGAAGATAGAGCAAGATTATACCAATGGTGAGCTAAGGGAGCACGACCTGATCAGCAAGGGAGGAGTGCAGGGAGGAGCTATCGCAACCATGGATCGCAGGAGCCCTGCTCTGGCCATTCTTGCTCTTATATTCGCGATGACTATTGGAATAACAATCATCGTGCGCTTATACGCCCCTACCCGAGCAACAAAGCTCCAGATGGATCTGTAGTAAATTTCCAAGGGCGTAATGAAGTTCTACCAGTGATCAACACAAAATGCCGAGGTTGCAAAGTTCCACTGGGGTTTCATAGCCTCATGCGCTCGCATATGAATGGCAACGTCTCAGCTGGAATGTGCAAGATGGAAAAACGAGCGAGCAATGAAAGAATTCAAATGGCCATTGTCCAGCACGATGTCTCTATACTGAAATAGTTACAGGTGTGGCACCATCTACCAAAAGGCACAACCAAGGAGATCAGAGAGAACTTTTCGCAAAAAAAAAAGAAGAAAAAGAAAAAGAAAGAGAGAGATCAGAGAACACTAGGGTTCTCCCGAAGTGCTTGTTTTTATCAATAATTTTGTAGCGTATGTTAGTGCTGAAAATATTTATCATAAGGCTTCTCGATGTCGTCTGTCTTTGCTTTATTACCCTCTGTCCTTACTGCTAATAATGCTGCCCAGAAAACGTTATTTCCACTAGGTATTCTGGAGTATTAGTACACTAGGTAAACAGAAAACGTTTTGCTCTATTCCATCTAGATTGGGAAATGTTATGCATCGGTCAGACTGTCAGGAGTTGGCTTGTCGCACAACTCTGCCAAAGCCAGCATGAAGCCCGTGCGTTCTCCTGATCTTCTCATCCTTCCTCTTTGCATGCTAGTATCAACTGTCAAGGTATGGCAGGTTGGGGAGGTGGAAACGTTCTTTCGCTTAGGGAATAGGAACTTCAAAATTATTTTTCTTCTAAATGGTAGATATCCTTTTTTATTTATTTCAAACATTTGTGTTGCTTAGCATTAATGCAAGCAAATTAGATCCATTGAAAATACCTTTTATTTTATTATCTCGAAATATTTAATATTTTTTTTATCATGAAGGAGGAGCATTATTCTTGTGATCTCAAATATTTTTCTCTGAAAGTTAGAACATTTTACTGTGAAGTTGGAACATTGGTCTCTTGAACCTAGAATAAGTCTCTCTTGAACCAAGAACATTATCAATTTCATAAGGAAAATGTTTGAGAGAAAATATTTTAAAAATATCACCCAAATATACTCAAGTTTGGCCATGTTTTAAAGATTGTATCATGAGAAATAAAATAGTACAATCAGAATTTAATTTAGCTATTGATTTAAAAACTATGATCTTTTTCATATTTCAATTTTTGTTGTATGCAGGTGATGCCACACCTAGCGTTAGGAATTGCTGGTGGGTCTCACAGACTTGCCCTAAAGTTCAAGCCGGAACATATGATGCCAATGGCCAGATGGATCGCGATCAACCAAAAATCGATTTGTAATAGCTCCTTCGTGGCTTCATTTGTCTATGACCCAGTTTGTTTAACATTCTCCTAGCTTGAGGAATGAGGAGAGTTTTATTGAAAATCTTAGGGATCCGCTGTCGAAAGACATATATCATCAAAAAAAATTAGAAAAAAACACGAACGCTCCAAATCGAGTGGTAGATCCGAACACATGCGGACATTTTCGAATTTTCAAAGAAGCTGAATCCGTACGGATTAAATAAAGTTTTGTGAATTTCTATGTTACACTGATGTGAAACCATTGTGAGGATCCAGGCCGACATTTCAGCCAGACATCTTCAGTCTCCATCTTCTTTCACGGGGGAACCCGGCCCCGGCCCAGACATCTTTTTTTTTCGACGAACAAATAATTTTTCTACAAACCGGCCCAGACATCTTCGTTCTCCTTCCTTTTTCTTTCGCGGGAGAACCCGGCCTGGCCCAGCAGCTGCAAGCCTGCACGAAGCGCTCGTGGAGGCGTCCGCGGACTCCTCCGAAGTCCGAACCGAGGCAGATCGAGCCGCTTCCTGTCTCGCCTCGTCGCGTCAATCCCCACGAGCGCCGCCGCCGCCGTTGGGAGCCATGGCGCGGTCCCCGGCCGCCTCCTCCTCGTCCTACACCGACAGCACGGGCTCCTCCTCGGACTCATCCTCCTCCGCCTCGGGGAGCGACCGCCGCCGGCGCCACCGCCACCGCAGCAGCCGCCGGAAGGAGGGCGCGTCCTCGTCCTCGTCCGCGCTGAAGGCGCGCAAGGACCGGAGGTCCCGCCACAAGCGGCGCCGCCGCGAGCGGGACCGGCGGCGGTCCCCGTCCGACGACGACGGCTACAGGTGATCCGATCCCCCCCTTTCCCCCCTCTCGGGGTTTCAAAACCTAGGGTTAGGACAAAGGGTTGGTCTCGTGATCGGATCTGGAAGGCAGGGTTCTTGATCCGGAGATTGGAACGAGAGGAAGCAGCTGGTGATTCGTATTGGTGTTGGATTATGCAGGTCGTTCGTGTACTGACTCGTTTTTTTATGCGCATGTTTGGATTGATGGAATGTGGGATTTGGAATTGGAGGCCACGTTGTTTTGGATGGGATTGTACTAGATGTGTTAGGGTAAGGTGTGAATGATATGTTGGGCAAGAACCTGGGATTTTGGTGTGTTCGTCAGCACTCTTGAAATCCCCCTATCTCTAATTCTTAGTGTGTGCACTGTGCAGTAGTACATTTGAAATAGTTTACATAATGCAGCTGTGGCAGTCTGTGTTTCCAATGACGGTTTTATGGTTAGATGGATGAAGTCGATTTAGGGACACTTATTAGGAGCGACTAGGATAATTTGTTGAACAAATCTATTAATAAGTGACCAATCAATATTACGTTTTGCCTGAGCTTCCTGAATGAGCTTCCAAATTGTAAGTGGTACGGAGGGAGAAGCTGTTTTGGTGTTTCAGACTCCACCGAAGAAAAAATTATCTTTGGCAAGCAAAAACTTGTATTTCTGTGAGGTTCTCCCTGGTATTGTCATATTGAACTATCTCATTCTCATTGTAGCAGCACAAGCTCCTATGAAAGTGACCGCGAGGCGTCTGGCAGATCTCGGAAGCATAAGAAGAGCAGCAGGTCAAGAAAGGTACTGGTCCTTTGATTTGTGCTTGATTGAGGTTTTCATATGCAGGCATCTAATATGTCTTTGGGCTCTCTTTGTATTTCTTCATGTGACAGTCTAGGGAGAGGGAGCGAAGTAAAGATAGACACCATAGACGAGACAAGAGTAAACACAAAGAGGTAAATTTCCTATTTATTCAGACACTGTTTCCTTTTACGATGACTTAACATAACATAACATGGTTGGTGATAAAAGTATATTTTACCATTTATACTTCAACACAAGAGGTCCTTATATTTCTTTGTGCCTGTTTCTGGGTTGGCTCTTTGGCATTGGAGCTGGGGTTCGTGAATGGGTGACAATATGGTGGATTGGCTTGCTGGTTGGTTATCGGTTGGTTGGTTCTGTTCTCTTCAACGCGGGAGCTCTATACAGAAGAAAGAGAGCGAGGGTGGTGATGGTCCTGTCCAGCTTTCCAAGGTATAAATCTATAAGATGATTGGTTTGGTATTCTCATACTTGGTGTGTTTCTCACTTTTAGACACCTTCTATTTCATCGATCAGTTTCTTGGACGCGACAAAGAAAAGGAAGAAGGGACACAAAGGAGTGCAATCTCTGGTAAAAAGGTGAGGAAAAGAATTAGATGAAGGTGCAGTTTCTCTTAAAAAAGAATCCTTGCATTTGACCTACTTCATTTGTAGATAATGATGAAGCTTGAGAAGACTAAGGAAGATAAGGCAGCAGAGAGCAAGCGCAATGAACTGTTGAAGTTCCTGAATGCCAGTTATGATTAGCAGTTTGTTGGTTCTGGTGATGCGGAAGGAAGTGCAGAATGCCCTTCCGGATGTCTCCTCACTTGTGCTTTAGGTGATACTCTTGAGGGCTTCGTGTTTGGTTTGTTTCGTCACTTGGCCACCAAGGTTTTGTTGGTGCTTAACTAGCGACTGAATGATGGTCTACTGTAACTGTTTTGAGGTTGGGGTGTTAATGTTACCTGAATTCCGTGCTATCACTTAGAATTTACTTTTGTTTTAATGTCTGTTCTTATTGGGTCAAACTGTTTACATTTTTGTGGCAGCTTACTAATGCTGACAATGAGGCTTAGGTGCCAAAACAAACTCATGTCGATTCCTGAATTTGTTTTGACCCTAGTTGCAGCCCACGTAGGGTGTGTTTGGTTGCTTGGCCTAAGCACAAGCGATTAAGCAGTGTGCTGGTGTTTGACTTTGTTTGGCTGCGTACGGTAATATGATAACTTTGCACTAGGTGGAGGTAGAGTTTACGGGGGCCAATCACAGGGAGCCTGCATTGCATAAACCCGTATAAGACCCAATGCAGGCAACCAAACACAACCATGCTCCAAGTCCATTTAGATTTGTCTTAGGCAAACTATTTAAAGTCAGATTAAAAATATTTATAAAAAGAGTAAATTGTACTCACCATATAATAACTTGTAAAGTGGGTGCAAATTGATCCAACAACTCGTAAAATACTTAATGGTGGGTGCATATTGATCCAACACCTTGTAAAATGCTCAATTTAGTACAATAATGATCAGGTGGGTGCAAAATTGATCCAATAACTTGTAAAATGCTCAATTTGGTATAATAACTTGACAGGAACAATTTGTAACATGCTCAATTTAGTGCAATAACTTGGTAAATTGGTGCACCGACAGTCCAAATGTTACGTATTATGCAAAGTAGATGGACATGTGTTTTTTCTTCTAATCAATAATTCTTATTTTTGTCAATAAAAGTCGATAATCGTGACCAGTCTGTTGATTTTTAATTGTGTACATAACTTATTTATTCATTAGTTAAAATTGAATCAAATTTAGAATTACACAATCGGACATGAGCATAACTTATTTATAGCATTAATGACGAATTTATTAGGACATCCCATGAATCAATACCACCACCAAAAGAATGCAAGCCCAGACCGGCCCATAAGACTATTGGGCACAATGACTAGTTCATTGGATGTTACTGTGTTGGGAAAAAAGAATAAATTTGGGGTCAGCCTATTCTTTTTTTTTATACCTTGATCACTGTCTTCTTTTTCCTTAGATTGCACATATAAGAATTTATTGTTAGGGAAACTTGCAAGCATGATTGTCTTTGACAGTTGAATTTTGTAGGGATGCTTGCCTTTACCTTTTCCCGAAATCTTTTGTGTCATAGCTTAAAGGAAAAGTCATGTACTTTCAGCATCACCTTTCGGGGATATTTATCCCTTAGATTGCACATACGTACTTATTGTTAGGAAAACTTGCAAGCATCATTGCCTTTAACAGTTCTATTTTGTAGGGATGCATGCCTTTACCGTTTCCTTAAATCTTTTTTTGGCATAAAGGAGAAGTCATGTACTTTCGGTGTTACCTTTTAGGGATATGCCAAATTATAATTTGTTGTCTCTAATTCACAAAGTATAGGTGGTCACGAAAAGTGTGTATGTTTATGCCTATCTTGCGTGAATGAGTCTCCACAACATAAACAACCAGCAGGGCCGTACAGTGACAGGAGCAAGGTGTGCGACTGTTCAGGGCATCCAAAAATTAGAGGCCTCCAAATCTGACATTAGTACTAATTGTCTTGCTTAACTAACAGCAGAATGCAAGCCCCAATAATCACACAAGGTTTAGTTCTTCTCTAGCTAAGTCAAAACCCCGTATGAGCACGGAGGTGTTTCATTTGTTTGTTTTGTCTAATCATCATGTCTTCAAAATAAGGCCCCCATTATATAATTCATACCGGGGCCTCCAATTACTACGTACGGCCCTGAAAACCAGCATCAGGAGTATAGAAACCATGATTAGCAAACCACCTAAGTACAAACTAAGATGGATTAGGCCTCTACATAGAAACCATGGTTAGCAACCACCTAAGTACAAACTAAGATCCACATATTTATCCAGCCATGTCATTGTTTATCAAGTCAAGGAACATTACAATGAAAAATCAAGTATACAAAGTAGAAGGTACAAGTCCTAGGAAAGGATAAAATGATGAAGTAATGAATCAGAGATATACCTTTACACCACAAATGGACATCCACTCTAGCAATGAAAAATAAACTAAAGGTAGTTTTGAAAGTGTTTATAGCTTGCACGAAAGTTGGCTTCACGTAGGACCACATGAAACATACACATGGCTTGTACACCAACTTTGTCTTAGTTGTCATATGGAAGGACACAAGTAAATCCATAAGAACCACAAAGTTGTTTGACATTCCATCCATCTTTATCCAAGCACCTTTTATAGATAAGAACAAAAAATGGTAAATGTTAAACACACTAATAGGATATAAAAGCAAAGGTGCATGGATAGCATCAAGTGTATGCTCATGCATGAACGCGTGATAACATTGGGTTACTTCCAACGTTTTTGTCATAAAATATACAGAATGTATGGTTCAAAAAGATGAGGCCCCTAATGCATCTCAAGACAACGGTGGAAAAGATGCATGCACGGCTAAAAAGGGCAGGAAGAAACCCACAAGTTATCAATAAACAATCATCAAGGTCCTTCTTTTTTTCATTTTCTATAATTTGTTTTGAACGTTAAAGTAGGTTCCCTTATAACTTTTGAGCTCCTTGGTTTCCTATATAAACCACTACATATGGTACCCATTATCATCTATCACCAATATTTCTGATTATTTAGTGCTTTCATAGTAGTAATCGTTTAAGGTACATTCTCTAACTATTGTCCCAAGTACTTTCTATAGGTGATTGTTTCCATCATATCTTTTATCTTGTTCTTTGTAGTATGTTGGCTTGCAATGTTTTATCCTATTCTATGATGTGGAGAATAGAGATATAATGATTTGTCAAAATCAACCAACTATTAGTTTAGTTTTGCTTTATGACATCAAGAGTAAGCACTAAGTATATGAGTGGATCCTCTATCCAGGTACATCTATTACAGAAGGAGAAGAAAGAATCGAATCTTCCTAGTGACAGTAACATATTACGAAGAATGCCCATTCCAATGTCTCTGCAAGAGAAGATAGATGAGTTTCATAGGGAGAGACAAGAGGAGATCGAAACAAACTTTCTTTTGCACACTCATGAGACCACACACATTAGCCCTCAATTCGCTGAATATTCCTCCTATTTCCATGTGCCTCTGTTGATGTACATGCCAAGTTGTGAACCGCAAGTGTCCGGATCATCGTAACTTTTTCATTAGAGTATTCCATCCAAAGTTTATCAATCCGTGGATTAACAGCGAACTGACTAGGGTTCTCTATCTAGCTAAATGGATCTAATCCTATCATGAAGCATGAGTTGCATATAAAGGTAAACCCAATCATGAGATAAGTATTATAGATAGGGTAAACAGATCATATCCATATATATGAGGTAACACAACCAAAGGTAGCATGAGCCTATTGTCTTCTTGTTGTAGTTCCAGCCAAAATGGTAACCAATCTATGTAGCACCTTGATAAGGAGTCATCTATTAGAAAGCCGGCTAGCAAGCGGCCTACTTTCCAGTGGTCAGCCAAAATGGTAACCAATCTATGTAGCACCTTGATAAAGAGTCATCTCTCAGAAAGGCGGCTCGCAAGCGGCCTACTGCGAGGTGCTATGGTCACCACTGCGAGGTGTGTGTTAACGCCTCCAGTTTCCCAAAGCTTTACCTCAAACAACTCCCACAATACTCGCAATCAATCCTACTCAACATTATGCAATTGTTCGGCCTTTCCCTTCCGCATGCTGTCACCACACGAAGGTAATCACACCGACTTCCTACGCACTACTAAGATGTATCCGCAAGACATAGCCTAATCACCACGATTATATCTATTCCTACTAAGAACACATACTAGCTATACATATGAGAATAAGAAGGCATCATAGTAGATCAAAGTAAGCACAAGATTAGATTGATATCACCATCGTGTGTATATAAGCCTTGATGATCACAAGGCTCGGCTCCATAACTCCACCATGGCTTCACCCCACAGGGACAATCATGGCGGCTAGGGTCTAGCCTAAGCCATCTCCTAGACAACCTTGAAGACTTGAAGTGGCCCTTAGCTTCCTCTAGTGTGTGTCCCTCTATTCGTAGACTTCTGGTGGATAGATCTTGTGTGCCGATGAATTTTGGGCACACTTATATCTGGAAGATGCGTGGTTGAAATAGGAAGGCGAGGGGAGCAAGGAAAGCCCCAGGCCGATCGGCCTCAGGCCAATCCTTCCTTTTATCCCCTCGCGCCCAACTTCATCGCCAAGTCTCCTCTGATGTTCTGGAAACATATTTTTGTATGCATGTGGGCCTGGCACGTTGATAGCTTCAGGATGAGATTGATCTTAGATAACTTTCCAAATCTCTACTTGATCCTCTTTGGTTCCTCTTTGATCCCAAAGTGATCCTTGCCATATCTTCACAAACTTAGCCCTTAAGTAATCTTGGAGGAGTGCTTGTAAAAAATGAGCATTGGAGGAGGCCAGAAGACCCCTGGCCGATCGGCTTGGGCTTCACTAGGTCGATCAACCTAGGCTCTTTCTGAGCCTGCTAGCCTTCTTCTTTAACAGGTTTGTTACTCGTTCAGGGATTTATCCAAAAATATACTTTTAGGTCCAATTTCCCGCAGAAACAGAATGTCCTCCAAAATACAATGCATATGCAAAAACGGGGTTATTTCAGGTGCTAAGTGGCGGGTTAGTATAAGAATATGTATGAAAACACCACTTAAATGATATTAAAAGTGTGTCAATAACGAGCGTCAACAATTCCCCCAAGCTTAAACCTTGCTTATCCTCGAGCAAGTCCAGGACACTTGCTTAATCAAGAAATCAGCATTGCCCTTTGATGTCATCCCTGCACTCAGTTATACATAACAAGACACATTGCTCTCTCAAGTATTTAGCATTTAAAGTTCAAGTTGTGACCGGCTATTTTTCATCATGGAAGATAGACTAGCAATAAAGAACATGCTATAATAAAATAAACACAATGCTCTTGAAATTAAGTGATCTTTAGACCTTTACCTTGTTTCATCATGAAGAGTTTTTCAAAAAGATGCAAATCTGACACAAGTGAGATTCTTTCTTGTAAAAGCTCATGGAAACACTCATCTCATCAAGTCACTCAAGCTTATACTTGATTATTTTAAACCTAATCTACTCATATATGAAGGTGAAAGGCTTATGTGAAGCTTGGTAGGTAAAAACTATCCTAGCAAAATATTATACTTGAAATATTATCAAACTAAGAGAGAGATCTATTGGGAATACTGAGACTTGTCAAAAAGGTCATGGAAAATAAATGTTGGAGAGGGAGAGGGATGAAACATGTACATTTAGATAAGTGGACATGTGCAAGTGGCAAATGAATGATCCTAAGGCACAAATGAAGTTCTTGTTATCGGATTGCACATGATGAGTATGGATCAATCCTTAATCTTGAGAGCACTGAGAACTTTAATGAGGCTCAAAGAACTGAGGAGCATTTTATTCTTTTTTCTCCTTTATTTTTTCTCTTTTTCATTCATTTTTCTCTTCTTTCTTCGTTCTTTCTTTTTCCTCATTTTTCTTTCTTTTTCCTCATTTTTTATTTTACTCGTTAGAACTTTTTGCAACACAGTACTTTACTCAGCAGTAGTCAGAGATAATGCGATGACTTCCCCATGCTTAGACGATGTTCGTCCCCGAGCATGAAAAGGAAGAAAGATAAATTGCTGATGTAAGTACCAAAATCTTCGATCTTCTGCAAAAAAATTATTTTATTCCTCTGGAGGGACTTCCACGCCAAATTTCCGAGGGAACAAAGGGGGAAACACATCAGGACGATCGGCCTGAGGGTGTCTAGGCCGATCGGCCTGGCCCATTCTGGCCTCTATTTTCTTCGCTTTTATTCTCCGTACTGGTGGACACCTCCAGGTCTTGATTTTCTTGAAAAGTCACAGATTAATCTTCTGAATTTTTGTCGAAATATTTTTCATACTCAATAATAGGTTGTGGTCAAGGAGGTAGTCACAAAAATAATAATTTGGGTTTAGGTTGGATGCCCAGCGAGGTTTGTGAAATTTTCAGTATAGAAACTCACAATGCATGGATAGAAAGGCTAGCAAGAAAAAGGTTTACACAAAGGAGATGGCTAGCTTCTAAGTCTCATACAACAGAAATCAATCTTAATCCAACTCATCAAAATATAAGTTTGCAATCTAAAGGTTTCATCATCAAAGATCATATATATATATGCTCTGGTAGGTAGAACTTTGCAAGAGATTCACAAATGTAGATAGCATATAAATTAATTTTTAATAAAAAGAAATCAAGTTATCAGGTCATTAGGAAACTTAAATCAAAAAGCAACATAAAGTTTGTGGGTCTGGAATTTAGTCATTTAACCTCCACAATTAAAAGAGACGGTATTTAATCAATTTAGGTTCATTAAATAAAGAGCAAATATTTAAATTATATACAACATTGTGTAGGTAAAACAAAGCGGCAACCTTCATCACTTTTTCATAAGCAAGATTATACCAAAATTATTAACATCGTGGTGAGCACAAGGTGATGGTGTCATGATTTAAAGAAAATAAAAACTAGGTTGTACTCCTAGTAGCCATATTATTATTGAGAGATACACAAAGGTTGCATCGAGTCTATGGTTGAAGGCTTATATTCACGTGTATTTTAGAAAGAGATAGACAAAAGAAAAGGTTGAGGAAGAATTTACCATCCTTTCGATGCTTGTGATGAAGTGCAGCGCGGCCTCCCCCATACTTAAGCATTGTGCTTAGCATGGAAGAAGAAAATGAGCATCTTCTAGCAACTGTGATCCTTGTATTCTTCGTCCGCCAAGTCCCCCCATGCTTAGCATTGTGCTAGGCATGGAAGAAGAAGATGAAGCTTTTTGTGATTGTTAAAATCCTTGTTCTCAGTATCCGAAGCTTGTCTTTATGCTTCTTCACTTTTGTAGCCTTTATTGTCCTTCAATTTCATCTCTTTTCGTGAAAGCGCTTCACCATGCCTGCAAAAAAATTCAAGTGCTCAAACTACCACTGAGGTGACTGTCGAGAGTAGAAGCAATCGCCAACAAATAAACAACATCCCTAAGACTTTAACTTGTGGCATAGCTAATCTAGTAAAATAAAAAGAAAAACCTAATGAGTGTACATGAGTGCAAGTGTGAATGCAAATGATAGGTAGGAACATAAACAAAGATAACATTTGCACCAAGTTCTAAGCACCATGCTTACAACTAGGTTGTTGAAATTCTCCATAGCCATAAAAAATTATTAATCAAGGTCAAACACTATGCTTATCCTAAGATCAATAACTCTTTCCAACACAAGAAAAATAGAGCGCATTGCAAAACTTAAAAACCAACCAATGCAATATAGAGATGATATGAAAAGCTAGCAAGGTTTATTAAACTGAATGATGATGGTTTGCAACCAAGTCTAAAGACCACGTTTACACAAGATTGCAAAGGAAAAATGCCCTAGAAGCATTAACATAGATATGAAAGCATTCATCATAAAAGTTTTTAGGAGAAAGCCAAGCTAACACATGAATAATGGAACAAATGCAAATGCACATGCAAAAGGATTAGCAAAAATAAAAGCTAGCAAAGTTGAAAAGACTATCAATGTTGTTCCGCATTTTGTTGAGTCAAAAAGAATTGCTTAGAATGGCAAAGCAAGGCTGGCCACAAGAAGTCAAGCAATGTCAACAAGAAAATCATTCATCGAACATCCCCAACAACCAAACTAACAAGGCTAAGGGTAGGTTTATAGGTATCCTATATTTTTTTGCTTGAAACAAGAATTTTAAAGAGAGAAATCAAGCATAGAAATTCTAACTAAGGGGGTTTTGAAAAACAAAAAGAAAAGAAAGAGCTTGTTTTTCCCGATGAAAATCAAAAACCTATGGTTTTAGGAAGGCTCTAGGTAGGGGTGTAGTCAAAATAGAGGTAAAAATAACTCACTCCGATCTGAATGATGCAGCAAGATGATCAACACAAGTTAATCAAACCCCTGTTGGCTATGGTTTTCGGCTGGGCTGATAGGAACGCTTAGGTGGAAAAAGATTTTGATAAAAGCAACATGAAAATGCAATGTAATATGAGGTGGATAAACAAAATGATATGACATGATATGAAGGTGGTCTAAAACAAAACATAAGTTAGCCTAAATTAACTAGCCACAAGTTTAGAATCAAAGGAGTGGTGCCATGTTTCATATTTCTCTCTAAAAAGACACAGAGAAAAAGACTCTAAACCCTAATAACACACAAAAAAGGGTGTATAAGTTTTCCAAGATCAAGTAATAAAGTGCTCCCTCAATATTATTTAAAGCATACAACATGTGGTTGCAGAATTTGTTAGAGCAACGATACAATGTTACTTGATGGTTTCGATTCAAAAGCATAATATAGACTGTCATCTTAGTAAAGAAAATAAATAAAAAGACGGGTTGCCTCCCAAAAGTGCTTTAGTTAAAGTCATATAGCTAGAATTCTCACCTCGATAATGTTCATGCAAAGCTATGGTCCTTTGCGCGAGAATCCAAAGTATCCATGCAGCTTGGTGTCATCTTTTGTAATCCTTCGTGGTTCGCTTCTAACACCTCTTTGTATTGGATGTAGCCTGCTTGTGTCTTCATATGCCAATGCTCCAGAGGTTTTTATTTTGTTCTAAGCTTCTAAAGTTGATCATGTACACTTTATGAAAGCATTGCCCAAGCTCCTCTTCATTGTTGTCATCCTCATCTCCTCCATCTTGCTCTCATTGCCTTGCTGTTGCCTCTTCTTCGTAAATTTTCCTATACGTATAGAACAGAAAATATACCAAAATATAGATATATTGAAAACTTTATGAAATTATCTTTCCAACAAGTGGTCATTCATCTAAAACGGAGTTTAAATGAGAGAGTTATGCCCGTTTTATTTCAGCACTGCGTGCTGTTTCAGGACGCGCGACCTTCGATGATTTGGCCATAACCGCTTGTAGGAATCTCCGATTGCCTCGATTCTTAATTAGTTGGAATGTAGACTTCATGGGACTTCTGAATATACAAAAGTATTCTATTTTTTTCTTCTGAGTTCATGTAAAATCTTGATGACAACAGTAGCTTGTTGTGAATTGATCTGAAGATGTTGATGATCTTGATCTTGTAGTCTTTGGGGCATTATGTCACACATACTTTGGCTTCAAGGTTATCACCTGCCGCACCAGCGAGTAGCATGGTGTCAATGATGCATCTTCTCCATAATTCTTGCTCTAGACAAGGTGCTGGAATCAGAGGAGGCTCTTGCACTTTGTGTCGACGATCTGAGCAATTTTTTTCCTTGATCGCATCACTCAATTAGAAGCTCTTGAGCATCCCATTGGAGAAGATTGGTAGTATCATGGTGCTTCTAATCTTGTTGCCTCCAGTCTTGATCAACTCCAAATCATCACCTTCTGTGCAGAGTGACCATCCAATCATCTCTCTTTGCTTGACATGGTTGCTTCCAACACCTTTTACTTGTACAAACAAATCTTCAAGAAACATTAGTATTAAAAATTAATTGACATAGTGGCATACCTTTCTTATAAGCATTTGTATTATCTTCGTTGGTGTGGACTCGATAGTAGATGCTGGGCCACTAACAAAGTTAGCACCTACTGCTAAAGGGTTGGGCTTGATGTTGTTATCACCTTATCGGAGTGAATTGAGACTTGATGAAGTCCATGTTTGATCATCTTGCGTCTAGTATTTACTTACTTTTAAGGACGCAAACAAGAAAAACAGGATATATGCAATAGAAAAATTAGGGTTAGTCCGAAAAGTTAGATAGATCGCCCCAGGGTTCGAGTTGTCGATCCCCGGCAACGGCGCCGGAAAAGCTTGTTGACGGTAGTTAACACGCCAAGTTGTGAACTGCAAGCGCACGGATCATCGTAGATTTTTTCTTAGAGTATTCCATCCAAGGTTTATCAATCTGTGAATCGGTAGTGAACTAACTAGGGTTCTCTATCTAGCTAAATGGATCTAATCCTATCATGAAGCATGAATCGCATATAAAGGTAAACCCAATCATGAGATAAGTATTATAGACAGGGTAAACAGATCATATCCATATATATGAGATAACACAACCAAAGGTAGCATGAGCCTATTGTCTTCTTATTGTAGTTTCAGCCAAAGTGGTAACCAATCTATGTAGCACCTTGATAAAGAGTCATCTCTCAAAAAGGTGGTTTGCAAGTAGCCTACTTTCTTGTGCTCACCACTACGAGGTGCGTGTTAATGCCTCCAGTTTCCCAAAGGTTCACCTCAAACAACTCCCACAATACTCACTATTGATCCTACGCAACATTACGCAATCCTTCAGCCTTTCCCTTCCCGCATGCTGTCACCACACGAAGGTAATCACACCGACTTCCTACGCACTACTAAGATGTATCCACAAGACATAGCCTAATCACCACGATTACATCTATTCCTACTAAGAACACATGCTAGCTATACATATGAGAATAAGCATGCATCATAGTAGATCAAAGTAACCACAAGATTAGATTGATATCACCATCGTATGTACATAAGCCTTGATGATCACAAGGCTTGGCTCCAAAACTCCATCATGGCTTCGCCACGCTGGGACGATCATGGCAGCTAGGTTGTAGTCTAAGCCATCTCCTAGTCAACCTCGAAGACTTGCAGTGGCCCTTAGCTTCCTCTGGTGTGTGTCCCTCTATTCGTAGACTTCTGGTGGATGGATCTTGTGTGCCGATGAATTTTGGGCATACTTATATCTGGAAGACACGTGGCTAAAATAGGAAGGCGAGGGGAGCAAGGAAAGTCCTAGGCCAATCGTCCTAGGGGGTCTAGGCTGATCCTTCCTTTTATCTCCTCATACCCAACTTCGTCACCAAGTCTCCTCTGATATTCTGGAAGTTTATTTTTGTATGCATGTGGACCTGGCACGTCAATAGCTTCGGGATGATATTGGAAACTAATAAGAATAAATTTGGGGTCAGGCTCAATGATACATATATACATACATACTGGTGATCTACTCCGTAGTTGCAACAGAAAATTTATGCAGCCTAGTTATTGGCATGACTTAATTTGGGATATTGAAAGTTAAAGCACAAATATCATGCATTATACTACAGACATTGTAGTGCCCGATGATTACTTACGTGTCATAGCAGACTATCCAAAAAGATAAGGAATGATCATGTGAAAAAAAACTCTATAAAAGGCGGCCCAAGAGGCATTGGTCTAGGAAAAAAATGAGTCTATTTTCGCAACTTTAACACCCTCTATCCAGTACATGGTGATTGGTGAGGGACAACTCAGAAGGCTCATCCTTTCTTCCTTTGCTTTCTCAAATCATTCCTTACTCCTCCACCATCATTGACCAATATGGTGGCTCTAGATACAAATGGCGCCTGTACAATTGACTAGTCGAGGCCGATGGGAATTTTATCATTGATAAGAGAAATTCAGTAAGTTTGTGTCTCTTCTTATATATATGTTGTTTGTTACATTTGAATTTGTAATTTGTGCCACTGACTATGATTCAATGTGTCATTAAATCACAGCATGGAGAGGCATGTCTTGATGGAGTGGTAGATGTGTGAGGTATGGCTCCCTTACCATATGGTTCATGTGTCTATGCTCATGATTTTTCAAACATGCAAGTGCTTTCTGCAGTTCTATTTGTATGTGCGTCATAGGGGATACAATTGTAGAGTTGTATGATGTGCATGTGTACTGGTGTGTATGTGTGTCATCCTTATAATCGTCCCCTTTTTGTACAGTTTGACAATACTTCCAAACAGCAGAATCCATTTTCATCCTATGAAGTACAAGCTATGATTCAACCAAGATGGACAAGAAGCGTCCCACCTCTTTTTCGTACCATAAGAGCCACAAAAAGACTCATGGGAACTATGCATGCTAATGGATTTATCATGCCGTGAATCACAGGTACTTGAACTACTTTTCCCATCTATCTTGATCTCTAGATTTTTTTTCTTAGATTCACATAAGTATATATGTATCATTTAACAAACTTGCACACATGATTGCTTTAACAGTTCAGATTTTTTTTCTTAGATTCCCATAAGTCATGCACTTTCAGCATCACTTTTGAGGAACATACAAATTATATCTTCTCTAATTCCAAATATATAGATGTTCATAAGGTGTGGATGCTTTTGTAAAGATCTTGCATGATTTAGTTTCTGCAAATGACATAACTAGCCTTGTCATCATTTATAAAGTCAACAAATGTGACAATCATGAATCAAGGATGTAAAGTATAAGGTGCATGTTATAGGAAGGGATAAAGAAATGATTCATTTACACCTCAAATGTATAGATGAGTCAATTAAATGAAAATTAGATTTTGTAAAGTATTATAGATTGCACAGAAGTTGGTTTCACCTAGAGCCATGCATGAAGTGTGCACCTCCCATATACATTGCAATACGAAAAGGGCTAGTGATGTACTCTCACCTAATTTACAATCTTACTACTCATACAAAAGTGTAAAAGTAATATCCATAAGAACCAAAAAGTTGTTGGACACTATGTCTTTATCCAAGAAATTTTAATAGATAAAAATAAGAAAATGGTAGATGACAAACAAACTGTAGCTATTGGATATAAAGTGAAAGTATAATGATAGTATATGGTACGCTCTAATGTGCAAATACGTGACGACACCGAGTTACTTTCAGAGTCACTTTTGAGGAACATATAGAATTATATCATGACTCTAATATGCACAAATACAGGTTGTCAAAAAAATCATGGATGCTTTTATGAAGATCGTGCATGACTTAGTCTCCACAACATAAACAACCACAATAGGAAGTAAGTTTGTCATATGACTATCCTAGATTCTACATGGAAACCATGGTTGTAAAACCACCTAAGTACCAACTAGCATCCACATGTCCATCCTTATCTTTGTTTATGAAGTTAAGGAATGTTACAATCATGAATCAAAGACATAAAGTAGAAGATGTCTGTTCTAGGAAGGGATAAAGAGATGACTTAAAGATATAGCTTTACAACTCAAATGTACATCCACTATAGATATGCCCATTCATGAAAAAGTAGCTTTTGTAAAGTTTTCATAAATTATAAAAAAGTTGATTTCACCTAGAACCAGGCACGTAGTGTGCACCTCCCCTCCTACACATTCAACGTGAATACAACTAGTAGCATACTCTCACCTACTTTATTATGTCTTAGTTGTCATTTAGAAGTACAAAAGTAATATCCATAAGAACCAGAAAGTTGTTAGACATTGTCTTTATCCAAGCACTTTTAATAGATAAACATAAGGAGATGGTAAATGACGAACAAACTGTAGCTATCGGATATGAAGTGAAAGTATAATGATAGTATCAAGTACGCTCTCATGTGCAAATACGTGACGACATTGGGTTACTTTATTTAAGCGTCACTTTTGATGAACATATAAAATTATATCATGACTCTAATGCACAAATACATGTTGTCACAAAAATCATGGATGCTTTTTATGAAGATCTTTCATGACTTAGCCTCCACAACATAAACAACCAAAATGGGAAGTAATTTTATCACATGACTAGCCTAGAATCTACATGGAAACCATGGTTGTAAAGACCTAAGTACCAACTAGCACCCACATGTCCATCCTTATCTTTGTTTATGAAGTTAAGGAATGTTACAATCATGAATCAAGGATATAAAGTAGAAGGTGCTTGTTCTAGGAAGGGATAAAGAGATGACTCAATGCTATAGCTTTACAACTCAAATGTACATCCACTATAGATATGTCCATTCATGAAAAAGTAGCTTTTGTACAGTTTTAATAACTTACAAATAAAGTTATTCACCTAGAACCGGGCACGTAGTGTGCACCTCCCCTCCTATATATTCAACATGAATACAACTAGTAACACACTCTCACCTACTTTATTATGTCTTAGTTGTCATTCAGAAGTACAAAAGTAATATCCATAAGGACCAGAAAGTTGTTGGACATTGTCTTTATCCAAGGAACTTTTTTATAGATAAGCATGAGAAGATAGTAAATGACAAACAGATGATTGTAGCTATAAGATATAAAGTTTTGGAACTTTTTCAAAAAGCACCAACCTCTTGCCTTTTCATTTTTATATATTTTCTTTTGATCTTTAAAGTTAGTTGCCTTAGAACTTTTGAGCCCCTCAGTTTCCTATATAAACTACCATCCATGGTGCTCACCATCATCATCAATCACCAATAGTTCTTCAAGTGTTTTATTCTTCAGTTCTTTCAGAGTATCGGTACTTTAAGGTACACCATCTTACTACTATTGAAAATAGATTTTGTAGGCATTTGTTTACATGTTATCTTTTGTTTTGTACATTTAATTATGTTTGTCTATATAGTTTTCTTTTATCTATGATATGGAGGATATAGAACTAAGAAATATTTTGCTTTTACCTGTAAACATGTTGTCTACATAGTTGTCTAGTATATACGATATGGAGGATATAAAACTAAAAATGTTTTCATTTGATTAACTTGAACTTTTGTAATACTTTGTCATAAGTAAGCACTAACTATGTGAATTGATCCTCTATCTAGTTATATCTTTCACAATTGGAGAAGGGAGAAATGGATCATCGTATTGAAATCCGTTCATCACCAAGGACGCCCATGCCACTATCTCAGCAGGAGATGATAGATGACTTTTGGAGGAAGAGACAAATAGAGATCGAGGCAATTCAAGACTTTGGTGATCGTGCAATCCCCATGACCCGCATCAAAAAGGTCATTTGTGATGAGAAGGGTAAAATGATGATGACATTTGACACGCCGTCTTTCCTAACAAAGGCATGCGAGATCTTTGTGCAGGAAATTGCATTCCGTGCTTGGATGTGTGCCAATTCCAACCAGCGAAGCATCATACTAGACTCTGACATTACTGAGGCTATTGCCTCCACTCAGTCTTATGATTTCCTAAATGATTTCTTGAATGCTCATCAGGATGAGCACCATTCTTGTCCTTATCCTAAGCCTACTAAGAAACGCCATGATAGGTTGTTGACTAATCTTCCATCCTCATCCTGCCATCTTCCTCCCCATCAGAACCAATTGCCACAATTTAGTCATAAATTCACTAGATATCCTCCTTTAGTCCATATTCCTCCTCTTGTAGTGCCACAAACAAATGGTCCTCGTGTTCCTTTATCCTTGGCATCTCTACCTCATGAAGCTTCTTCAGTAATTGCAACCACAGGCACACCCGCACCCATAGTGAGTGGAATAATTCCGCCTACCAACTACATGGCCAATGGTCTTGGGTCCTTTGGAAACACCATCAACAACATTGCTGCTTCTTCTGGTGTGATGAACCATCTGAAAGAACTTCCAAGAGCACTAGCCAATATTCCAAATACATACTGCTACATGAACATGGTTGCTTCTGCATCTGTTTATGGTGTTGATAGTGCTAGCTCTAGTAATGTTGCTGCTCAAGACAGTGGCATAGCATTCCATTGCCCTTATATTCCTCAAATCACTTTGCAATTACCATCCCCTTTACAAACGACTATCAGTAGCGCCCACACCACTACTAATATCACTATAGAGAATTATATCCATGTGGGGGTTGCAGCAACCAAAAGCACCATACATGCTAGCAGTAAAACCAATGGAAATGGTGACATTGATCCTAATGCTATTGGAGTTGGTGATGATCAACACCAACATGAGGAAGAAGCTAATACTTCCCTTGAAGTGAATGGTGTGCATGGAAGCTTAAATGCACAAGCTGTTGCTGCTACTAGCATTGGCAACGATATCAATTGGGATGAATTTGACATGTTGGATGATTCTTTGCTATCTGTGGTTGGGAAGGACATCGTCATGGATGAAGAACCAGGACCTTTACCTAACACTGCTTCTAATGATGACCTTCTGCTCGCTAGCAATATGTCAGATCTCGAGGGATTCAGCCATGAACCATATCTGCTAGATGACATTATATCCAGTGCAGGCACCAGCAAAAGATGCACCTAGAAGAATTGAGGGCACTAATGCAATTATAAGGAGAAGCAAGAACTACACAAATTAAAAAAATTACATTTTCTCTATCTGTACATGTATTCTGGTGTGCTTGATATGGTTCATACCATGCTTGTATCCACATGTGTATCAACAAGTTGTGTAATACTGTATATATGAGTTCTTGTTCTTGTTTCAAACATGTGCACATGTGCTTTCTCAAATTGGAGTGATCATTTTACAACATCTGTTGCTGAAAAGGGGAGTGGAAGTGATTTTCTACCTCTGACTTCAAAGAATTGAGATTGAGACTGTTTCATCAAACTATTTTGACTCAATGAGGGTAGCAATGGTCAATTCAGTGTACAATCTCATTACCTGGATTTTCTTTCTATGTCATATATATGTATGTATGTATATATGTCTTGGCTCTTCTTGAGTCCAGTTTGTACTGGATTAGGATATGTCTAGGCTAGGTCAATGATTTTGATCATTGTATTGTAGGAGTAACATACTTTCAAGCCCCACAAACAGATCCCCTCGAACTCCCTTGTCACTGCCATGGGAATGAAGACCCTTCCCCAACCCATTGCCTCCTGGATCCTCCAGGGCTCCATGCTGATGCAAAGTGACTGTTCCGTTAATTTATGTCATGCTTTCTAATGCTTTGATTAGAATTATCTTGGGTTACTTAACTAGGGTTTGATTTTTTTTTTCATCTCGGATTCAGGTGCAAAATGGCGGCTTCAGAGGAAGAGGCACTTCTATAGTGGCATGAACTTGCTTTGCCCAACGGGTGTTTGGTGATCGCAGCTAGCTGCTAGTAGTAGTTGTGTTCTCATTTATCAGTTACACCATGTTGTATTATTATTTCATCCAATATAATCTGTGAGATTCAGAGGAGAATAGGAGATGTATGAAGTCATCGAATGCAGAAACGCTTTTGAAACATGCATATGATATACTGTACTACTCCTGCTGCTAGCTGAAGCATGAGCAGTGGTTTCTTATCTCCAAAAACAGAAATAAAAACTGAACCCTAACCATTTATCAATGCTACGTGCCATTATTTATCTTATGCGATCTTGAAAAAATACTGTTGCCGTTGAACAAAGTTTGCTGTTTTATTGTCATGGTCCTGAATTTCAGAAGAATCTGCATCCTTTTTCGGGTTCATACTGATCTCTAAGACCGAATTCAGAAGCCAAAGTTTGAATGTTGCAAAAGGACCAATCAGCTATGTATATGTTATAAGATATATATCCAACCAAAAGAGATCCCACATGAGAGTTCACTAGCTACTCCGCACAGTTGAGTTTGTTAGACAGGCACGTGACTCCATTTAGCTTGAAGGAGAGGATTCAAAGATATTAATCCCCAGCTAATTATTTTGTTTCTGATAAGAAAAAAAAATCATAAGGAACGAAAGGATTGCATATCAACCTCTGACCTCATGTCAACCTCTGAATTCAATTCTCAAGAAACTATAGGATCTCTCATGGTTTCACTGTATTCTTAGTTTCTTACACACTTTGGTTGTCTTATCCTTGTAGCTCAGACATGGTTAAGAACTTATGATTGCCTTCATCTGTTCATCATGCTGGAATGCACCTGATTCTTTGGCATAGAGCTTTGCTGATATATGTTGGTTTAATTTGATACTCAAGATGGATTATAGATTTTTTTAAAACTGAAAGTTGAGAAATGACATATATATAACCGATCACCACATGGCTGGCATGGTTAATTCTAAAAAGTTAATTAGGTTCTGTCTGGTTTTAAATTTAACTGTTTTGAAGGTGCAACTGTTATCCTTGTAATTGAATACTTATCATGCTGAATGTGATTACAGGTATGGAAAATGAGTTTACCATGACTGCAGGCCGTTACATTTTTGTTTCAGGTATAAAAATGGAATTCCAAGAGGTAGGCCTGCAAATTCACTCAGATCGAGCACTGCTTTCACTATTGTTGGAATATATGGGTTAGTACCATTTAATATTTAGAACTTCCAAATTTTCCTAAAGGTCCGTACATGTATGAAACAGGATCATAGAATCTTTTAGTCCTGCCTTGCTAGTGGAGGTGGAGGGACACCAATTTAAATAAATTTATATGATCCGTCCATTAGCTAGCATAGGAGACAGAAGAAGACCACCATGGGCGCTCTTAGATGACAGAATATTGCTCACTTAAAACGAGTGTTACCTAGCCAAACATCTTCCCAAAATCGGATCCGAGCACTGTTGTTCAATTCATAATTTCCAAACGAGGCATCATCCTAGTTATAGTTGAGCCATCATCCGAGCCATGCCTTGGATATATGTTGGATTTCTACGTTGTAAAAGAAGGTTGAGTGCCCCTTTATTCACCTCACCACCAACCGGCGATGAAAATGGAATTGATTTCCTCACCGTCGGTTAGTGTCATGTTGGTTTTTACCATCGGGTCCATCTAGGACCCGACGGTGAAAATAAATCCGGCGGGAAAACCACCATTTCCAGAAATAAATTATATTTTAATATATAAAATGGATGAATACAAACTTTATATCAAAATTATATACCTCGATGAGATCTAAAACTTTGTAGCTGACAAGTTTTTCATTGAAATCGTTTAGAAGCCTAAATATTGGATATAAGGTTATTTCACACCTATCAAACAACTTCAGATGGAAACAAAGTCAAGATCAAAGTTGTAGAACAGGATGAGATTAGTACATGGCGAGATCTACAACTTTGTAGTTGACAATTTTTCATTCAAAATTTTTTATATCCAAATATTACATGTAAGATTCAAAAAAGTTAATACAAAAGAATAGCGTCCCCACACAAGTCACGAGTGATTATGTGGTATGGTAATAAGGAAGCTACATACGAGACTTGAGTCGTGAGTTTGAATCCTTTTGAAGCACACTTGTTTCGTGTGAAAAATCTTGTGATGGGTGGCAGTGACTGTGTGGTAGTTACTTGGGTAAAAGAAAGAATATGCTATCATTAGTACAAGTAGAACCCTAGATCGCAAACTACATGTGTGAAACACTTGTGATGGGTGACGATGATTGTGTGGTAGTTTTTTTTCCACCATGGGCTATGCCCGAATTTCATTACATAACAAACAATGAAATTACAGAGCATGCAGTTTAGTTCTCAACTCGCAGACGGAATTTAAACTAATATCAAAAAGCAACACAGATAGACTACAGAGTTTAACTTTTTTTAGGCACCGACATGAATCAACAGCTAACAAAAGACTACATCCAAACACCAGCTTGCGTTTCGATTTCCCAAATTTTGCAGACTCCACCGTATTTGCACCCTCTTCACATCTTCTTTGTCAACACCCATTCTTCTACAAGGGCAGCACCACTTATGCGTCACTCGATGGAGCTTCCTAAGGATGAAAATGTAACACCGTCGCCTTGAGTGCTTCCGCCCCTTCTTCCAGCTTCCCCTTATCTTCCTCCTTTTGTCACCTTGACTGTGTGGTAGTTACTCGGGTAAAAAAAATCCTTAGTTAGGGATTATTACCAATCCTCAACCCCCATTCCGAACTCACACGAGGGGGGTCACTAGCTAGATCCCTCCACCGATGTTACACCATCGGCAATTCTCATTGCATACATGATCAATTTTATTACAAATGTGTGAGAATTAAAAGATAGGCAAGACATCCCTCCACAATCCTTGCCTTTTTCAATAAAAAGTCCACTCTTGGACACAGCAAATCTAATGGGCTAAATAAGAAACCAATTTATAACCACATTTTTAGCCCCATAGTTTTTCCCGATGTAAACTTCAGCTTGACCGTACCTGAATTCAGCTTATATCGCTAACTGTTTAATTTCTACAATTCATATGCATTTTTTATTTCTATACAAGATGTTTTATATTATCTACAGCTCTGGTATTTGGACATAGCATGAGATATTGCAAAGGCCAGTTCGTGTAATACATTAGTCAATTCTAGTTATGATAAAGAGTATAGCAAAAACTGAACGTTGCTATCATGGAGTAGGTAGCATGTTTCCATTGTTGACTCCATTGTGGCATACATGAGCCATCTGAGAAAATACCTGAAGCTTCGACACAGACTTTTTAATCAGCCATTGCCGTCCCTTAATTTAATTACTGGCCTGCGCGTTGGAAGTCGATGGTCTTCCATTGTTAATTGCATTCTGGATCCTCGCCAGGTTGACACGTCATGTCAGTACCTGCTCCCCGAATTCAACTCAGGATATACTCCTCCGTCCCAAATTAAAATTCGTTTTGACTTTTCTAGATACATAGCTTTTGCTAAGCACCTGATATATATTATGTATAGTGAAAATTATGTACATATAAAAGTCAAAACGACTAGTAATTTGGAATGGAGGAAATACTTTTTAAGAACTTATGTACCGTCTGTTGATCCATTCGTCATCTTGTACTAGCCCGTACATAGAGAGAGAGTGAGGGAGGGAGGGAGGGATGGCGCCATCCATGTAGATATTTGGCGTCGTTTGGTTAGCGGCAAACGAGGCATCATCCTAGTTGTAGTTGAGGCATCATCCAAGCCATGCCTTGGATATACGTTGGATTTCTATGTTCGAAAAGCAGGTTGAGTGCCCCTTTATTCACCTCATCACCAACCGGCAATGAAAATGAAATCGATTTTCTCACCATCGGTTCGTGTCATGTTGGTTTTTACCAACGGGTCTATCCAGGACCCAACCATGAAACTAAATCCGGCGGGAAAACCACCATTTCCACGGAAAAAAAATTATATTTTATTATACAAAATGGATGACTACAAACTTTATATCAAAATTATATACCTCGATGAGATCTAAAACTTGGTAGCTGACAAGTTTTTCATTGAAATCGTTTAGAAGCCTAAATATTGGATATAAGGTTATTTCACACCTATCAAACAACTTCAGATGGAAACAAAGTCAAGATCAAAGTTGTAGAACAGGATGAGATTAGTACATGGCGAGGTCTACAACTTTGTAGTTGACAATTTTTTCATTCAAAATTTTTTATGTTCAAATATTACATGTAATATTCAAAAAAGTTAATACAAAAGAATAGCGTCCCCACACAAGTCACAAGTGATTATGTGGTACGGTAATAAGGAAGCTACACACGAGGCTTGAAATCATGAGTTTGAATTCTTTTGAAGCACACTTGTTTCGTGTGAAAAATCTTGTGATGGGTGGCGGCGATTGTGTGGTAGTTACTCGGGTAAAAGAAAGAATATGCTATCATTAGTATAGGTAGAACCCTAGATCGCAAACTACATGTGTGAAAACTCTTGTGATGGGTGATGATGATTGTGTGGTAGTTTGTTTTTTCCCATCAGGGGCTATGCCTGAATCTCATTACTTAACAAGCAATGAAATTACAGAGTATGCAGTTTAGTTCTCAACTCGCAGACGGAATTTAAACTAATATCGCAAAGCGACATAGATAGACTACAGAGTTTAACTTTTTCAGGCACCGACATGAATCAACAGCTAACAAAAGACTACATCTAAACACCAGCTTGCGTTTCCATTTCCTAGATTTTGCAGACTCCATCGTATCTGCACCCTCTTCACATCTTCTTTGTCAACACCCATTCTTCTACTAAGCAGCACCACCCCTTCGTCACTCGATGCAGCCTCCTAGGGATGAAAATGTAACACCGTCGCCTTGAGTGCTTCCGCCCCTTCTTCCAGCTTCCCCTTGCCTTCCTCCTTTTGTCACCTTGACTGTGTGGTAATTACTCGGGTAAAAAAAATCCTTAGTTAGGGATTATTACGGATCCTCAACCCCCATTCCGAACTCACACGAGGGGGGTCACTAGCTAGATCCCTATGCCGATGTTACACCATTGGCAATTCTCATTGCATTCATGATCAATTTTATTACAGATGTGTGAGAAAAAAAAGATAGGCAAGACATCCCTCCACAATCCTTGCCTTTTTCAATAAAAAGTCCACTCTTGGACACAGCAAATCTAATGGGCTAAATAAGAAACCAATTTATAACCAAATTTTTTAGTCCCATAGTTTTTCCCGATGTAAACGTCAGCTTGACCGAACCTGAATTCAGCTTATATCGCTAAACTGTTTAATTTGAACAATTCATATGCATGTTTTATTTCTATACAAGATGTTTTATATTATCTACAGCTCTGGTATTTGGACACAGCATGAGATATTGCAAAGGCCAGTTCGTGTAATACATTAGTCAATTCTAGTTATGATATAGAGTATAACAAAAACTGAACGTTGCTATCATGGAGTAGGTAGCATGTTTCCATTGTTGACTCCATTGTTGCATACATGAGCCATCTGAGAAAATACCTGAAGCTTCGACACAGAGACTTTTTAATCAGCCATTGCCGTCGCTTAATTTAATTACTGGCCTGCGCGTTGGAAGTTGATGGTCTTCCTTTGTTAATTGCATTCTGGATCCTCGCCAGGTTGACACGTTATGTCATTACCTGCTCCCCGAATTCAACTCAGGATATACTTTCTCCATCTCAAATTAAAATTCGTTTTGACTTTTCTAGGTATATTGCGCCTAGATATATATTATATCTATATACATAGTGAAAATTATGTACATAGAAAATCAAAACAAATAGTAATTTGGAATGGAAGGAATACTTGTCGATCGATTTGTCATCTTGTATCAGTCCGTACAAAGAGAGAGAGGGGGGAGGGAGGGAGGGAGGGATGGCGCCATCCATGCATCTATTGGGCCTCATTTGGCTAGCGGCATCATGGGAGCTTATCACTGTCGTCCATGGGCAGCCCAATTCTCCTGGTAACTTTAAGCTTCTTCATTCATGAACTTTCCCCTTCATCGCCGCTGAAGCCACGCTCTGATCGCGTTCCATGGACAGATTTCATCACCATCGACTGCGGCCTCGACGCGGACGGGGCCTACCCTGACAAGAATACCCTTGGCCTCCGCCACGTCCCCGACACCGGCTTCACCGACGCAGGGTTCAACGCCCCCGTCCGGCCGCCGTACTACAAGCCGGACTGGTTCGATCTGTACCGGACCGTCCGCTACTTCCCCGACGGCGGCGGCGCCAGCAAGCGGCGGAGCTGCTACACGCTTGGGCCTGTCTCGCCGGGCCGCCGGTACCTCGTCCGGGCAAGATTCTACTATGGGAACTACGACGGGCTGGAAGCAACGCCCCCCGTGTTTGACATCCACATCGGCGTGAACCGTTGGACCACCGTGAATATCACCTCTCCCAAGTCCAGGCATGTCATCGAGGCGGTGACAGTGCCGCCGGTCGATTTCTTGCAGGTTAGTCTTGCTGCCGCGTGTGTCTCATCATGTAAGGTTCTGTTCGGTTAGTTGTCGTATTTTCTAGCCTGGTCTGGCTTAACTCAATTAGCCTCAGTGCATACAGTAGCATTTTAGTTTGTTTGGTTGCTTGTATTCATTTTGTCAGATTGGGAGGAGAGGTTGTTTAATTGACTACACTAAAATATGTTGCATGACATAAAGTAGATAAATAAGTGTCATTTTTTTCGTTTTTAATATTTATTTAAATATTAACATCACATAATATACACTAATAACATCATTAATATGCTATTTATTTAAATATATTAGTGTGCGTCCAATGGGCCTGACTCTACAGGAACGTCAAAAAAAATTTAGGCTGACAGGACCTTTTGGCATCAAGTGATCCTGGCTCTAGGTAGCATGTGGGTAACCAAACATCTGCTATCTGCATCTTACAGGCTAGGGCAATGTAGATGCAACCTCTCATACTATTATTTAGTTTTTGTCAATTGATATATCCTTGCAACCCCATTCCCCAAAGCAGTGAAAATCTTTCCACGCAAATAGAACTCTCGAGTGTGAAAATAATCTATACTTTTGACAAGATTTTAACTATCTTACTATTATTACTAATTAGAGCGACATGCTAGAAAAATAGATGAAATCTAGAAATTCTCCTAAAAGTCATAATTATCTAGCCTACGCTCATCATAGCCATTGGATCTATCAAATTTCTAAAAAATTTCTAAAGTAAACCCTAAATCTATATATAAAATACCCACATATGTCATTATGAAAAAACTAAAGGAATCTCTTAATCTTCATCTAAATTAACCACCTATGTCATTATATAGATAATATAAAATAACCCTCTGAAGTTGCATCTAAATTACCCACGGCTATCATTATTAAAAACTAACCCCTAAATTTGCATCGAATTTACCTACATTTATCATTAAAAAAATCCTAAAATGCACCCAATATGATTCTAAATTACCTATTTCTACCATTGCTAAAATAGATGATATCAACTTAAGGTATGCATGCATGATAATAAACCACGTATAAGATATATAAAAGAATATATGATAATACCAATTTTCAAGTTAAACACATCGCTGAAAAGTTCAATAAAACACATGTCAACCACATATAGATATATGATGTAAAGTACTAGAAAAATCTATAAATATGGATGGAAAGGTATTTAGAATAATTGCGAACTAAAGTCTATCACAACCGGATAAACAAGTACATGCCTATATGATTATTGCGTTAGAATATTTCACTTAGGAACACCAGCGAAAGTTAAGGGCCGGATTCCAGTTGTATATTCAGGAAAAAAAGACTCATTTTCTTAATCACTTCACCAAAATTGGCATGTGCATGTACAGGTGTGCTTGGTGGATACAGGGTGGGGTACACCATTCATCTCTGGGCTTGAGCTGAGGCCGCTCGGGGAGACCATGTACCCGGAGGCCACGGTCGACCAGTCGCTGCTTCTCCTCAGGCTTGCCCGGCCATCATGGTTAGCCGATTACAGTAACAACCGATTTCATTTCGGGAAAGGCAGTTTCATCAGGTGAGTATGATCATTGGGATTCCCAGTCCATCTGATGATATCTGATGTAAACAATATGTTGCTACTTACTCTCTTGCAAAGAAGCTTTATTTGTAATCCGCATTCATGGTTAATTTCTGAAGATTGCCTCACACCATTCATTTTCTAAACAATAGGTACCCAGATGATCCGGATGACCGTTCCTGGCAAAGATACAAAGATCCTACATGGACCAACATAAATACCACAGACACTGTAGACATCACAAACACCATTAACTTCGACGAGCCAAACAAGATACTGCAGAGCTGTGCCACTCCAGAGAACGGAACCTGGATCAACTTCACATGGAGCTCAGATCCCGACCTGAATGATGACAATGCAACTTACCTTCTGTTCCTCTACTTCGCGGAATTAAAGAGATTGCCAAGCAATGCCCTAAGGAAGTTTGATATCCTTGTCGACAACGCTACATGGAAAGGCAGCCAAAGCTACACCCCGAAGTACCTCTCTGCAGAGGTTGTGAAAACAATGGTGCAGGGATCGAGCCAACATGCTGTCTCACTTGCTGGCACGCCGGACGCCACTCTCCCACCCATCCTGAATGCATTTGAGATATATTCAGTAAAACCAATGACTGAGTTTGCAACAAATGATGCTGACGGTATCTGCTGAACACTTTCGACTTGTCAAAGTTCTGTCAGTCAGTTTCATCCATCAGCATTATGTTGCTTTCATAGCGCTGGATAAATTTTGGTTGCAAGCAAATAGGATGCAGGGTTCCTTGCTTTGACCAGTGTATTAGATTACTCTTATTTAGGGGGTGTTTGGAACACCCTATTAAAGTTTAACACCTGTCACATCGGATGTTTGGATGCTAATTAGAAGTACTAAACATAAGTTAATTACAAAACTAATTGCATAGATGGAGTATAATTCGCGAAACGAATCTATTAGTCCATGATTTGACAATGTGGTGCTACAGTAACCATTGCTAATGATGGATTAATTAGGCTTAATAGATTCGTCTCGCGAATTAGCACAAGGTTTTGCAATTAGTTTTATAATTAGATCATATTTAGTCCTCCTAATTAGCATCCGAACATCCGATGTGACACTGTTAAAGTTTAGCACCTCGTATCCAAACAGCCCCTTGGTCAAAGCTTTTAGTGTTTGTTATAATTTAAAAAGTAAAGTTTGCCTGATAGTTGATCTCAATTCCACAGCATGACTTCAGAGTTACCTTCTGTTTTTTACCCTATGAACAGCCAAGGCCATGATGACAATTCGCACAGCGTATGCATTAAAGAAAAATTGGATGGGTGATCCTTGTGCACCAAAATCATTTGCTTGGGATGGCCTGAACTGTAGTTATCCTTCATCTGGTCCTGCATCAGTAACAGACCTGTAAGTACCCCTTTTATTTTACGAAAGCTGTAAGTACCCTTCGAAGAATTCTACCACGAATTCAAAAGGCATTACTATACTAACTTGAATGCTTGATCTGAAATTACTAAATATAGTGCCTGTTTTCTGTTCCCTGGTATTAATTTACTATTGGATGTGCAGGCTCTTATCATCTAGCAGGTTGGCTGGTGAAGTTCATGTTTCTTTTGGTGATCTGAAATCCCTAAAATACCTGTAAGAACCAAATACCACCATCGCACAAATATTTGAAATTCTACATTGTGAATGTTATAACGCCCCTAAAGTTCTCACTTCCCAGCTTACAGGTTTTGACCCTTCTTTTTGCTTAACCCCCTAACATTCAGATAACAATTTTGCTTTTAAAGGTTTTGGCCCTTCCTTTTGCTGAATGCATAATTATCTCCCTGGGATTACCAGCTTACATGACAGTACTTTCTAAGAAGAATGTTTGGCCAACTTCATTACAAGCTCAAGGTTTAAAAGCATCCAAATTATAATAAAGTTCATTAAAAGCATCCAAATTCCAAAAAAAATCATTACAAGTTTACAAAATTTATTAACAAACTAGATCATTCACTGCCCGTGATCCTATTACCTACAGAAACTTAAAGTAACAACAAACATATAACTTCTTTGTATCGGTTCCCCATGTCAACTTTAGTATTTTAATGAGAACTGCAATTCCAGGGACTTGTCCAACAACAGCCTATCTGGTTCAATTCCTGATTTCCTAGCGCAAATGCCATCCCTCACATTCCTGTAAGTACTTCTGCTTAGCTGATATCACTTTATGCTAAAAAAAATTGCATTGATATATCTAACATGTGTTTCTGCAGTGATCTGTCAAGCAACAATCTCAGTGGATGGGTTCCTGCTGCTCTACTAGAAAAGAGCCAAAACAGATCTCTTGTGTTCAGGTTTGCATCATGTAAGCTACCTTAGGGTTCAAGAGATCATCGTACCCAAAGTTCTTTTGAGAAGAACTGTAATGCAAAAACAATTGTTAATCAGTGGACAATAATTTAATAACTCCTACCACTTGAATAAAAAAAGTGCAGTTCCATGTTTTCTCTTTAAAATTTAATTAATTCAGATCATTTTGCTCTAATGATAGGGCTGAAAACAACCCAAATCTTTGCAACAATGGTGCTTCCACATGCAAGTCGGGGGACAAGAAACGCAACAAAACAATTGTCATTGCAACAGTTGTTCCAATAGCATTAGCAACTCTACTGTTTTTGGCAGCATTTCTTATCATTCGTAATATGAGAAACAAACGAGGTAACATTTCACCAAGGAAACCAATAAAGTAATCTGCATTTGCTAAGCTTGATCATACAATATCTGGTTTGATTATAGATAGATGGATGGCAAACAACTCAAGGCTCAGTAGCCCTCGGGATCGGCCAAATATATTCGAGAATAGGCAATTTTCCTACAAGGAGTTGAAGCTCATAACAGCTAACTTCGTACAAGCAATAGGGAGAGGAGGATTTGGTGATGTGTTCCTGGGCTACTTGGAGAATGGAAATCCAGTAGCTGTCAAAATGCGTTCAAAAACATCCTCCCAAGGGGATAAAGAGTTTTTAGCTGAGGTAAGCTGAGTAGTTCCTTTTCATCTTTATGGGGATTTGAGATTGAAACAAATATCTTATTAGTTATTACATATTGCAGGCTCAACACTTGGGTAGAGTTCATCACAAAAACCTAGTTTCCTTGATTGGATATTGCAAGGACAAGAAACATTTGGCCCTTGTATATGAATACATGCGTGGAGGAAACCTAGAGGACCGTCTAAGAGGTAAGGCCCTCTTCCTCTTCTCATAAAGGGAAAAAGACTAAACTCACCTTCATACATGTGTGTGTGGTTAATTGGATATATTCATTTGCTTATTACTGAGCTTAAAGGCCAATTTTCAAAAAACTAACCACGTGACGTCTCTTTCTCTCTTTCTGTTCTTCTGCTCTTACCTTGTTATCATCAATACATCACAGGGGAGTCCACTACTGTTACACCCCTCACTTGGCCCCAGCGTCTCAAGATTGCTCTCGACTCTGCCCATGGTTCGTACTCAAACTGTATTATAGTATTACAGTTACAGCATCCTGTACCATGGTTTACTTTTTGCTTATACAGATTAATTTTGAGTAAAACTACACTCACTAGTCACTAGAATGTTTCACACCAACTAATTTCTTGGCTCCATGATGCGGTTGCAGGATTGGAATATCTACATAAATCATGCCACCCGCCACTGATACATAGGGACGTGAAAACAGGGAATATTCTGCTGTCTGCTGATCTTGAGGCGAAGATAGCTGACTTTGGGCTCATGAAGGTGTTCGCCGACCAGTTCAGGACCCATGTTACCACTAAGCCGGTAGGTACCCTGGGGTATCTTGACCCTGAATACTATAATACACACCAGCTCAGTGAGAAGAGCGACGTATATAGCTTTGGAGTTGTGCTATTGGAGCTTATCACAGGCCAATCACCGGCTGTCGCCATAAGCGACACCGAGAGCGTCCACATTGCACAGTGGGTGCGCCAGAAACTCTCGGAGGGTGACATCGCAAGCATTGCTGATCCAAGGATGGGAGGGATGTACAATGTCAACTCTGTTTGGAAGGTTGCCGAGTTGGCATTGCAGTGCAAGGAGGAGCCATCGCGGAAAAGACCGACAATGACTGATCTTGTGTTGGAGCTGAAAGAGTGTTTGGAGCTGGAGGTATCTCATGCATTGACTGATTACTGTAGCTCATCAGTCCAAAGTACTACTGCAAATATCAGTGCAACAAGTGTTGATTTGCATACTGCAGATCAAGGAACCGATCATCCGAGACAGCATGCCCCCATTTATTTGGAACAGACAGTCATGGCATCAACAAGTAGCGTTGGTCCCACCCCACGATGAGACCCGCAGATAGTGGTGTTGGCATCAACAGATAGTCATTAGCAATTTTCCATACCTCCATGTGACCGTGTCCCTAGCATGCATGTACTGCAAACCAGGGCAGTGCAGTTTCATAATGCATCACAGACAAAGTTTTGACGAATGGCATGAAAATATGTATCCAAAGAAAAATGAATTCGTCAGATTGATTGATAGAAAATACCAGAATTGGATCGGTTAGCTGCTCGTATTACCTCTAATATGGGTACAAAGTAGTACATCCCAAAGAACTCCATTTTCTTTCTCTTGATGAAACTGAACCTTCCCCATTCAAGAGATCAGATTGCAAAAACAGAATTCTGGAGTCCAAGCATAAAGAACCCTGAAAATGAGCTACCGACGAACCAACTTCCTGGATGAAAAGCACATATCGTTGTTCAGGCAGCAACAGGGTAGACTGAAAAAAATTTGACTTGGGAAATTTCCTATCGATCAGCTCATGCTCAAGGAAATCACATTTAGAGCAATATTCCGCGACGCAGAGGAACGAAGCCATGTGCTCGCCCGCTTCCGCCCCGCCGCCGCTTCCCCCAGATCCGCCGGTGCCGGTGCCCCAGCCAGCGCCGCCCACGCTCCTTCGTAGGCCTGCTGCCTCCCCACGCATCCCAGTGACCCACTGGTCACCCCCACCCGCCTCGTTCGTCAACGCGCGCCACCCCTTCGTAGATCTGGATCTAAACAAGTGGTTCGCCATTTCTCCGCCTCCGCCACCGGAGTTCGGTCGACCGGTGCACAGGGGTGTCTCCGTGGTGCCTGACACGCCGCAAGAGGTGCAACGCACCTACGCAGAGGCCGTCAAGGCGCCGGCTCCGGCCGCCAGGCTGTCGCCCCCAACGCCCCGAAGCTTTTCCCGCCGCGTCTCTGCGCCGAAGCGAGACAGGAGTAGTAACTCCGGCGCGCGTGACCAGACGTCTGCAAGGTCACCTCCGCGGTCAGAGGGCCGCCGATGGGACGGCGCGCGGCGCCATCACTCCTCTGCTCGGGAGACACGGCGCCATCACTCCTCTGCTCGGGAGACACGGCGCCTTTACTCCTTCGACCGCAAGGAACAGGAGGAGGAGCCAGGCTGGACCCGTGTCCGGCGCCGGAGCCGTCCGTCTGCGCGCCACCAACCGGAGTCTGCACGCGGTACAGGGCATTCAACTCGGGCCCGTCGCCCCACTTCCCCTGCCAGGGCCTCCTCCGCCTTGAGAGCGTTCCAGCAGAAGACACAGGGGAGGTGCTTCACCTGCCTCAGTACTTCCCACAGAGCAGCAGTTTGCGTTGCCCCCATCCGCTGTTTCTGCTGTCGGCGGTCGGGACACCGGGAGCGTGCCTGCCCACGACGACAGCGTGCCCCACCTTCTCCGTCCACACCTTCAACTCCGCTGCCACCTACTCCCACCACAACTCCGAGTGCGCCACCGTCTACCCCCAACAGTGCGTCATCGTCTGTCTCCAGGGGCGAAGTGCTCCCGCCGCCGCCGCCGCGCGGGAAGGGTGACATCATGCTGCAGGTGGGTGATGCGGCGCTGCGCCCAGAGGAAGAAAATTGTTTTGTCCCCACCTCGTTCGCCATCGACGCCGACCTCCATGACTGGGAGGACACGGCGGTTGTCTCTTGGGCCATGCGCGCCCCACCGAACATCGGCGTGAGCGACGTGGCGGCCGCGGTCCGTGAAGAGTTTCGGCTGCGACAGGAGGAAGTGGTGGTGACCAGACATCACCCGGAGGCCTTCCTCATCAAGTTTCAACACCGTCGCCATTGCCAGGAGGCCGTCAAGAAGGGGTTCGTCAAGAGGCATGGTATCGAGGTACATTTTATCAAATGGCGCAGTTTGAACCATGCTCTTGGAGTTATGCTGTTGTACAGGGTCAAGTTGTGCCTGGACGGTGTTCCCAGGCATGCTTGGGCTGAGGACATTGCGGAGAAGCTCATCAGCAAGACGTGCGGCCTCGAGCAGGTGGAGACCAACCTCCTGTACCTGGACGAAACCAAGACGATCGATCTCTGGGCGTGGACGGCAGACTCGAGCCTCATCCCCAAGCGGGTCTAGCTAACCTTCACCAGCAGGGCCAGGGACAGGCAACTGGCGTCCGTCCTGGTGACTGAGACGCCGCCGGAGCACTGGCAGCACGGGCACAAATACTGCGTCTATGTGCACCTCGAGGAAGTCCATGACTACACGAGGGCGACAATCGACCACAATGGTGCGCTGACTCTTGCCAAGCGTCGGCTTCCTGCCTGGCACTTGGGCGTGGCCGACGGGGCGGAGGTGCCACCTCGCATCTTTGAGTCCTTTCCGCACCACCCACCTCCGCCGACACAATCCTACAGCTTCCGCCGCAACAAGGACCGCGCCGGCAGGCGTGATAAGGAGGACGAGGACCGTCATCGACGCGGCTGCAATCGGCCGCTCTACAACGATGACCACCCTGACGACTTCGCCAGGGGACAGCGGGGTGGCCACGATGATGACGAGGACGATGTCGCTGATGGGCGCGACAAACGCTCCTGGCGCGGCCAGGACAGGTGCACCCTGGGCCATCTGGCGCCTCCTCGGGAGCGTGAGCGCTCCCCGCGGCGGCGGGACTGGTCCGGGGGGGCCCGTCAGGGAGGTGGCAACCGGCGTCATGGAGCGGACGAGCTGGTGCCTCCGGCCAACCTGCTCTCCCGCCACCTCCACCAGGAACAGGACCTGCACTCCCTGTTCAGCCATCAGGCTGAAGCGCTGCAGCTCTCCTTGCGCCAGCTTCTGCAAGCAGCGTAGGACCACAGTCAAGTGAGTGCAGACTTGGCTCTCCTGGTGACGGAAGGAATGAAGCCTGGTTCACCAACAGCCTGTCACCAGCAGCGGCAACCACAAACCGGCACCCGCCTCCTCTTGTTCCTGTCTCTGTTGCTTTTGACAGGATTCGTGCAGCGATTTCTATTGTACCCTCTAATGTGCAGGTGACTCAAAATGTTGGCTCACACAACAACGACAGAAGCATCTCCCATGATGAGGTGGAGCTCGCCCTTCGCCAGTTGGAGCTTCAGGCTGATCAGGACGTTCCTGTCTCCGGCCACTCACCACCGTCGCCGGTCCTGGGAGGGGCTGTTGTATCCCAAGAGGTGCTTTGGGAGGCTGCTGCTACTCCAACTGATGCCGCACAGGTTGCAACTACTCCAACAGCGCCGACCACTCAAGCCTCCCCCGGCATTGCAAGTCTGTTCGTGACACCGCCCCGCCCGGTGCTGCCTTTGCCTTCGCCACCACCACAGCAGGCAAGTTCACCAAGCCCGGCCCCCCGTAGGCGCAAACGTCGCACTTTTGATATGTCTGCGGTGCGGCACAGCTCGCGTCTGGCGAATGCACGCCCGATGAATGCCGTCCAGAGAGCGCAGCAGAATCTCTGCTGCAAACTTGGCCTCCTCTCTGACGATCTTCTGCCGGTGGAACGTGCTTTGCAGGAATATCTGGATATGTACAGTGGAGCGCTGCCGGCGGACATCATCGCGGCAATGACGGCAATGTTCAACCTGGAAGATGAAGAGTTGGAGGACGCCGACAATGCCATGGCGGCAATCCTCGGTAAGGGTGCCGGTGAGCTGGAGGAGGCATCCACGGTTCCTGTGGCTTAATCAGGATGGCCACCCTACTGCACTCTACATTTTACATGTTTCTGTCTCCTCTCCCAGTACCCTTGTGTGCGACCATGAGGATGTTGATAACGTCCCTGTGTGCTACCCTATGTGCGTCCACGACAAGATGGCGGCTGTGTGTTGCAAGACTTCTTGTATGCTTTCAATATGTTGCAAGACTTATTCACTATGGTTGTAATTGCAAGCTGCAAAACATGTTGCATCTGACATCTTGCAAATCATCTTCGTTGCTCTGTGACACCCTCTGTACGTCCTACGGCCGTCAGCAGGGGTTAGAATGCCTCGGCCTGAAGAGCACTGAGACGCGACGTGCTGTTCCAAATGATCGGCCCCGACGTTGATATATTATGTTGGAATGTACGGGGTCTTAATCAGCAAGCCCGTAGGGATGTAGTTCACCAGATTGTGGCCACACAACATGCGCCATTGCATGCTTCCAGGAAACCAAGCTTGCACAGATAGATGACTTCACTTCGTCTTACTTAGGTGGGTACAGGTTAAACAAAAACGCTTTCGCGCCGGCCACAGGAGCTTCAGGTACAAGAGGAGGACTGCTGATATTGTGGGATGAGAGGGTAGTGCAGGTCTCACAGATTACTGTGGGGATGTTTCACTTATCAGCCTCTATTTCACTACATGAGGGCGAAACATTCAGACTGTCAAATGTCTACGGACCATCCAGTCAGGGGCAAAAGAGAGCCTTCTTACAAGAAATGCTAACACTTAAGCCTCCCAGTGGGACATCGTGGATTATAATGGGCGATTTTAATCTCATATACAGAGCCGCGGATAAGAACAATTCTAGGCTAAATACTAGACTGATGAGTCTATTTAGAGAGGCGATTAGCGATTGCGAGCTCAAGGAAATTCCACTGCAGAACCGCCGCTTCACATGGAGCAATGAGCAACAAAATCCGACGCTTGTCCGACTCGACCGAGTGTTCTGTAATATGGAAGGTGACGCCTTATTTGCCTCCCATACTCTACATGCACTTTCAACATCGCACTCGGATCACTGCCCACTACTCCTCTCCAATCAAAGTGGACCACGACGGCCAAAGACATTCCGTTTCGAAGAGTTTTGGCCAAGATTGCCACGCTTAAGGAGGTAGTAACTGAAGCTTGGAGTAAGCCCTGCGCTCATCACGAGCCTTTTCACCACCTGTACTACAAGTTACGGGAAACTTCCCAAATGCTTAGAGCCTGGAGCCACAACTTTTACCCGGATGCCAAGATGCAGATTCTCATGGCGTCTGATGTCGTCCTTAGATTGGATATGGCACAAGAACATAGAGCCCTCACCAGGGATGAATTGAACCTGCGGCGAAAACTTAAGCGAAGAATCCTCGGCCTGGCGGTGGTTGAAAGGGTCAGACGGAAACAAGCATCACGCATTACGAATATCAAATTAGGTGATGCTAATACCAAATACTTCCATCGGAGGGTTAACGGAAGGAAGAAGAAAAACTACATTCAGCGACTAAAGCAAGGGTCCAGTTGGGCTTTCAATCACGAAGAAAAAGCCAACATAATTCAACACCACTTCGATACGATGATGGGACCGCCGGGACAACGATCACAGGACGTTAACTGGGACAACATAAATCTCCCCAGTCTGGACCTCAGCTCCCTCGCTGAACCTTTCACGGAGGAGGAAATTAAACGTGCAATACTTGACATACCATCGGACAAGGCGCCCGGACCAGATGGCTTCACTGGAGCATTTTACAAGGCCTGTTGGGAGATTATAAAGCGCGACGTCATAAACGCAGCCAACGCTTTTCATAACTTGCATTGCACGAGCCTGCCATTAATCAACACAGCCAACGTAGTGTTGTTGCCAAAAAAGGAAGGGGCCAAGGCAGTCCCTGACTTCCGACCGATAAGTTTGATACACTCATTCATCAAGATTATTACAAAGGTGCTCGCCATGCGACTGGCCCCGCACATGAAAAACATTGTATCACATTCTCAATCGGCTTTCATCAAGCAAAGAGAGCATCCACAATAATTTTATGACAGTCAGGAACATGGCGCGTCGCTACCATCGACAACGAATTCCAGCACTATTCTTTAAGCTTGACATCGCCAAAGCGTTTGATTCGGGGCGATGGGACTATATGCTAGATTTACTTCAACGCTTGGGCTTCCCCATTCGTTGGCGGGATTGGATCGCCTCTCTATTCTACACATCTTCATCTAGGATCCTTCTCAATGGGGTCCCAAACAGCCCCATCAAGCACAACAGAGGCCTACAGCAAGGAGATCCTTTATCTCCTTTACTTTTTGTGATTGCAATTGAACCACTACGAGCTTTGCTGGAACAGGCCACTGACAGAGGATTCATATCCAAGCTGCGAGGCAGGTCCCTCAATTTCCGAACATCCATGTACGCCGACGACACAGCTATTTTCCTAAACCCGACTAGGTAGGATGTCATTGCTTTAGCTGACCTACTCACTAGATTTGGTGAAGTGTCGGGGTTGAGAACAAATTTCGAGAAATCTAGTGTGGTGCCTATAAGATGCGAAGGGCTTAATATGGACGACATATTTGGAGACATTCCAGTCACACGGTCTTCCTTTCCGGTGCGATATCTTGGACTTCCACTAACGACGTCAAGGCTCAAGAGAGTACACTTCCAATACGTCATAGACAAGGCGACCTGCAAACTCACTGCGTGGAATGCTAGGAACATGACTATGGCGGGCCGCCTAGCACTCACGAAATCAGTATTAACATCACAGGCGGTATACCTCCTGTCGACAATGGAGGCCCCCAAAGAGGTGATGAAGGAAATTGATGCAAAGCGCAAGAAGTTCTTTTGGGCAGGGGCGGCGACATTAACAGGGGGAAAATGCAAAGTGAATTGGCAAAGGTCCGCCCGACCGACAAGATTGGGGGGAGTAGGTATTTTAAACATCTACAAGTTTGCAAGAGGACTGAGGCTCAGGTGGCTGTGGCACGAGTGGAAAGTAGAAGATAAGCTTTGGGTAGGCTCCGAGGTTCCGTGTAATAACACGGATAGGAAATTATTTGCGGCATGTACACACATCGTCGTAGGCGATGGAGCAAAGACTTCCTTCTGGAATAGTGCCTGGGTTCAAGGCCAAAGGCCAAAGGACATAGCGCCAAGTATTTTCTCCATTTCAAAAAGAAAGAACAGGAGTTTACGTGATGCGTGTCACAATCGAACTTGGATCCGGGACATCAATATACACCACAGTAGTTTCTCGGTGCAACACTTCCGCGAATACGTCCTTCTGTGGCAAGTCGTACAATAGGTAGCCCTACGCCTGGGTGTCCAAGATGAAATCACTTGGAAGCTTACTGCAGATGGTAACTACTCCGCAAAATCCGCTTACGCCGCACAGTTCGTTGGTTCGGCATCCACCAACTTTGACGGCTTGATTTGGAAAATATGGGCCCCTAGAAGCTGCAAAACCTTCTCCTGGCTCGCAATCCAAAATCACCTTTGGACTGCTGACAGACTTCAGAAAAGGGGATGGCCGAATCCAGCTACCTGCCCACTATATCGGAGATCACAAGAATCGGCGCTACACCTTTTCGCCGAATGCCGGGTTACAACAAGAATCTGGACCATGGTGGCGGACTGGTTATCGGCGCCAGCAATCCACCCGAGGGCTTGGCAACAGGCTGATACGCTGCATCACTAGTGGTCGATGAGAGCAGGAGCAAATTCCTGCTCCAAGAGAGGCATGCGAACTTTGATTATGCTAGTTACATGGACAATCTGGAGGGAAAGGAATATGAGAATATTTAACAGCAAGGAGTCTTCTGTTAATATGATTTTTGAGAGGATCAAAGACGAGGCCACCGTGTGGATTATGGCGGGAGCGAAACATCTCTCCACTCTAATGGTGCGATGCTGATTGCAACTGAGTTCATAGTGGTGCTTTATTTTATTTTATTCTTCTGGCTCAATTTTGCCTCATGTCATTTCATTTTTGATCCATTGTATTTCTCCAGTCTGGATTCCTCCTTTTTAATATAATCGGCAACTCTCCTGCCAGGTTCGTTTCAAAAAAAAAAAAGGAAATCACATTTTTCCAGCGGGGGCTTTGCTTCAATTTGTTAGTTTGTTATGGCTTCTTAACAAAACAATAATTTAAGAAATCGGAAAACCAAAAAAAAAACAGCACCTAACTCATCGCCATGTCGGACAAATCAAGCAAGTCCGAAAAGCTGATGCCGCAAAGCTTACGGACACTTCAAAGTTCAAACATATAACCTAGTCTGCGTAATCAGTGAGACATTTAGGCATTATTCAGTATATTTTAATTTCGAAACTAATTGTGTAAAACGACAATATTTCTATGACTATGGTAAGTGAATTGAAGCATGTGGGAGTGTTCATGTTTAACATAATTTTAAGCATGATAGAATGAAAGGTTTCATAGTGTATCATATGGCGGGACCTGTACTGGAGGCACCGGTTGCGCCGTTACCATCTGGATTAGTCATGCCAATTGGATGGCCTTAGTAGATGTAGCCGTACTAAGTTAATGCAGTGCAGTCCCATGAACGATCTTCGGGAAGTAGATGAAGTAGTCGAACAGTGAACGGCCAACAAGACGTCGTAGACAAAGTAGTCGAACAGCGAACGGCCACCGAGACGTAGACGAAGTAGTCGATAGCGAGCAGTTGCGTTCAACACTCCCCAAAAACCTTATCACCTGCCTATCCTGAGCAGGATCTCCAGCAGCAGTCGAGGTTCCTGAGGCTCTGCTCTCGCTAGTACCGTGCGCGCAGCGCTAGCGATGGAGATGCATAAAGCAGTAGAAAACAGAAGGAGAAAAGAGAGGTCTCCTAAAAAGAATACCTTTTTGGTGTGTGTATGGGAGGAGTAGGAGGGATGTCTTATATAGATGAGCAGGTTCAAGTTCAGAAGCAACTAACGAACTTAATGGCAATCAATGAGTTTATTCTTCAGCAGTTACTGGAATGAAATCGTCCAATCGATGGACGCATTCAACGACAAAAGATTCAACGCACCCCGCATCGCCACACCCACAGCCGGACGAGCGAGATCATGTGCGTGTGGCACGCCAATTTCATTTATTACCTTCACAAATTGTGTACAAAGAGTTCACCTTTTAAGTCGATTGAGATCATCCTCAAATGACCATGTGGAACTAAACACATAACTTCCTAGCATTTATTAGTGGGCTTTTAATTCTTTTAGTTAAATTAAATAAATGGACTAAGCCATGTATTCCAACACTATGGGCACACATCGGAGAAACAGCTCGGGTTTCCCGGCAAATGCGAGCACACGACGTATCTGAACAGCGAGCGCAGTGTAGTGTGACTCACCGGCGGCGGCGGCGGAGCGGAACCCTGCCGGTGGGACGGCGAGGAGCATGGCCCAGAGTAACCAACCGTTCATGGTCAGGCCTGAAATTTTTGATGGGCCAAAACCTTGGCTTTATCCGTTGCGAATTGGTCGTTTGTTACAAGGCCGCCAGGGCGGTGCAAGCAAATTGACCCATCAGGCCCATAATCTTGAGCATTGTCGGCCTTCTTGGGCCTGTTGCTTATTCGTGGCCCAGCTTGCTTTTTACGGCCTTTCGGTCCGTGCTTGAGTCATACGGCGCCCCAGGCCCAGCCGCCCAGCCTTACCACAAACCCTAGACCGTCACTCTATACAAATACCAAAGCAGCCACCTCAAACCCTCAACGCCGCCGTGTGGTCAGACGCCTAGCCGCCGCCGGGTGGATGCTCTTCGTGATGGTTTTCTCCCCGCGCCCTCTGCATACCTGGTTCTCCCGATTCGATTTTTGTCTCTCTCTTCTGCTCTGGTCTCTTCTGATTCGATTCTCTCGCTCGCTTCTGCTTCTCGATTTGTTTGCTGACGGATCGACTGACTGTTCTCCGATGATGATGTAAAAATTACTTTCGTTCTTCTGAAGTTGCAATGTGGAAGAACAATTTGGAGACCTGAACTGAGGGGATTCTTCTCGATCTATTTTTGTTCATCTTTTTCTTCGGATTGATATGGAAGAATTCGAGTTTTTTTGGGAGGTCCCTGTGAAGACCTGTGATGTTAAAGTAGTGGCCTGATTTACATCGTTGATGAGCCGTATTATTATCACGCAGAGGGATCTGAACAGCCTTCCAGATCTTGCCCCATGGCCTTTTTGTTTTTTTTAAAAAAATCTTTTTCTCGCTTGTCACCCGATGAATGTACATGATTTAAGTTTCAGCCTTGTCTGAAAAACTATCAATCTGTTGATACTCTTCACATCCATGTTCTGAGGGTGCCTATGATTGTTTTTTCTAGTTTTATTAAAAAAATTCAATCTGTTGATTAGTTTTAGTCTCTGGTGATGATCAAAATGCATACTTTCGTTCTTCTGATGCGCTTTTCTCATGGCGCGGTGGGGAACTCTCGAGACCTGAACTGAAGAGACTAAAGAACACTGCATCTTGAATCCTAGGCACTAGGACAGCTTAGCTTAACAAGAAATTTAAAGAATGATTTTGTTTTTTGCTTTGTTTTGTTGCTTCACGACTGGAAGGATGGCCTGATTTTCTATTGTCTGGTCATTCTGTAGAGGGAAGCATAGATTGAACAAGCCAGAATTAAACAGCATGATGCTTATTTCTCTGCATCCGTGTTACCTGTCTCCTGGCACAACCCAGAACGCAAAAATTGATTTTTGCTTTTTCCCTCTTTTTGAATCTTCAATTGAATTTGCTGTAGACAAATTTACCAACTACTACCAATTGAACGCTAACTCAGGAAGAACATGATTATGCAGAACACTCCTAACATTTCAGATCTGAGCTACTTTCACATTGACTGCTAAGGACTGAGCTGATAATGATCATGATTTAATTCCTAAGCTTTTCTAATATTAACATGTCCATGCTCAATACAAAAATAAAGCACTCGTAATTGGTGTGAAAATAGAGTCAGTCATGAATTAAAACAAACGGCATTGCTGGATTAGCTTCGCCTGTCGAATGGACATGAAAATGATGGCATATTGGAGCTTATGAACAGGGATTGCTCTATCAATTACCATCTACTTCAGATACGTTATAAAAAGAAAGTCTGCTGTGATGTGACTTCAGATAAGATGCGCACACTGGACTACTGGAGGGCGGGGGTTTTACAGTACCGCTGCGAGTCTGTACTCTGGAGTAGATTGGATTATGGGAATGGCACTGGACTTGTTGCTGCAAGCCATCCGAAGAACTGCACCCGCAGCGGCCAGCGGGGCACGATTTTTGCAGACAAAGTTGGAGAAATCGCAGGCAGGGGAACAAGTTGCTTTCATCAGGTTCTTGTAGATGATGTTAGGTGTAGTTGTTGTCTGTGGTGATTTGCTTTCACCTGTTAAATTGCGTTCCTTTCCATAAAAAAATGTTTGTATGGTGCATGGCTCATAATTCTCTACAGTTCAAAATGAACGTTGCTAGAAGGGGAATGAAACTCGATGCCCAGTCTGTTTGGAGGTTTAATCAAGATCCAGGCATCTCTTCTTCAAATGTAAAGAGGCAAGACACTGTTAGAGGCTGATAAATATGGAAGGATTTGAACTGATGGCAGAAACCTCTCCTAAGGCTGTGTTGGAACTTGGAACGTATCTGGAGTTCTGGTAATGAGTGTCAAAGCAAAAAATATTCTTCTTATGTGGTGTTGGTGGAATGCGCGCAATAAAATTAATGCAGGGGAAAGGCCTAAGTTGGCACAACAAATAATCAGTGATGTTCTTTTTCATTTGCAGGCTTGGAGGAATGTAAGTAGGACTGAAATACAAGCTCCACTTTCAGCTTGCAAGCCAAAATGGAGGCCACCACCTGAAGATGTATATAAGATTACATTCCGGGTTCACAAAAATCTGTCTGGGTGTGGTTTCGTCATAAGAAACCACTCAGGTGAGGCTGTAGCTGCAGGAGCCAGCTCGGCTGATTTCCTCATGTCTGCCCAACATGCTGAACAGCTGAAGTCATTTAACGCTCCCTTAGGAGTATAGTACATCAGAGGTGCAAAGTTTGGCAAAGATTGTTCTGCAGACTTATGCCAGATATGGATGCATCCTCTGGTTTTTGAGCCTTTCAACACACCAACTGGCAACTGCCCAACCCCTGAGGTGATCGGTAGAAAACGGACGAAATTCAACTGCTAGACATGGATCCAGGACAGGTCACTTCAGTCTGAGTGCAATCTTGAACAGGAGCTCTTCAGAATCACCGGGTTGGGCAGGAACTGGGGAATGTGCTTTGTTCTGTCACCAGATATTCCATACTTTCTGCATGATGTCTGCATTTTCAACCTCATCCAGACACGAAAAACATGTAGTCCAAAAAGTCAGCACACAGAAAATTGATTCTCCTAAGGGGCTTCATCTTTCCTGCAAGTTTATAATAGACTTATTACCGTTTGTGCCACTTAACCGTATTATGAATAGCATTCCAGCTCTGGAAGGAGGAGCAATAACCAGAGGGAAATGGGAGTAAACTTCAAGCTGGTCGCCCATCTCCCTTGCCCAGGTACTCAAATCCAGATTGAAGATCTAACTTTACATCCTTTTACATACAGAGTGGCCTTCACTTCAGAACGCAGTATAACCTAAAAAGGCATAAAAACACTAACTCTGAGTCGACAAGCTCACACAAATATTGACAATTAACACTTGAACTGCTACAGATTTGCTTTCAGTGTGATGTCATCTGGGAAGCAACAACTCCAAACTGCTAAAGATAGTGTACCAAGGTCTCCATTCCATAACTAACATTGGACTAAATGGAGTCGCAAAGTCCTAAGTGGTGGACCAGCATTTAGTTTCTAGCAAATGTAAGAAATCAAAGCATCAACTTTTTCCTGACCTAATCCTCTCGGATCGGTCACCCCTACATCGGTCACTTTGGTCCTATACATAACCAATGAACACTAGACATGCCATATAAATCCGTTTGCATAAGATTGGACGGTTCGGACCATTCATTAATATGGGGTCCAGGACAAAGACATTTCCTGTTGTTCAGGCTATAGTAGATCGAGTAGACTTAGGATGGCAAATACTGCCGAGCTCTCACTTTCGTCCTACTCCCTCTGTTCCAAATTATATATCATTTTAATTTTTCTAGGTTCATAGGTGTTTGTATGCATCACATGTATATATGCACAAACACCTATGAATCTAGAAAAGTCAAAATGACATAATTTGGGATGGAGGGAGTACAACCTAATACGGGTCCAGAACCAGGATATTTTCTATTGTGTAGTATTGGAGACTTGACTCTGCAGCCCACGGAATGGCAGCTGCTGCCGAGCTCTCACCTTCGTTATACAATTCAATACGGAGGTTCAGGACCGGGACAATTCTGTTGTTTAGTAGAGGAGTATTGATTCTGCAGTCCATGGGATAGTAGCTACTTCTTGGCTCTCTCTGCACCACACTTCAGCACACTAAAAATCTGGCAAAATCATTCACAACTCATTAGTACAGCAGAGAAACGGAGTCATCTTTCAAGTTTCAAGTAAGAGACGAAGAGGGGTTCCTTGAAAAAAAAGAGACGAAGAGCTCAGACCCAGGGGCGGATCTGGGCCCCGGGCTGCAGCCCGGGGCGAGGCCCAAGAGCAGTGGAAAAGTTCTTCATAAAAATAGTATAAAAAGGTTTTTTTGGCCCATTAGCCTATCCCGAAGAGAAGTCAGCCCAGGCGCCCAGGCGGCCCAGCAACTCCCGTTGCCCAGCAGGCTAGCACTGCCTCTGCTCGAGCCTCCCGTGACCCGTCACCACTCACCCGTCCGGCCGGGCCCTGTGCGCGTGCGCCCTCCCCCGACTCGCCGCCAGGCGCCCAGGCGCCAGGACCAGCGGCCGCCCCAGCTCGCCGTCGGCCGCGCCCCGCGCCCCCGCCGGCCACCCGCGCGCCGCCACCCGCGGCCCCGCGCGGCCGCGCCCCCGCCCCCGCCAAGATGTCCGGAGCGATGGTGAGTGCCGCCACGGGCGTGATGAACTCCGCTGTCAACAAGCTGACGGCCATTCTCGGCGAGGAATACAAGCTGGTCAGCAACGTCAGGCACAGGATCCGCTTCATGCGAGATGAGCTGAGCAGCATGCACGCCGCGCTGCAGAGGCTGGCTGAAGTGGACGATGACCAGATCGACGTGCAGACCAAGGATTGGAGGAGCAAGGTGCGTGAGCTATCTTACGATATCGAAGATTGTGTTGACCGTTTCATGCTTCTTGACAGCTCCAAAAAGGCAAAGCTAAACTTGGTGCAAAGCATGGTGTGCAAAATAAAGGAGCTGTGGGAGGACCGCAAGATCTCAAAAGAGATCAAAGAACTAAAGGATCGTGTCGTCGAGGAGAAAGAGAGGCGCGATCGATATGATATTGGTGAGCACCTTACCATGACCCACCTGCAGCCTGTGAGTCTTGACCCTCGTGCACCTACACTCTATGAGGAGGCAAGAGATCTGGTTGGCATCGATGGACCTCGTGAGGAGATCATTGGGTGGCTCAAGAGTGAAGAGAAGCAGCTGAAGGTGGTGTCCATCTTTGGAATCGGAGGTCAGGGAAAGACGACTCTTGCCATGGAGGTATACCGCAAAGCTGAAGAACCGTTTGACTGCCGTGCTTCAGTATCAATATCTCGAACCCTTGATATCAAGAAGCTTCTAAGAGATGTACTCTCTCAAATCAATAAGAGCGAGTACGATCGGTCAGAAAGATGGGAGACGGAGCAGCTGATACGCACTTTGAGAGAATACTTGATCGACAAGAGGTAATACCATGATTTCCTTGTTCAAATATATCCAGTTCATCATATCAGGTCCTGTCATGGAATATATTTTTATCTCGTAAAATTCATCTAATGCAAATGCTCTGAGTGATATTTTTCTATATAAATCATAACAAATGTTTCAAAATTGATAAGGGCCAATAAGTAGAACTCCCATAGCTGACACATATCTGTATTGCTATATAGTCAAATTCCATGTCATCTCCTCGCAAAAAAAACAAAAAACATATGTCATCTGGACCCCATCAACCATGATAGGGGTTATGTGTCACATTGGTCAAGTCGTTCAGGTAGTTTTTTGTAGTCACGTGCAAGCAGCAAGTAGATATGTGATTGGTATGTATAGAAACTGGCTGTATGTGTGCATGATATTTCAATGGGATTATTGAAATCAATTCTATTCCATCAAATAACTACGAATTCATTATAATCTGACAGATTCAAGAATGGGATATCGAATAAGTCGAATTTTACTCCATGCTATCAAAGATCAAATTTGTTTTCATTCCCTACCACTATTAAAAAAGAGTGCACATATCAGAGGGCGGCGGCATGCATGGTTGTCTTTGACAGTTCCTAACAGCTTTAAGCTGGGAGACTGGAACCATTTCAAATAAGCAACACGGTTGGAGCTTGGAACCATTTAGGATAGCTAATATTATATAAGAGACTTTGAAAGAGGAACCCCAGCTGTATTTTCAGGCCGCACCTATTTAGAACTATGGTCAGAACTTAGTATCCCTAGCGTTCTGTTATGAAACCGTTGGGAAAATTATTTTTCACAATGAATTGTTTAGGAAATAAAAATCACTTTGAAATAAAAAGGTCAGGAAGATTTTGTGTTTATGATTTAAAAATATTTTACTATCTAACAGTGATCATAAATCACTCTGTAACGTGGTGAAATGATGATGTAGATTGGTTAAGTACGATCAACTCATCGAACCTCTTTTTTGACTCTGACGTGCGTCAGCTCAGTTCCAAGATGAATGAAGTTATAATATGTACAATATTTAAGTTGTTCCAAAGTGAAGCTGGAAAAACTAAATGTCACCTTGCCAATTTGTAATTCATAAATATTCATGTAGAGTCAATGAAGGAAAATATTTATATGAAATTATAGCTCCAAATATATCTATAAATTTGTAGTTGGAAAGTTTTTCGCATTTGAAGTCAGGTGCCTAAACCATCATCAGAGTTTTCTGACAACAAAGGTCAAAATGAAAAAAAAAATTCCTTTGTGAGACTGACCATTGTCAGATGAGATAGTAAGGTAACCTTGCATGGAGCAAGAAAACCCAGGATTCAATCCTATGAGCTGCACGGGTGAATCATGACTTGTTAGGTAGCTTTGACTCGGCTTATGGGTCTAAAGTACTCTCTAAACATCATATATTTAAGGACGGATGTAGTATTTTTCTTTCACAGTTTCACATTCTCTACACATATAAATGCTGCTGTTATTACGAACTGAGCTCAGTTCCAAGATGAATGAAGTAATAATGATGATGATGATGATGCTTTTCAGTCTAGGGTTCTCTAGGATATTTATTATCCCATACTAAATTTATCCATCTAAGTTCGAGTCTTCCTTTTTTTTCTTTTCTTTTTTTAAACCATATTTATATTGAAATTGCTCGGGACATCTCAGTTTTCAACAAGATATATAGTCTATATATTGAAAAGTAATATTTGCTTTCCTAATTTGTTGTGCCAACAAATGCATATAGGTACCTCATTGTGATTGACGATATCTGGAGCATATCAGCATGGGAGCAAGTGAAATGTGCCTTACCTGTCAACAATAGTCGAAGTAGAATAATTACTACAACACGCAGTAAAGAAGTAGCTCAATCATGTTGCACCGGCATTGATGGGTATATGTATGAAGCACAGCCACTTTGTGAAGACGACGCTCATACACTATTCTTTAGAAGAATATTTCTCTCCAGTGAAGATTGTCCCCAAGTTTTGAGGGCAGTAGCCACTGAAGTTTTGAGGAAGTGTGGTGGCTTGCCATTAGCCATAATAAGTATTTCTGGTTTGTTAGCAAACAGATGCCACAGGGTGGAAGAATGGGAAAACATATCGAACTCTATTTCTTCTGCAGTTGGGACAGCTTCTCAGATTCAGAAAATGAAAAGAATTCTGTTCCTTAGTTACTTTGATCTTCCTCTCCATCTAAAGAGTTGTTTGCTGTATCTGAGTGTGTTTCCAGAGGATTATTCTATTGATTGTCGACGCTTGATCCGGACATGGGTAGCTGAAGGACTAATTCCGGGACAAAACAGAGAGAGTATGGAGCAGGTAGGCGAAAGTTACTTGAATGAGTTGATCAATAGAAGCATGGTCCAGCCTACAAAGATCAGGGCAGGTGGAGCAGTGAAGTTTTGCAGAGTTCACGATGTCATATTCGACTTTATTGTATCACAAGCTGTGGAAGACAATTTTGTTGTTATATGGAATGGTAAAGGTTTTTCTGGGAATTTTTCAAACAAGATGCGCCGGTTATCCATCCAAACAGATTTTTCCGAAGCAGAAGAGATGGCAAAAGCACTGAAGAATACATCTCATCTTCGATCAGTTCATATCTTTAATGATTCTGATCAGCTGGGTGATTATATCCCTCAGTTTTTTAGTAGCCACGCCCTGCGTGTGCTGAATATCCAAGGAAGATGCCTTTTTGGAGATCGCAATGTGCATATTGAAAGTTTCACTCCATTGAAGTACCTTGTAATAACTGGTCGGTGCAGCGAGCTTCCAGAACAAATAGGAAAGCTGCAACATCTGGAGACGCTAGATGTGAAAAGGAGTGGCATTAATAAACTACCCGCAAGTATTGTTCAACTGAAGAAATTGGTGCGTCTTTTTGTCCCAGCGGGTGTGCAGCTGCCGGAAGGAATTGGAAATATGCAAGCCTTGGAGGAGCTATCAACGATCGAACTCGGTATATCATCTGCAAAGGTTATCCAAGAGCTCGGCGATCTGACCAAGCTGAGGTTCCTTATAGTTTTTTCCTATTATACAACCGAAGCATGTGATGTGGAAGGCCACAAGAAAGCATCAGTCTCGACTCTCTCCAAACTGCTCATGGGCCTTCGAACACTGTATCTCGCGCATGATTCTGTCGTAGCAACTGCACTGATGGCATCTTGTCGCTCTACACCGCCACTTCAGAGACTTTACCTTCCCTACCCTTTGAGTGCCATACCAAGCCAAATGAGGTCATTCGTCAACCTGGTCCGCCTCCGCATTTCAGTTCAGGGTAAGGTGACCAAGAAAGGTATAGAGATTCTTGCAAGTTTACCCATGTTGGCCTCTCTTACCGTACGCTTACGGTACGATGGTGACAACCTCCACCCAAGGCATTCCATCCGTAAACAAGGGTTCCAGAGCTTGCTTAAGTTCAGTTTTGGTGGTGATCAAGAGGCTGCATTGGAGTTTGAGCCAGGAGCCATGCCAAAGGTCCAAAGCCTGAAAGTAGAACTGCAGGCACGGTGCCAGTTCAAGTATGGGCAAGGTGGCCTAGTTGTCGGGCTGCAGAATCTTGCAGCTCTCAAACATGTCAACGCGAGTATCAACTGCTTCAAAGCTGCTGAAGAGGAGGTGCAGGGTTCGGAGGATGATATCAGGGGTACATCAGGCACCCATCCCAACCATCTCACCCTTGTGGTCAAAAGAGAACATAGCGATGCCTACGACTCGTCGGATGACCAATTGAACAAATGATACGCGCACGAGATGGGATTAGGGAGTTTTAAGCTAGTCGAGAAAATAAAGGTTTCTTGTCTTGTGTTGTGCTTCTTTTCCTTTTGAGCCTTCTTGGCCACTTTGGTTTGTAAGACTAATTCAATCCTAATGCTTTTTGTATCATTATGTCACTAGTAGAACATTAAATTCATATGTACAAACAACTCATACACTACCAAAAAAAAATATGATGTGACCATAAGCTTTTGTCACCAATTATTATAAGTTTGCCTCCTATCTTGTGGGTCTAATCTAATTCAGTGACGATTGAGAGTTTTTTTTTAGAAAGTATGACAATATGGTATCGTCGTTACTTTTATGACATTATGCATCGTTACTTTTGAAACATGAAAATGTCACGAGTCGATGGCTGCAGTGCTGTTTGCAAGATCTGGAAGGCGGTTCAGATCCCTCTGCGTGATAATAAGAGATGTAAATCAGGCCACTACTTTAACATCAAAGGTCTCTACAGGGATCTCCCTTAAAAAAAACTCGCGGATCCCTATCCTCAGTTTAGGTCTCAAAATTGTTCTTCCACGTTGTAACTTCAGAAGAACGAAAGTTCATTTTACATCATCATCGGAGCACAATCGATCCGTCTTAAATTTCTGCAACCTAGTGACATGGATTTGACGTGACAAAAAGGTTGTGACGGATTGTGGATCTGACTAGGCAAGATGTTGTGATGAATTTTGTCGTCATAATTCATCCGAATGGCATATGTGATTGCTGAGTCTAGGTTGAGTTCTAAGCCCAAGTAATGTGGGCTTTGGCCCACTTTGAGGAAATTCAGTTATGGCAGAATCCGTTTTGAGGCCTAGTTCGTTCTTTTTTTTTACTAATCCCATTTTGTAGAACAATGTTTGTAGGTCTAGTCCATTCTACACATGTTAATTTTGGCCCAATTTACTATGGAGCCCATTCTAACAATCAAGCCCATTTCATACACGTGGAGTGAATACTATGGTTCTCAAATGTTCACAGATCTCATACAGATGCATATTATATCATACAATTGGCAGAATGTTCACAGACCAAAATCCGACAATAATGTTCACTGCCGCAAAATATATATCCCACTGGCCAAAATACACTGGCCACTGCACCATGTTTTCCCTTTTTTCGAAACACAGTGCAGACGCTCATATAGATGCACGCACACGCAACCTTATGAATACACGCGTGCCATCCTACCAGCTACCTCTATGAGCACCTCCAACTGCCACAATGTAAACCAAAATAGCTTCAGGTCGCACAGCAGAGCTACACTTAAGCTTAGGAGTTGATGAAGGAGGGTATTAGTTTCTTATGATGTCTTCTTCAATCCCAATCTTTTTTTTCGGGTATTCAATCTCAATCTCATATGACTCTTTTGCCATTGCTGATTCTTGTGTATGTCCCTTAAATGTATCCAACTCTTGCTACCTAGCATCAATTTGTTATAGAAGTTCTGCTTCTCCGTCTAGTACACCCATGTTTTTATGGTCATCTAGTTCAGCAGTTCACCACTCACATAACCTTAGTGCATTTTGTTTGCAATTAATGAAGAGCAATGATTTTTCTTTTACCTTATTTGTCAACACCTCATATGTTTTAGGCGCCTGAAGTTTTCTATTGCAAGTGTTGTTTTCAATGCTGCAAATGTTGTTTCCTGATGTTCGAGACGATTGTTCTCCGATGTTGAAGATTTGCTCTTTGATGGTTTAGATGACTGGAACAGTAAACATATATGATAATGTTAATGTTGCAGACATCGTTCTTCGATATTTGAAACACGGTTAGTTGATCTACAGTGAAATAAATCTCGAACAAAACATATGCAACAAGCTTCTCTGTTACGTGGAATCCTTGGGTTATGTAAAAAGATCGTCAGGCATGATCACGTGGACACCGAGCTTGTGTATTTTGACACTCTGGGATAGACAGCACATTGGACATTAATGCAACATTATATGACAACCTTAGTCACACCCCTGTCGCCTATTGATATGCACGATAACAACTAACAATACCGGTCAGTCACCAGCGTTGCACCGTGGAAGGTATGGGCTACCAACTACTATGGCCAAGAGGTGGGGAGTGGGGGAAGTGTTTCTTAAATAAACTGCACTAATATGCAAAAAACGCTTCTCTAAGAAGCAGATCTAGTCCAGCTTCAGATCTAGTCCAGCTACTTCTCAGCTTATTTTGGCCATAAGCAGTACTTAACCTGTTCCAAACAGAGCTATACGCTGTACAAGTGTGCAATATAAAGCTCAGCTTTATTCAAAAAAAGAAAAAAATCCGAATTACTACCCTAAAGTATGAGCAAAGTTCAGATAACCTCTAAATTAAGAAACTGTTTCTTTAACCCCTCCAATTTCCAAAACCAGTGCGCAATATACCTTTTGCGCCTAATCAAAACCGGTTTTGCTTATGTGGCAGCTGTTTAATGCCACATGGACTGATTAATGGGTCCATGTCAGTGGTTCTGCTTCTCCAAGTTCCTCCCTCCTCTTGCCCCCACCGTAGACCCTTAGTGCCGTTTGCTCATCCTGCAGAACAAGTAGGAAGTCTTCGAGCTGGCGCAATGGAAAAGGAACTTCAAGTAGCTCGAAACGGCATCCAAGCTCAGCCACTTTGGTCTGTCAATGTCTCAATGATGCATCTCTCTACAGGCTGAGAATCAGCACCCGGAGGATCACTGGCCACGCTTGCTATCAAGGGACTAGGAGGTTGAATGCCATTATCGTCATTGTCGAGGCATTCCTGGCCGGATGCATATCTCCCGCCCAGCAGCACCAGCAACGCGATCACCAGCTGCAGCTTGCTGCCCAGCATCACAAGCGTCGTGAGCGCACGGTCCTGTCCGCCAAAATCGTGCTGTTGCCGCTTGATCCGCTTGCCTGATACCCCGATTCGCGTTCCCGCCGCCGTGAGAGCCTCTGGCCGCGATCTCGCCCCGTCTAAAGAGTGAGCCGACCATTGACGTGGACCCATTGATCAGTCCATTTGGCATTAAACCACCGCCACTCGGCGAGCCATGAGCAGATCACTAAGAAAAGGGATGGACTCCTTGTTTATGTTGATCTCCTGGACAATTTGAAAACAGCGCAACGACAGAACCTTTGATAGAGCCCCAAAAAGAAATCCTCTGCAACTGACTGAGCTAATCCGAGAACAAGCTGCTGATTGGTGCGCAGCAAGAGCCAAATACTTAGCAATGTTCCAGTGGCCGCGACAACAGCATGACGACGTTGAAGCAACGGTACCTTAGTGGTTTTTTTTACCCTGACCTTTGTGTTTAAACGGATGTAAAGAAGTTGCCATGTAAGCTCAAGCTATATTTCAAAACCGTGTGCGTGAGCCTGATAGGCCCGCGTTGTAACAATTCTACTCATTCTTCTTAATACAAAGGTACGCAGCTCTCCTGCGTATTCTCGAAAAAAAATTAAACCACCGCCACATAAGCAAAACCATTTTTGATTTGGAGTAAAAGGTGTATTGTGCACTGATTTTGGAAACCGGAGGGGTTAAATAATCAGTTTGTTAGTTTAGGGGGTTATCCGGACGTTGCTCATACTTCAGGGCAGTAATTTAAACTTTTTCCAAAAAAAAGCATCACGAATTGACAGCAATAAACCAATTTGATGCCTTCCGAAAGCATGACTGAGCAGCTCTGCATTAGACCAAAACGTCGTACAAGTGAAAACATCACAAAATTGATAGAAAAATTCGTAAAAATTGATCTGTAACGTGCCAGATACTGTACACATAAATTCAGTTAAAGAAACAGCTGCTCAGATTCTACAAACAGTGAGTAAACTGTCTTAGCAATTTAAAACATGGCAAAGAAAATAGCTGCCGTAAGCTGTACACATCTGAGTAAACCAATCACGGAAACCAGAATTGATACTACTTAGAAACTAAATGCCTAATTGATAAGCAGAGTGGTAACGTGTCTTTTGAGGTGAATTCCCCACATGGCTGCGTCACTCAATGGTTAAAAGTTAAAATAATATCCACAGCTAGAAACAATTGCTGCTGCTGAAAGTACTGAAATACTGAAACCGTCACCAGGTTCAGCTCTTTGAGCTCCTCCTGAGATGTCTATCAAAGTGAAATGACAACAAATCAACAGGCCAAAGTCAAATTGGTAGTGCTGTACAGCTTCTAGATTGCTACCACAAACCTTTTAACCAATCAGAGCGAAGCACTAGCAACCTGAAACAATGGCTTTCCTTTCCATGATCTGTACAATAACTATCCTGTACACACTTTTGATGCTACAATGAGTCCAGCTGGTTGTCAATGTCCTCCTCTGCAAGCTTTTCGATTAACTGCTCCATTGTCTTAATGTATTTGGGCATGTAATGTTCGCTTATCATGGACCCCGCTAGTCGAATCTTACTGTACAAATGTCGTGGTGTCTCGTACAGTGTGAGAACCTCCTCCTGGGCTCCTTGCTCACCTGTGGTTACTTCTGCTTCTTGCAATCCAACCATGTGTAATATTCTCCCTGGGGGGTATAGCTGGTGTCGCTCTTGAGCAGAGGTTGACGGCAATAGCTCCTGCTTCTCGTCGGTCAAGGAATCTAGGAGCTCCCTGGCCTCTTCTTCGTATGTTTCTTTCAGTGCTGATCCCTTTTCCTCCCTGTCAGCATTATCCTCATCTGATTCTTCAAGGTTTAGCTCACGAAGATCAATTGCGACTAGCTCAGCAGCAGCTTCGTTAGTAACTTTCACAGTTTTGACATTAGTGTCAGTTTGATTTTCCATGTCCTGAGTTTGTTTAAAAGATTCAACAGTCTGTTTCTGTGCAGCAACACATGACCAGAAAACCAGCGCAGGGCGTTTCTTTACCATAGCAAGCGTATCTGCTGAAGGCTTGCTCCCAGCCTGCCAGAAGCCATGAGGAATCGACTCATAAGTATTAGGCATAACTGATCATCTGTTTTAAGAACTAGTGTTTGGAATAACATATTTATTATACCTCAGAACTCTGAGATTGCAGCATATCAACATCTACAACCTTAGATCTTGGATCAGAGACGAAGGGCACATGAGATCTGATGAAACTCACAGAACGGTTCACAAAACCTAAGAACCTAGTCTGCTGAATTTGTTTGCGAAGGTCATGTGCCCAAGATGATGCCATAACCTGCCAGCATTGACAGCAACGGTAAATATATGTTTTTCCTTTAAGGGCAGAAACTTTTTGAGGAAAGTAATTTTCCTTCCTTCTAAACAACTGCTTAACTATTCAATATTATTCCTTATTCCGCTTTGCTCAGATACTCAAATATCAAATAATAAATTGGCTGACAGGTACCTCTGTACGAAGCTTGGCAGCAGAAACTAGGCCCAAGGATGGCACTAGGTCATTTCTGTTAACAATGGTGGTAACAAAGTCTTTACCCGACTCAGCCAAGTCCCACGTCATGCAAGCAGCTGAAGAGTAATTCACAGATGTTAGATTCTAGTAATGATCTAGGCTTCTGGATATAATTCAGAGGAATATGCTCCGCTAATGCACAGCTCAGCTCAGCCATCTTAAAACATTGGTTCAGTATAAATATGACATCATTATTCCTTTTTTTTGCCATCCTTTTGTTTTTATATGACTACGGCCAGATCTTTTTCTAAAAAATGATAAGCATGATTCCAAATGCTGGCAGGTGAACCTAAGCAACCAGTCATTAAAGTGTTACGGGATGATGCCAATATGGAATTTTAGTGAAGGATAAATGGTGTCCAATGTTAAAACTATAGTTTGTTGAGCTAAAAATGCAGTACCTGGCCCAAATGCAATACAAGTGGATGATGACAACTTCTCGTTCTCACGTAGGATGTATGTCAGTATTGTTGCAATCCCAGCTCCCATTGAATGTCCAATGATCTAGATAAAACAAAAAGGCTGCCATTGAGTTAGTAAAACGAAGAAAGGGTTGGATGCAAGACACATATTCAACATCACATACTGTTTGTGATAAAACTTGAATACAAAGAAATGCAGGAATAGATAGAAATTCCTTTCTGAAGCAAAGTAGTCATTAGGATGAAAGAAACTAATAGAAAAAAAATCAATAAATTCTTTTTAGATTCTCTACATGAACGAGATTTGAGTAGCACCGGGTTAGTTAACAAAATTGTAGTGACACTGAAATCACACATAAACAAAAATAAAAGTGAATGAAGAAAACAGATACAACACTATTAAGCTGTTCAGCATTAATTCCATACAAATTTGCTAAAAATTCTTATATTTCTGAGTGCTGGCCTCTTATTCTCTCTACTCATGGTAGTCATAACTTTAAGTTCACACATTAGTAGTTTGGCAATCTATTTTCTCAACATTCTGTCTCAGCACTAGAGAATCATACAAAATCCATTGACACTGCAAGAGCACCTCAAAGTTCTTTTACTTTGATTTCAAGGGAAAATATTTCACTTGGTTACAACTTGCAGTTGCACTTGCTTTAGGTTCACAACTTAGGTTGATTTTTTTGTTAAATTTGTTTGGTGCACAGGTAAACATCTATTATAAATTTATGAAGAAGTGAAATTAAAACAGAATCAGAGAATTGTAGTTCACTAGTTTCGCAATCTATACCAATTCCATGGAGTAGATAGTGAGGAAATATGTCCACATTACAAATTAAAAGCGCTAGACTATCAATATTCAATGGCATGAGTATTTGACAATTCAGAGTGGTTAAACATCAAAAGATCACCTCGCTAGAACTGAAAGAAATTACCTTAACCTCGTAGTCTGGGAATTGCTCGACTGCTTTGCTTAGGCAAGGAATGACTCGTTTTGCAATCCATCGAGCTCCTGCAACCATTCCACAATGGGCATACCCCAACACTAGGTTGGAAACACGACCTTCTTGGACCACTACATGATGAAATGGAACCTCTGCACCAGTTGCCGCTGTCAGCCGCTCCTTAACACTGATAGCCCCCCGAATGAAAAGGAGAAAGCATTTGCTACTTCTATCGCAAACAACTGTGAAAGCAGGCTTCAAGAGCTGCATGATAGCAGAGAATTTCAGCTGGTTAGTCTTCATTCGTTATCAGTAGTTCAGTACTGGTATGAACAGAAAATTATTGGCTCAGCACAGTTATGGAACGTTGAGTCTCAAGTCTCAACACATAATTGACAAAAGAATTGACTGATACTTACGCACCCTCGCCTTAGATTTCTTTATAAGAACATCATTCTGGTCATATCCACCAAACTCCAAAAACACCTTGTATGGCTTCTTCGAGAAATACATACATTGATTCAGGTATCTGAGTAGCGAAATCAACTCCTGCCTTACCTCAGGCCCATCCAGTAGTACAGAATCGCTTCCAGCATACTCATGCTGCAGATTACCCTGAAACAGTAAACTGAGATGTCATATCCATATCAAAATGTAGTCTGTCGACATCATGGCTGATAAAAATGAGAAATTACAAAAAGGTAAGGTGATGAGGTCATCAAATTCTGGAAGAAATCTATCAGCACTTGTGATTCTGGACTGTACAATACTTTGAGCACCTAAAGGCTAAAGCCAAGTAGCATCCTATATTCTTATCCTAAAGTTAGGTATCAGGTTCAAATCTAACGATCGCTTAACTTTAACATTTCTGCAGCCTAAATAAACGAAAGTGGAGTCAGTTTTTGGGAAGGAAAGTAGGGTCTGTTATATATAAAACAGTCTTCTTATTTAAAATCACAAGGAATCAAATTCAATAGGTATGCTAAAGTAGTCCCACTTCATGATGAACCATAGCACCAAATATATGAACCAATACTATACATGTATATCCGTCAAAACAGATGTCAGTAGGAGAAAATAATTGAAGTTATCCATCATCCATTAAATTGTTAGTTGAATTATGCATCATGCAAGAGTTCTCCAAAACCAAGACAGCATGTAGACATGTACCCCATTCCCAGATTGGTAGCAAACTGCAAACTAGGCACATGTAGTCACGAGACCTTGGATATGCTAGTTGCTAGCTAGGATAACATGTTGCCACATAAGCGTCGAGGTATGACTTGGTCCAAAAATGGAAGCAGCTACACGGACGGACTTGCCGCGAAACTGAACCTAAAAAATTTTCATCAACAACATAAAAAAAGTATCGCTAACTAGCCAAACGGACGGACTTGCCGGGAAACTGAACCTAAAAAAGTTTCATCAACAACATAAAAAAAGTATCGCTAACTAGCCAACAAGCAGCTAACGGCCTGTGACTGTTAGTTTCTCAGAACAGAGCAATATGGGATCAAATTACTAACCTACGCTATTTCCTTTAATAAAAAAAAAGCTGTCAATCAAGAAGGGGAAACAAATAAACAAGGACAAGCCTACTCTACGGCACAGTTAAATGGCGACGAAAAATCGGAGCAGGAGAAAAGGAATCCTGGCACAGATTGGGCGTTTCTTCTCCATCTTTTCTTGCACGCAAGATCCTTCCAATGAGATGTTGTCCCTTTTCGCGGTTTTCAAACGGCATAAAGAAAAATGGAAAAAAGCGACAAGCTAAGCCTGCCTGACCCAGAAAACTACTACTACCGAGGAAGCAACCAATCACTTCCAAGGGTAACCAAGCACCCCAAAAGGTAGAAAATCTTTTTTTCAAAAAAAAAACAAACTCGCGCAAGAACACGCCAAGAACAAATTGAACATTCCACGGCGCAATGGGGACTCGAGAGCGCGGGTGCCGCCGCTGCTATTAGTACGAAACCGGCAGGCGATCGGCGAGGGCGGCGCACGCACCTGCTGCCGCATGTAGTACTTGATCCCGAAGGCGACCTCTCCGAGGGCCCACTTGCCGAGCGTCTCCGCCCAGGTCAAACGCACGGTGCGCGTCGCCACGGCGACGGCCTCGCCCCACCCGTCCGGGGCGCGCTCGGGCCACCGCCGCTCCCTCCGCCGCTGCCGCCGCGCCCGCTCCCGGGCCTCCTCCTTGCGCCGGCGCCGCGCCGCCGCGGCCGCCGACACCGCGGAGGATATCAGCTGGTCCTCCCGGCCGTCTCCGGCGGCGTCCCCGCAGAGCCGACCCGACAGGACGAGGTACACCAGCACCGCCGTCCCCGCCGCCGTCGCCATCCCCGTCGCGCCCATCGCGGCGCTGCACGGCAAGAGCGCGAGCGCGCGGGTTTTGTGCGTGTAGGTGTGTAGGTGTCGAAGCGAAGAGGAGGGGGAGAGGGGGAGTCGTCGGGTCGGGACGGCTGCGGGGGTCGGCTATATTGGAGGGAGATCAGGGACGAAAAGACGGGTTTGCCCCTGGGGGTTTAACGTTATGTTTGACTACGGCCCTGTTTAGTTCCTAATCTGGAAGTAGCAAAATTGACATTTTGCCATAAATGCACAACTGTAGCGTTTCGTTTGTATTTGTGAATTATTGTCCAAATATTGACTAATTAGGCTTAAAAGATTCGTCTCGTAAAGTACAACAAAACCGTGCAATTAGTTTTTGATTTCGTCTACATTTAGTACTCCATGCATGTACCACAAATTTGATGTGATGAGAATCTTTTTTTTGCATAGTGTTAAAGTTGGGAGTTTGGAGGGAACTAAACATGGCCTACACTTCGGCATACATGCTCTTTTCTCCACGCTCAGGGCCCACCGTCAGTCAATTGTGATCGGCTTCCGGTTAAATTTTAAGTACTTCGTAGGTGCCGACTCGGACGTTCGAGAGAAAAATTCAGTGATTCTTGAATTTATCTTCAATTGTTAGGGGTTTTTGATCTTTTGCGAGGAAGGAGAAGGAAAATACTCAGGATATGGATAAGCTTTTGCTCATGATATTGCTAATCATGCAAGCCGCCACAAAGACAATCATGCGGTCGTGCATGATGCCAGTTAAACAATGGTTGTGATGATGCGATCCCACAGTTCTGAGAAGCACGTCATTGTTAGGTCAAAAGCACGAACTCATATTTAAAACTAAATTGATTTTTTTTATTAAAGTGATTTCAACCTAGATTTATATTATTTATATTCATAGACATATTATTATTTTCTGTAGATATTTATATACATTAATAGCTACGACTCAATTCCCATGTATATTACTTATATTCATTTTTTTGGGTTTTTTTTACTTTGATGATTAATAATGTATGATTTATGACCCATTTATATACATTAGCTCTAAGCAAAGAAAATTATAGCCTTCCTTAGCTGCCTTCTAGGTTTAGTTGGACTATTTGGACCTTGGACTTAGTCGTCCCCCTTCCAAATGCCCACCAAACACAATGTTACCTTGTTTTTTAATTCCGTTTTAAATATTTGGGCGAGGCTATTCTGGTCAATCCCAACTCCAAATGGCAGGACGGAGCAGCAGCTGCCTCTGTGAAGCTGGAATCTGCCATTGGTGAGGGAGAATATGGGAGGGCATATGCATGAAAGCTCCCCTCACCATCGTGGGCCCCACATCCCGGGAAGGCCTGTTTTTTTTTTATTTAAACGTAAGAAACTCTCCTACTCCAAGCGAGCAAACCAGGTGGGATAAAAAAAAATTCAAAACTGAGATTGTGTGAAAGAAACGGTTGCTGCATGCAGCTTCTTCATCCAAGATGGAGATGGAGAGGAATAACTCGAAGGAATCATGTTTATTCTTCAAGTACCTTCGCGCTTTTATGCCTGGATATTCCATGCTTGTATGCTCTGATTTTGAGCTCCCACAATCATTCGGTTTCGCGCCAAAAAAAAAGCATTTTGCATGGACCAGTCAAGCTGGTTCAGAGTCCGTGATTAGCATAGTACCCTCCCCAATGCTGAGTTCTTCGCGTCGCCATCACTACGTGCCTTGTGTGCAAAAGACTCTTATTAACTAAAAGAAACATTCTATGTTCAAGTAGAATATGGTTCTTCAGCGCGTGTTCGATAAAATCCCCTTTAATTCCTCCACAATCCGATGACCGCAACATGGTACGTGGGTTCAAGCGTGACTTAGCTTACGAATTGGATAACGCTATGGCCGGGGATAAACACGACATAAAAATAGCTTGACGGGTGAAAGACCGCAGAAGATCCCGGCATGGTTTTTTCTTTCTTTTTTTGGATAATAGGCATGAAAATTGAGATACCGGACAATCTATTCCAGCCCCACCGTTGGGCGCACAAAGTATCATCCAGGCCCCCTCAAGCAGCCAGCCAGCCGTGCTCGTGCCGTGCCAACTGACCAGTGGGCCCCGCCGCTGCCGGTTCGCGGGCCCTGCCAGGTCAACGTTCGCAGGCCTGCCTGCCTGCTGCGCACGAGTGGGGGAACGGACACAGGGGGCGTGAGGGCCCACGTACCAGTATACCGGTGGCAGCTGCAGTGGTGGCAATAATGCCTTCATCCCCTCTTTAATCGAATCGTACCCCAAATAATCATTTGTGTGATCATCTTTTTTATCTGGCTAACTAATAATGCAATGCAAAGTTAAAGCAAAGCCGGGGACAGACGTTAGCAGACACGAAGGCGTGCGAGCGTGCACGCCTACTGGCCTGGCGTGACATGACATCACGTCTTGGAATGTTTAGATGAAGCTGGCGACGGCGATGGCCATGACGATGATGATGATGATTGATTCCTTGCGCCGGCCAATTGTGAGCTCCCGTTGGTATGCTTGGTACTATGAGAGTCACCGTCGTGTCTGCTCTGTTTTTTTTTCTCTCTCTCTCGTGTGGAGGGCCGGGGGCGTTTATCTGCCAGCTAGGTTATTCTTGGTGCTCTGTGGTCTATGGACCGTGGTGGGAACAATAATTAGCATTTGGAAATTTTACAAATAATGTATCATGTACCGTAACCGCTCTAAATGCTAACCTCATCGTCATGATACTCTCGTCCCCTCCTTTACCTGCCCAACCGCCCACGACCACCACAAGCATCTGGCTAGGGCCGCCTCCTAAGGTTTCAAGGATTCTTAAATAAATCGGAAACTATGGGTCCTTTAATTCTGAAAAAGGTGTGTGCGAATCTCTATAAGACGAAAGTTGATTTTGAAATCGGGCCCAAAATCGGACGCTCATTCGGCCACGTCGCTCCTATTTCTCGCACGTGTGATTATGATCGGGTGGTTGGAATGGTTCTCACGAAGTGTGTCAAGGCCACATGGTTCACAGCCCGCCATCGCTCTAGCACCACGGCTAGCACCTCATTCCATCGTTCGGCCCTCCCTGATCACTCCCCCCCTCCCGCCTTAGGGTCCGCTAAAGCCGTGACATCTTTCAACCATTTGTAACACTACAAGCTAAGGAGCTCTTGCTGTAGTGCTACTGTAGCAAGGCGGAGCCGGAACCGGTGGAGCTACTTTTTCTGGCTCCTCCAACTCCTTCACTTTTGTAGTTCATTTTGGATCTCGGTTTGTCATTCTAGCTCCTTGCTATAGTGTTGCTTCGGCAGTCTAGGCAAAGGGGCCTTAAGGGCCTCTTGGTAAGGCTTCAAAAACGGCTTCGCAAGCAGCTTCACTAGGAGCTCTACCAAATACCCAATTTCAAAATGGCTTCAAGCAAGAAGCACTTATGGAGCCAGAGCCGTTTTTGCACTGGGTGGAAGGAGCCAAAATAGTGGCTCCTCCTTCGGCTCCTTCACCGTCCCTGCACATGCTACTACCAAACTACCCCTCAAGATGGCGCGGGCGTAGCGCTCACTGCCTTTGCCTCTGCGCGAGCGCGCCATTCAGTCGTGGCTGCGGGCGCCAAGACCAGTGGGGGAGCCACGCGGGACCTAGACCGGTGGGGGAGCGGTGGGCCGTGGGCACAAAGCAGGGTGAGGGGAGCAGTGGCGGTTGGAGAGCAGCGGCCGTCGGCACCTCTCGAACGGCCGCCCGTCAGCCATCGCCGTCGCCTTCCACGGCAGTTGACTGGCTAGCCTGACCCTGCAAGCCCGCTCCGCTCTGCTCACACCACCGATCTACCATCCATTGCTTTTGACCGAGAGAGAGAGCATAGCACAAATGAACAGCATGCGGATGGGGATGAAGATGAAGATGCTGGAGAGCAAAGAGATGAGGTCCACTGTCCACGCCGTGTGTTTGTTGAAAAAAAAACGTTGTGTGGGGTCCCATGTGTAAGAAATAAAATACGCTATTCTATCTTGATTACTCCTATATGTTCACTGTGTGAGGATCATATGACTCTTTTTTTTAAAAAACCACTCTACTTCTAAAACTTGATCACTAGTAAGAAATATTTCTATTTATTTGTTATTTTACATGAACTAAAATTATAAACTGAAGGGAAACATGCAATTAAGCTTAACAACCAAATCATATATCAGGGCATATGGGACATTTGACATCTCCGATCCATTTATGAAAATATGGTGAAGCCGAAAACAGTATAAAAGCCGCTCCATTTACAAACGGACCCTAAGCTAACGATACTTCCATTTTTGCAGGGAAGATTGCAGGGCTTCCAACCGTTGGAGGATCGGAGCCTGCGGAGTGGAGACGGAGCTATGCTAGCGATGAGACCGATGCGGCAGTGCACGGCAGCGCGGTAGTCCAGTATGTCGTTCTCGATCGAGTGCGCGCACGTACGCTCGCTCGCAACGGCGCACCCGCACGCCCGCCGGCCGGTGCTCCGTGCTCGTGTCGTGGAAAGGGACGCCGGTGGCCGGCCCCCGGCCTGTCCTGCCAGCACGTACGGCGCACATATTCTTCCCCTCCGGCCCATCGATTCCCTGCAGCCGGTGGCTCTCTGCTCGGGACCTGGAATCCCGGTCGGCCGTCGGGCTCAAGCCAAACTCCTGCGCCGCCGTACGTGCCAGCACCGGCTGGCCGGCCTATGGAGTGACGCCGGCGACCATCTGCCGGTCCGCCTCGGGGACCGACCGTTGGGCACTCTGAGTCCCTGACTTGGCCTCTGTTTTGTAATGGACCAAACGTGTATTTTTTTCCTTCAGAAAAAAGATCGTGCAAATGTGTAAGCCAAGAGCGCAGAGAGGTTACTTGGGTTGGAATCTATTCACTCGGGTTCTGACTCTCAACTCGAGAGTGTTCATATTTTTCTAGATTTAGAGTTCATATTTTTCTAGATTTATTTTAAAAAATTAACCAGCGGAGAAACATTTAGTGACTTTGTTAATTAAGATACGCCGGTTCAGTTTCTCGAAGGTGTATGTGAGTATACAGGGTGAGTGTAAGTATATATACTATGTGAACGTCCTCTCACAGCAGAGCACTAGTGTAGTACCCATTGATTAGCTCATATATATTAAATATGAGCATTCGTCCTCAGTCTTAGTACCGGTTATTTTTTAATCCAGTATTAATATTAGCATTAGTACTGGGTCCTAATTTGGAAACCTAGAGGCCTTTTAGTACCGGGTCATAACACCGCCTAGTACTAAAAGTTCTCGTGGCTTTAGTACCGGGTCATAACACTACCCGGTACTAAAGGATCAGATACTAAAGGCCTCTCCACGGATTACTTCAAAAGGAAAGCATATCTAACTCTATCACATGTGTAATGTAGGTGAGATGGTAAGGAAAGCTCGTATGAGTATGGAGGTCGTGGATTCGAATGTCACGAACCATGCACGTGCAGTGAAAATCGTGTGACTTGTGACGATGTGTGTGTGCGGGGACCTCCCGGTAGTCAATAGATTTTTTTCTTTATTTTTTGATAAAAACGTATTAGTACCGGTTGGTAACTCTTTAGTACCGATTATTTGACCCGGTACTAAAAGGGTTGCGGACCGGTACTAAAGATCACCTCCCAGTAGTGTATTTTTTATTATGCAAATTCTTTCCTTGTGCCATGCATGAAGTCGAGGTAGTACTGGCCTACTGGGACTCTCGGGAGATTACCGTTGCAAGCACATGAGCCAAACCACCGCACTTATATGGGGGGCAACCATATTCATATTTGTGGGGGTTAAACTTTAGCAGTATCATATCGGATGTTCAGATGCTAATTAGGAGGACTAAATATGAGTTAATTATAAAACTAATTGCAGAACTCCTGAGCTAATTCGCGAGACGAATCTATTAAGCCTAATTAATCCATCATTAGCAAATGGTTACTATAGCACCACATTGTCAAATCATGAACTAATTAGGCTTAATAGATTCGTCTCGCAAATTAGACTCCATCTGTACAATTAGTTTGGTAATTAGCCTTCATCTGTGCAATTAGTTTTGTAATTAGCCTATATTTAATGCTCTTAATTAGTATCAAACATCCGATGTAACATGTGCTAAACTTTAGCGGGTGATATCCAAACACCCCTGGTACACAATGTTGATGAACACTACTGAAGAATGACCAGCGTCTGAAGCTGTTGGAGTGATATGCTCCCCCGACCATCGTACATCTGCACCCGTCCGAATGATGGCTTGCAGTACAACCTTCGCTGCTTCATTCATGGCGCGCTTTGAACAAAGTAGTCGTACCAGTACAATATGTGGGAGCATAGCTGGTGGAACTGCTCATCTTTAGATTCCTTATCATACACCCAATATTTCTTATGAAAACAAAAAAACAATAGGTGACCTACTGCAATTCATGGTCGTACACCCAATTTCTAATTCATTTGGGTATCGGTATTACAAAATATAGCTTTATGCTCGAAAATAGATAAAGTCAAATCCAGTACAAGTCCTCACAAAAGGATCTTTATTGATTTTTTGACCATGGATCAGGGCTACCGGCTGCAGCCGGTCCTGGATCCGCTACGCTGGAGACCGCGCTCCTATGAGCTTTGTATTAGTGATTATTATAGGAATACAAATTTTATAGTATAATAAATTCAAATTGCTACTTTCTTCAAGACTTCTCTTTGGAATACATGCTGCATGTAGCTATATATTTCTTTGATATTCGGTACCAGCTCATGGTTTGATCAAGTTAACCAAAAGTATCAAGTACATGTTTGACATGAATAAGAAATAACCAGAGGATCAGAAACTTGGTAATGCCGAGGTGAGCAGCCGCAGGCGTGCAGAGAGCGAAGAAGCAGCCTATTTCCGCCTTGTTTAGTTGCCCAAAGTTTGGAGGTGCAAAATTATTATTATAGCACTGCAGCACACTGTAGCGTTTCGTTTGTATTTGTGAATTATTGTCCAAATATTGACTAATTAGGTTCAAAAGATTCGTCTCGCAAAGTACAACAAAACTGTGCAATTAGTTTTTGATTTCGTCTACATTTAGTACTCCATACATGTACTGCAAGTTTGATGTGATAGGGAATCTTCTTTTTGCGTAGTGTTAAATTGGGAGTTTTAGGAACTAAACATGACCATCCTCGAGGGAATCCAGTGATGATGACGCTGGTGCTGACCGGCCGGTGTCGGTGGATGGACCGACCGATCGTCTCCATCGGCTGCCGCGTGCTGACCACAACGCCTTCGTTCTCTTCCTCCTCTTCTTGGTGTTGGCGCCCCTGCGCGATTTGACCACATGCTGGCTGGCCGCGTTCTTTCTCATGCGTGAAGAGATGGGAACGCCGTGATCATCATGGCAGCATGAGCAAGAACACCGCTGCACGTACTGTTAACTGTGTCCTACACCAAAGTCTTTCTTGTTGATCTTTTTTTTTTGGGTTATCATCGACGTTAAAAAACTGCACCTTTATCTGATTTTAACTGCTTAGAGGGAGGTTGTAGGAATTCCGAGTTTACTACGCATGGCCCCTGAAGATTCTGATTCTAGAAGATGGACTAGGTGAAGGATCAAAATTCAGAGGAGCGGTGGCGACCATACAAGTGCAGAGAAAGGTAGCCGCCGGCTCGCCGCCTGCTGATAAGGTACCTTCGGATGTTGTCACGGCAACAACCTCTGTTTGACTGGCCTGTTGAGCTACTGTATTGTTCTGGTGTCAATAAAGTCATCAGGAATCTGGCAAGGCCAGAAGGGAAAGATGCTATTCTTCTCAAGATAAGAGATGCGGAAAGATCACCAGATTGCAATTTGATGCCCTGATCCAGACGTTCTTGTTGAGAGAAAAAAAGATGCTCTGATGAATCAGAAAGGGTGAAGAACCAGAACGTTCAGATTGAAACTTGTGTCGGCGACGTTCTTTGCGCACTTTCGGCGTCCATGTCAGCGGAAGATTCATGCCGCAAGTAGACACGCATGTACTTTAGTAGGATTGACAGTTGCTGCCCGTTTTGTGTAGTTCATGGTTGGTGGAAAATGGTGCTGTACGAGTTGAATCTTCAGGATGCCATGTCTTCGGCTCGAAGGGAAGGGCACGCGGTTTCTTCCTGCTCCCACAGTACAAGATTGCTTCTCCGACTACTCTGTGTGTGCATGGAATGTTGGAGTTCACGTCAAGATGTCGCTGTGATATGACATGCATTGGCGCCGGCCTCATCCTCCAGCCTAATCTTGCATGTGCAGGGCCTGCTGGTGAGATGTGACATGGGATGGTATGGTGAGCAGCTAGCTGTTCTTGCTCTCCTGTCTCTCACTAAGCTCTTGTTTACTTCACCCCTTAACTCCCAACTTTGACACTATGCAAAAAGAACATTCCTCATCACATCAAACTTGCGGTACATGCATGGAGTACTAAATATAGATGAAATTAAAAACTAATCGCACAGTTTTGTTGTACTTTGCGAGACGAATCTTTTGAGCCTAATTAGTCAATGTTTGGACAATAATTCAGAAATACAAACGAAACGCTACAGTGTGCTACAGTACTGTAATAGTAATTTGGCACTTCCAAACTTTGGCAACTAAACCAGGCCTAAATTGAAATCTATCTTCATGTATTTGTGATACTCCATCAAGCAATAAGTAGGTATCATTGCAGATCTGTTTTCTCATGTCTTGTCATCGACATGCGAAAAAGTCTTTTGTTCCCCATGTGACATGTACGCAGCTCATACAATGCGTAAGGCACAATGTATTCCTGTATTTTTCCTATTCGTATGATATTTTCAATCTTCTTTCATCCCAAAAGCCCTAAGAAATCTTAGGTGTCCCTGCAAGAATGTGCTTCTAGAAGACTAACCAAAGCACAAAAGGGCATTGTCTTCGAATTACCCTATGTGTTCATTTTTCTGTGTGGTACACTTAAACCCACAGAGTTATTATAATTTCCCTGTGTGCAAGTCCGAACCGACAGAATTAATAGTATTTCCCTGCGAGCCATTGTGCTACCGACAGAAAAAATGGTCGGCATTGCATGTTCTGATCTTGACAAAAGTCATCACTTAAATTAAAGTTTGCAAAGCCAGATTTATACTTTTATTCTTCTTGTCACATTTGCACACACGTGTAGCCAGGAGTTGCACATTCACCATGCATGGAACATGTGAGAACCATGTATAGCAGATGAAAACCGCACGCCGCAGGACCTTCCTTCCTCGAATGGGCATAAAAAAAATGGACAGATTCGTTTGACAAAAGATGGCGTGAAATGCGTGGATTGGCTAGATTCTCTTCTGACCTCCATCGCTCTGGCAAAAGATGAGCCGGGGAGAATCGGTCCTTTAACTACTAGCTGTCGTCCCGATTCCATAATTCACCGGGTGGCAGAAAAAAGATGCAGAACAAAATCGATCATGCGCATGCAACTAACACTGCAATGCTGATTGATGCTCTGGTCCTTTAACTGCTAGCTGTCGATCGTCGCAAAAATTCCATCCATCACCAGCAGGTGGCAGAAAATAAAGATGCAGATCGAAATCGATCATCATGCACCACACTGCAATGCTATAACCGATGCTCTGGTCCTGCCGACGTTCTTGAGTAAAGTAAAAGATATATGCTATGTGTATGGTTCAGAGCAAATAAAGCCTGTCGGGAGGAATTTCGTGCGAGGATGAGATGTATCCACTCCTTTGGATTCACCGCCGCCTCCACATCGCAGTTTGAGGTCTTGCAGATCAGCTTTTCCAGCAGCTTTGTGATCACGTTGTTGACACTTGACATCTGAGGTCAGGCGTTCATTAATCCACTTGTTTACTCTTCTCTTCTCTTCTCTTCTCTTTCTATGACGACATGAGATCAGTTGAATACTGCACTGTGTTGGTTGTTCAACCGGAGTGCGCGTTAAGGAATGAGTGCCGGCAGGCTTCTTCAGTTCAGTCAACTGTTGCATCTTCTTCCCCAGCTCATGTGTTTTGCATGCAGCAGGTTCAGCTCATGTGTTTTGTTTAAGTGAAGGCAGGTACGTTCTATCTCTAGCAGTGATATATATGACTGACGCTTGTGATCAAGACACGGTCAATTTCTGAGTCTTCAAACTAAACAACCAACCAAATTAAGATCGACGTGTCTAGCCCACGCGAGGGGAAACCACTATCGGTCTACCAAATCAGACACATTTCAATATCCCATTGGGATTCAGATGAACAAGCTGAAGATCATAAAAGTTGAGGATATCTCTAAAGAACTCTGATGTAGGAACAGAGAGTCCTCTCTCTACAAAGTGAGCCCAAATCACTGTCTGTTTTGGATGGGTCTTAAAATTCCAGGCACTACCATAGGCGCACCTCCAATTCACGACAGCTTCCTCCTGTAATAGTTTTGCATCCACAACTCTTGGATGGCCCAACCCAAGAGTTTAAGGCCTAAGGCCTAGGAGCACAACAAAAATGCCGATCAAAGACACATTTCGGCCTACCAAATCAGAGACCTTTTCGAACTCTAAGATGCTTTGCATGTGGCAAAAGGAAGGATTGTTCTTGATCTCCAATTATCCTCTATCTTGTCTAGGATTGCTCGTTAGATTTGTTTGCCACCTCGAGGCTGGAATTCCATTTTACTTTTTTTTTCACTAGCAAAGCACACCAAATCTTATAAATCCCGGGCAAAACTTGGGACAAATACACCATATTTTTCTGATGAACGGTTGTATATGTTCCGGGTGAACTTCTTTCCTTCAAGAGCAAAAAAGGTCCGAAATCCGTGACACTTGGCCGAATTTTTTTAGCCCTGGCAGTGGAAATGGCAAATCTCCTCCAACCTATCGATTCAGATATTGCAGATTGCCATTCCCATTATTGTCTCACAGAGGACAGAGCCATGGTGGGACAACCCGATGGAAAGCAAAACCAAAATGATGATCCTCACAGACTAAATTAGAAAATCAAAAAAATGAAGGAAGCAAAACCAAAATGACATCAAATTGCTCGGCCACTGAGCCCACGAGGGGAAACCACTATCGGCTCCACCGAACTATCTTCATTGGTCAAATCTAAAACCCCCTAACGAGGTTTGTCTTTTCATTTCTTCACCTACATAACATTATGCTTGGAAAATTCTTAAACTATGTTTATATCAAAGCCTATAATGTCCAGTGTCAAATTTAAACTTCACACTCAACTTTTATACTAAGAAACAAAAGAAATATTTGATTAGGAGGTAGATTGGACAAAAAATAACATAAAAGGAAAATAGTTTGGAAAAGCAAATGCAACCAAAATTACTCTGGGTAGTAAATGGACAAATTTGATGGTTTAGGGTAATAAAAAAACTTTTTTCCCTTTGAAAACCTTATAAGGATATAACCTTAACCGATTTCAGAAAACGTTCGGCCACCATTTCCTATCATCTATGCTACTATAAATGTTTGAGTTGCCTCGAAGTCCATTTTCATCTTATCACTCCTCTTATTTGGAGAGAAAAGTGGTAGAAAATGGAGAATGACGTCAAAGCTTGATGCTCAGTCCTTGATTATGTCCTTTAGAATGGCAAATCATGAATGCAAAATGTTTTGAATGTCCACGATCCACAAACCCATACTGAAAAGTTTCAAAATCATCTATATTATGAACGACTTCTTTGATTTAATTCCATATACAAACATAAAGAGATGTTTTGCCTGAAGAAAGAATATGATAATCTTCTTGTATTTTCGGCTCGTAGACAATATGGTACCCCTATTAGCCTGAACTACATGAGTATACTAAAATGAAGGTATTTACAACAGACTCTCCAACCACCCATCAATCGCTACCATTGATCAAAGAATTTTGGCACAGGTAAGTTGATGTGGTCCGTACGTTACCCCGATCATCATGTCGTGTCCGATCAATACTCGTGCTGCCCTGATGACGCACCATGTCCACGACGAGCCCGGCGAGCCTCTGGGCGGCGCGTTCCGCGTCGTTCCGCCGCCGCTCCCTCGCCTCCTCGGCGACGGCCTCCTCCTCCCTCAGCTTCAGCCTGCGCAGCACTGCCTCGAGCGCCGGGCCGGTGCTGTCGCCGTCCTCCAGCGCCGCCCTCATCTTGCCCCAGTGATCGCCGTAGTAGCTGTCGAGCAGTTTCCGGTGCTCCCGGTGAGGGAACAGCTCCTCCACCGATGAGGGGAAGCCACCGCCGTCTCCGTGCAGCAGCTCCGCCACGCGTGCCATTGTCTCCACCAGGGTCGAGTAGCGGGTGTAGAACACCCACAGTCCCCGGAACCGACGGAACATGGCTTCCCGGTCGCTCGGCTCCGTCCCAGGCGGCAGCGCCGCCGCCGCCGCGGCGCTGGAGCCTTTGCCGCCGTTGGGCGCGCGCCGGCGTGGCTTCTTGTCGCCGTGCCCGCGGACGCCGGCGTCGAGGACCCGCGCCGCCACCCCACTGCCCGAGGGCTCGCCGTTACTACTGACGGCGTGCCGGCGGTGGCCGCCGCCGTTGTCGGCGCGGGGCTTCTTGTTCCTGAACCGCGGCGCATAGTTGTCGTCATCGTGCCCTCGGTGGTCGCCGCCGTCGGCGCGGCGCTTCTTGACGACTTCCAACGTGGCATGCTGGCCGTCGAACTCGCCCCGCGCCGCGGTGCCGCCGCTGCCCGAGCGTTCACCACCGATGCGGAGGCCGTGTTGCTGGTGGTTGCCGTCGCAGTCGTCGTCGGCGCGAGTCGGCCTCTGGTTATCGGCGGCGCGGCGGGCGGCCGCCGCGCGCCTGCGGTTCCGCTGCGCCTCGCAACGCGCCTCGCGGCGCACCTGCTCCTCCCACTCTTTTTTCCCCGGGAGGAACGTGCTAGCGAACTCGCCGAGCAGGGCGGCGTGCGCCGGGCCGAGCGCGTTCTTGGCGGCGCCGTAGATCACGTCGGCGAACTGGTCCCCGGCGTGCAGGTCCAGCACGGCGAGGAGCTTGTTCCAAACATCGTAGCCCGCGATTTTGGGCACCCGCTTCAGGAACGCTTCGGCCTCGGTGACCCGGGGGTCGTCGCGCTTGTGGCCCCCGTCCCCGTGACCGCCCGCTTCGCTCTTGCGTTGCGACCTGATGTCTTGTGCGTCTGGCTCCTCCTTCACCGCCGGCAGGGACCGACACCGCTGGCCGTCCGTTTCGTTCTTGCGCGTGCTGCTCCGCGGCGCCCTCGTCACGGCGAGAGGTCCCGGGGGGACGGCGGGGGCCTTGGCGCTGGTGATGAAGGCGGTGAACCTGCCGAGCACGTCGGGGTGGCCCCCGAGGAGCCCCGCGACGCGGGACGCGACGGCGCGCGCGTCGCCGCGGCCCTTTCCGAATCCGACGAGGAGGTCGAGCAGCCCGTCCCGGACGCTCCGGTCCGTCTCGAGACTCGCCGTGATCTCGTTCAGGATGGCGACGGCCTCGGCTACCTCCTCCACCGGGTACCTCGCTATGGCCGCCGCCTCGTCCGGCTTCTTCTGCTGATCCTCCACCATGGCCGTGTATCCCGGCTTCTGCTGATCCTCCGCCATGGCCGCCTCGCCCGGCGGCTGCTGATCCTCCATGGATGCCTCGATCATGACACCGAACAACTATAATAACCAAGCAAATCCCACGATCTGGTCGATGAGCAGGGACGGAAAATGAGGAACCACACCGTGCGCAGGGCAGGGCAGGACGGCGATCGATCGATGGATCGGTTGGAGGGGGTGAAGATCTCCATTTAAAATGCTGGTTCGTCGGACACGATCGGCGTCCCTAAAAATCCGGCGATCGGGTCGTGTCGTGGTCGGACTCGGCCTGGACTCTCTCCCTGGGAGGAAACCCAACCAAACCCCAACACGGATCGCTCCGGAATAACAACCGAACCGTAGAATCCGACACCTCTAATCATCCTCCTTCCTGACCCTTGTCCACCGGACTTCGGAGTACGTCTAGCACACGTTCACGGGGTAGTAGCAGGCAGGGTGGGGCGCCCATTCGTCGGAGACGGAGAAGAAGCAGAGCCCCGGCAGCGCTGGGTAGAGTTGGAAGCAGAGCAAGACAGAGTGGGTCGGGCCTTTTTCTGTTGGGCCGCATGGGTGGCCTGCTAAGCTATCCATCCCAACTAGGTTTACTGGCTCAGCGGACCAACATGTCCGGCCCGTCTGGGAGCTGCTGCCTGAATACAAAAATGGATCAAAGGATCCCTGAAAAAAACACTAGAGCCACGCGCCAACTTAGCAGCAGCCAATAATGAAGGGTAGCCTCGAGAATTGATGTGTGAATTGTGATCGTTTGGTTAAGCCGCGAGTGATGTGGTGTGTATTATTGCGTCACATGGCGAGATACACACTAACACAATGTGTGTTGTAAAGTCTCATGCTTCGTGTCATTCTCTTCACCCCCATTCCCATTGCATTCTCTCTTTGCAAGATACACTTATTTCGATGAGGGGTACTTTTCTATCTTATAATTGAGATTTGAGAGATAATAAAATTGGCATTTCTCAAGAAAAGTCTAATAAGCACTATTATATTAGGGAAACGTATCTAGTGCAAATCATCTATCCCGTGCAACCTTGGAAACTATGAATCAAGACAACAAGATGCTAATCCAATGGATAGGGTTAGTGGTGGGATATCAAAAGTGGCCGGCGGGTGGGGGGCTTAACTGTAAAATAATCCCACCACTAACCCTATCCATTGGATTAGCATCTTGTGATCTTGATTCGTAGTTTCTAAGGTTACATGGGGTAGATGGTTTGCACCAGATATGTTCCCATTATATTATGGCGTGAACACCGGAGTTAGTGAAGAGACTTGTACAAAGATTTACAGACACCAAAGCGCTGGCATGCTAAAAATTATGACCAATCCATAGTAATATAAACGATACTTGAAGGTAGCCATATCTAAGGAAGGTTTGTAGTATCAACGCTACAAAAGTACAAAGATAAAGCTTGCATGTGTAAATATTGGACCCCTTATTTTCATTCTCATTTGTATTATATTGTACATGCTATTATTATTATTTATTTGCCTACGGGTACATAACCGGAAAGAAAAACACAAGCAATCTGTACTATATGTAAAGAAAAATCTGGTCGGTTCTTTAATCAATCTTTTGTAGCCACGCTCTTACTCTCGTCACGTGCCAACTCTTTTCCATCGAATCCAGGCTTTGCAAGTGGGGCAGCTTGTCGCGGGCTGACGCAGCTGCCTGCGTTCCGCCGCATGCTATTGTGGTCTCATGTGGTAGCCCGCGTGTCCCAGGAGCCGCACGAGCATGCACGCGTGACACATCTCAGACTCGCAGGCTGAAATTTCTTAACCATGTCGGGAGGATGACCAACGATGAAGGAGGAGGTCAGCGATGGACCAGCTGAGGAGGAGGAGCTCGAGTAAGAAGCTCTGTAGCATCTTTGGCTCAGGAAGGGAGATGCTCGTGCCGACGCTAGGAGGAGGAGTCGTCGGGCATCGGCGACGGCAGTGGTCAAGTTAGGAGGCTGGGTGGGATGTGATGGATACTATCATGCGGCGCCGCTGGCCAGCTTCGGCGATGTGGGTTACCAGTGTGAGCTGGCCCAATGGATTGGCGGCGCAACCCACACCGCTTGCAACTCTACATAATACACACCTAGGTCTCAAATATAGTAGCTAGCTATAACATTTTCTACCAAATAACATAGATCTATATATGCAATTATGATATACACTTTGCAAATACATTATTTTCTTCCCCCAAAAGAGTATCGCTTTGCATGATCATACTGCTATGTGTGGCACGCACTCCTGTCCATGCAGATGGCCCTGTTCAATTGTGGTTTTAGATGATTTCTTAATAGAACACAGACCAAACCGTGTTTTACTTGTTTCGACGGTTTGATTTCGGCGGGTTTTGTGGGTTGGAGACATCGCCTCCTTCCTAAACAGTTCGATCCCCTCATCTCTAACCTTCAACGTTTACACCCTTTTCAATGCTGGTGATGCTGCCATCTCCGCTCGCTAGCTTCAATCAAATCAATGATTATTTCTAACAGCGCAGGGAAAAAATGAGACAAGTTATAGATTGCCCCAATAATATATTTTTTTTACTCCGAGTCACATTTATCACATAGTAGCATACTTTCATCTTCCTGATCGATGCTGCAAATTTTTCCTAACACCTTCCTCTCCTTGGAGATTCCATTTGAAAACATGATATAAGCATAAAACACTATCATGTACGGTGATGCCATCACGATGCCCCTACAGATTTAATTTCTAGAGGACATTGAGTATATCCCAACTAGCAACATTGCACAAAGTGTGGCATACACTCAATGCCTGGCAAATGGCATTTGCAAAATGTTACATACACTCTTGATTCATATAGTTTTGCTGGTGTTGAACAGAACAGATAAACGACAAGGACTCCTATAACTTTGTGTACGGGTTAAATGGTTGCGAACAAGAACTAACCCAACCCGTACATGGCCAGCATAAGTGGTTTCATCCATAGTAGCATACTTTCATCATCCCGATCGAAGCTGCATATTTTTCCTAACACCTTCCTCCTTGGGTCTTAAATTCGTAGATATCATGCCATCACAAGAAAACCACTGTCATATACGATGATGCCATCATGATGCCCCTTAGTATTTAATTTCTAGAGGATATAGGAGTATAGCCCGCTTAGCAACATCCCAAAATGTGTGGCATACACTCAATGCCTAGCAAAAATGGCAATTGCAAAATGTTTGCCTACAATCCTGATTCATGGAGTTCTACCTGCTTTGGAGAAAACACATAAATGATGAGGATTCCCATAGCTTTATGTATGGGTTAACCGGTTGCGAACCAATACTAACCCAACTTTTACATGGCCATCATAAGCGGTTTGGTTCGGCCTAGTTGCACGGGTTAGCAAGTTCGGGACTAAGCCATGAATATGCCTAGTTTTAGATAATAAATCTTATTAAGTGCCATGTGCTTTTTATGAAATACGACTTAAATCATGTTTGAATCAGCTAGACCTAATGGTTCTTCCTCAACATGCCTATTTTTCATCAAATCATGAAAAATAAACATTGTGATCAAGATGAGCACATTTTTCACAACACATGCATGATGGGCTGTGTAGCTCCCTTCTGGCATGTAAGATAGTTGTGGATTCTTGGAATAATTATGGTACTTCGAGTCATATTTATCACACAATACCACACTTTCATCGTTCTGATTGATGCTGCATATTCTTCCTAACAACTTACTCTTTGGAGGTGGTATTAATAGAAAGCATGACACCACCAGAAAACATTATCATGTACAATGATGCCATCATGATGCCCCTAAAGATTTAATTTCTTGAGGACATAGGAGTATACCCTACTTAGTAACATCCCACAAAATGTGGCATACCCTCAATGCCTAGCAAAAATGGTGCTTGCAAAATGTTGCGTACACTCCTGATGTATTGATTTATGCCTGCGTTGGAGAAAACACATAAACGACGAGAGGACTCCTGTAGATTTATGAACATAACCAGATCTAACCCAACCTGATGTATTGATTTATGCTAGCACAAGCGGTTTGGTCCAACCTAGTACCACAGGTTAGCAAGTTTGGGACAAAGCCGTGAATAAGCCTAGTTGCAGATAATAAACCTTATTCACATTACAAGAAATCTTCCGACTAGTGACGAACCAAAAAGTGTCATAAACGTATTTTTTGTGTCGTAAACCGTGATTTATGACGCGAGAGTGACGAAAACCCTTCGTCATTAGTCGAGCGTCATAAACCGCGACTAGTGACGTTCCTTATTTCGGTGCGTTACTAAGATAATGATGAATGAAAATTCATCCCACAAGTCGTTATAAACTGGCATGCCACGTCCGACCACAGTCTGATGTGGCATGATAGTTGTAACGAACTGTTTCTTCATAGATTGAATTAGGCCCAGTTCTTGTTGGACTGAGCCCAATAATTGCTGTCGTCATAGATTAATTTAAGTCCAATTCTTGTTGTGCCGAACCTAATAATTGTTGTCATCGTAAATTAATTTAGGCCCAATTCTTGTTGGACCGAGCCCAATAATTGCTGACGTCATAACTTAGTTTAGGTCCAATTCTTGTTGGATCAAGGGTAACATATGCTAATGTCATAATTTTGTTTAGACTCAATTCTTAATGGATTTAGCTGAACATTTGCTAGCATCCTAACTTTATTTAGGCCCACGAAATAATGGGGCGAGGGGGCGAGCGCACGAAATTTTGGGCCCAATTATTTTTGGGTGTAGCCCAGATAGCGCTTAGTCAAAATATAATCTAATTTAATATTACATACAAATCAATTCGGTAATTGACAACACAAATAATCTTTCCATACCACACATACAAATAAATATTTCTCATCACACTTCACACATTATTATTCATGACCAAAGAACAAGCACAAGCATATTGTTCCTAAGAGATCACAAACCACTACACATGATATCGATATCTCTCTGACCAAAAACAAAGCTGGTCTAGAAACGCATTGAGCACAAATCACAATACTCACAAACCAGCACAAGCAGCTGGGAGGACATGAGCAGATGCCTAAGAAACACATTGACCTTACCCTCTGAAGTCTATCAGTTGATGAAGGAGGTACTCAGTTTCTCTTGCTGCTTTCTTCAAACTCTCAATCTCCTCAGACTGCATTTTAGTTCCTGCATCTGAAGCTTGTGCCTTCATCTTCAATTCACTCAACAATTGCTCCTGTTCAACAACTTGTTGTCTTAGTTCTGCAGCTTCTGGTAGCCCTCCCAAAGAAACTTCAGATCTTGAGCTTGTAGCTGAGGTTGGCTGCACGGCCACATAATCAAGGAAGGGACTTGACTGCAAATCATGAGGACCAGAATTTGGTACTGCAACCCTAAGGATTGTTTTCAATATTTCAGCATACAAATGAAAGGAGCAGAAGTCAAACTTCAATCTTAAACAAAGCAACTGAATAAAGTAAAGAAGGCAGGAGCAAGATAATCACTTGTTTAGTTACATACCACGACATGTGATTGAATTTCAGCAATTAGAAACATGGTACTAGGCCCTACACAATAAGTATTTGGTCAGTTGTCTTAGATATAAGGAACAGAATATACCATGACCATAGAAATGCAGATGCCGGCCTTGCAGATAGATCTAGAGCGGCTAAGGTAAGAGAAGGATCTAAATCTAACACAATACACTGAGAAATTTACTTTTCGTTAAAGAAATACTCCAGCAGCATGGGGACCGTGGCCACATCTAGTCATAACTAGGCTCCGCTTCAGACAGAAATAAACTAGAGCAGAGTGCTTTTTGGTGAAGCAGATGTAAATCCAGAAAATTGGAGGGGACTACAGAGAAAAGAAATGAAATTCTCACTTGTGGAGCTCGAAGATGCAGTGACGCATGGTTGGACGGGGCAGTCGGTGCTTGCGCATCATCCTCGCTCAACTGCTTAGCTGCGCAAGCATGGGTGTAGCCGCTGCAAGGACGCTGAGATGTTCCTCCAAGAGTCCTGCCGACCATGCCGCACCTTGATGCTCGCTACCCGTGGATCTTGCTGCTGCCGCTGAGGTAACCCGTGGCCGCCGAGGTCAGCCACCATCGCAGATCTAGTTGAACTTTACAGCCAGCAGAGAGGAGAGTGCTGATTTTGGAAATACAAGGTGGGAGTTTGGAGGGGCACTACGGTAGCCATGTTTTTATTATTTAGGGGGAGGCGAGGGAATACAGAATTTGAAGATTTTGCTTTCAAGTTCCTGGGCGCGAAATGAAAATTTGGTAAGCTGCACTTGTTGCAGGGTCACTGATAAGATTGTTTGCTCTTATCAAACCCATTTGTCAGCGAAGCTGGGTGCGTTTCATCTTGCATACAACATAGGCGGGAGACGAATATCTGGAAGAGGCCCACACTTTAGTGAACCTGAGTGCATTTCTAGTCGCATTGAGTTGTGGATTCCTGCAATAATTTTTGTACTCCAGGCCACATTTATAACATAGTAGCACACTTTCATCGTCCCGATCGATGCTGCATATTTTTCCTAACACTTCCTCCTTGGGATTCTATTCTTAGAAAGCGTAACATCACCATAAAACACTCTCATGTACTGGGATGCCATCATGATGCCCCTAAACATTTAATTTCTGGAGACATAGGAGTATACCCCAATTATCAACATCCTGCTAAGTGTGGCATACACTCAATTCCTAGCAAAAATGACGCCCTTTTCACCAGAAATGCAGGATGGGTCCGCAAGCTCCCTTCTGGCAAGCGAGATAGTTGTGGATTACCGCAATAATGATGGTACTCCGAGCCATATTTATCACATAGTGGCACACTTTCAATCCCGATCGATGTTGCATATTTTTCCTAACACCTTCCTCCTTGGACATTCTATTAGTAGAAAGCATAACATCAGCACAAAATACTATCATGTACAATGTTGCCATCATGATACCCCTAAAGATTTAATTTCTAGAGGACATATGAGTATACCCATTGTTGGTTTTAAGCAAGCTCAAAACCACATAGTAGAGATCAATGATCAATGAACGAAAATAGTCTAGGAGCTTTTCCTTCAAAAAGATCATCCTCCGTACAGGAGGGGAGGATCCCCTTTTATAGTTGAGAGAAGGACACTTTACATTCCTATTCGACCCCCATACAACCACTATATTCTCAGAATATGCTATACACAAAATTCTTTTGGGTAGACGTGTTCAACTTGGCTTTCTCCTTCGGATCACGCTTCTCACGCCTCCATCCCAAACCCTCACAGTCACAGGAATCTGAAGCCGCATTGATCTTTAACTTAGAGTTGTTCTCCAAGCCTTCTGGGGACCGGTGATCACCCATCGAGGGTCTCAGTTCCCATCATGGTACACTTTCTATCCTCACAACGACCCTAGAGCCTTTAAGGTCAAGACTTAAGTACCTGAAAAAAGAGTAGAAACAAGGCTCCCAGTGGTCATCCGTTAGATTGAGGGTTATGTGGTCATCCCGTGCCCAATCTTGAAATCGCTAAAAACCCTCAAAGAATGACCAAATGTATTTTTGTTCCTGACTATAACAACTTTGCCTTAATTAGGTGTAATTAAACTTAAACAAGTCATTAGTCACTAAGTAAAAGAGGTGAAATGTCAAAATTGCCCCTAAAAAGCTCTTTTTGGAGTTAAATATAAAAATTGAATTTTTATATACAAACTTAAAATTTTTCCCAAATAAGAGTTTTAAAAATTTTAATTTCAAACAACTTTTGTTAATAATACTTTGGCTAATTCTGAGTGGGAGAGGGTCAAAAACCAGAATCAAACCAGGAGTATATTAAAACCCTACAAATGACCTAAGTCCTGGAATTGAGGTTTGTCTTCAACTTTGCAACCTGTTATCTCACAATTCTATATCCAACCTCAAGTCAGACCTTTAATAGAAGTTGTAGTACTTTGAGTGTGTTCCAACTTTGTTACACTAACCCAGATCCAAATCGCAACCGAACCTGCTAAAAAACTTGGTCAAAGTCGTGTAAAACAGTCAACTCAGCCTTTTTGGCATTCCAGCGCTAAGTCTGGAAACCGCCCAGAGCATGCACCTTGACGAGCTTGTTCCTCCAAAAATCTGAACTGAACTCAAGAAAAATCCTTAATAGGAGTTGGATTCCTAAGAACGAAGAACTTTTCCTTCAATTACACCTTGACCTGATTCAAACGGGAAGCTACTCAAAATTTGAGCCAAATTTGGCTAAAATGCTGAAAAACAACAAAACCGAAATCTGCCTAAGTCCCCGGAGGTCGGCGTTCTACCAAACTTTGCAACTCCATAGTTTTAAATTCATATAGTTTTCAAGCAAAGTCCTTTTGTAAAGTTTGAAGCCGGACGTCAGGTCTACAAATTTTACTTTTGGAGTTTCACGAGTTCTTTTGAAAAGTTTGGAGAAAAAGGCCCCAAAAATCGGCCCTTTTGGCTGCCTCAAAGGGCACCCCGCTCAGCGCGCGTTCGGAGCGCGCCCACACGTTCGCCCGCGCGCCGCCCGTCGCGTGGCTGCCGTCCACCGGCAAGCTCACCGTCGCCTAACCGGCCGCCGCGACAAGACCCCTCATGCGTCCGGCTGCCCAGTAGGCGAGCGCGCTTATCCCGCCCCTAGCGTCACGCATATCTTCGCCCCGTCCCGAGCAAGTTCCACCCGCTGGAGGATGCCACGCCACCGCCTCAGACCAGCCAAGCTCCGACCACCTATCGCCGCCCGGACAGCGACCACACGCGCGCCTCGCTCCGCTAACCCTCGGCCACGGCAAAGCCGCGCTTGCACGACTCGTTTCCCCCAAGGCCAATGACCGGGAGATCCTATCCCGCGGTCTCCGCGCCCCGGCCAATGGCGCCGCTTCCAATGGAGCTTCAGCCCGCAGCCCACCAAGCCCTCCGATCCTATCCGCCCATGCATGAAGCTCCGCCCCACTCCCTCGCACCTCCCTGGCCCTATATAAGGACTTGTGGCACCACCTACACCGCCCTTTGCCACTTCCAACATCGCCGTTCCCCTATTTTCCTGCGCCGCCGCACTTGTGGAGCCCCCACCTCCGTGCCACCCCTCACCTCACTGACACCACCGCTCGCTCCGCCGCACGACCGCGCACGTCTCCGAGCAACTTGTTGCCCTCCAGGAGCCCCACCGTCGCCGGAGCATCGCCAGGACCCTGCTGCCGAAGTCGCTTTCGTCCCCAAGCTATTCCGCCGCCACCATGCTTGCTCCGCCGCCCTAGCCGCTGCCAATCGATCCTAGGTGAGCCCGCGCTCCTCCCCGTTTACTTGTTGCCCCGGCCCGAGCCTCACCTCGCTAGAATCGGGCGAAGATCGCCATTGGCCGCCGCGAGGACCTGTCTGTATCGTTTACCTTCTTCTAGGAGCCTTAGCGCAAGAACTAGGGATCCCTGTGTAATTAAACCATAGACCCGAGGATTAGTTTGTAAGTTGTTTTCGGTCCATTGTTTTAAATCGGCAGAAAATGGTTTAAACTTTGTAAATGCACCATAAACTGTAGAAAAATCACAAAAATGCCAAACGACTTTTGTTGAACTCAGTGAACTGTCTAGTTTCATAAAAAAATAAGTTTGCCCATGTTACTATTGTAAATAATATCCTATAGTTTAATTTCTTGCTTAGGCCTTTTAAATCATAGTAAATAGAAGAAAAATGATAAAAAGGTAAATCCAACTCTGTGGTGTATGTTTCAGTGAGTAGGAGCTCAGAAAAATACTTAGGACCCTGGAGTAGAACTTGATATAACTGTTTCAACCTTATATTTGAGATCTAGGATTAAATCTTCCTTTTTGCATAAGTTTTAAACCAGAGCTAGGAAAAATATGAATGTACTTGGAGTAGCTTAGTTTTGAGGTGTAGTTTGTAGGAAAAATATGGGTTGTGGTCAAAATCAAAAACAAACCCACCTTCCTTATAGAACATGATTAATAGGAGAAAAATATGGGAAATAGATGTCCTTCTCCAAAAATCATAAAAATTTCACCAAAGTCTCCGTAACACACCTTCAACCTACTGTTAAAAGTTTACCCTCAGAATCACTGTAGGTTTTGAGATAAAAATAGTTAAGTGCATGCTACCCTTGGTGGTAAAATACGTTTAATTCTTGTTGTGGTAATCCGATGGCTCCCAAATTTTTACAGTATTTTAGTAATGACACAAGTAAGGTGCTGTAATTTTCTCAGTACCATTTGTTACTTTTTGCTTGTGGAACCAAGTTTTGGCTTAGAAATGGGTTTAAAGGAATAAAAGAAATATAAGTCCTAATGCACCTAATGGGTAATTTTGGAAGAGATAAAAAAAACATTCAGAAGTGAATAACTCTCCAAGTGAACCCTGAACAACCCCAAAAATGACCCCACCTTCTTTATACAACTCTAGTTGTAAGAATCTTATATATATACACAATCGTGTAACGCCCGTAAAAATTACCAATTTAAATCACTCGTTAAAAATGCATTTCAAAATTTTTTTTCCCGACCGTCGAGCTCCCGAGAAATCATTTCCTTTCCGCCGGACCCGCCGTCCTGGCACCCGATGTCGTCAACCCTCTTTTTCCGTTCCCCGCAAATTTCGCCGCAGACCGCCGCGCGTGCCCACGACCATTTCCACAATCACCGCCATCTATTTCTTTTTCCTTCTTTTCCTTTTTTTCCTTCTTTATTTTTCTTTCATTTTCCTTCACTTTCTCTTCTTGCTTTTTTTCCTTGCACCAACAACACCTTACTTTCTTTTCCTACGTACTGCATGCATGCATGCATGCACCGTTTCTTTTTTCTATTTTCTTTTCCCCCTGGAACTTGGTGCTGGCCGCATGCACCGTTTCTTTTATTCTATTCTTTTTCCCCTGGAACTTGGTGCTGGCCGCATGCACCGCTTCTAGCTCCGCACACATGCGCCTGGTTCTTTTCCTTTCTCCCCCCTGCCGCATGCTCCAGTGCATGTCCCCTGGTGCCTGGCTTTTCTTGGCGCGCGTGTACTTCCCTAGGCCCGTGCCTGGCCCCAGCGCTGGCCCCCTGCACCTCTGCTGCTCGCATAGCTGCTGCACGCCACCTCCTCCTGCCCCCGGTCCCACCTGCACAACGCACGCACCCCAGCACACTGCTACCTAGCGCTCAGCTCCTCCCTCGCACGCGTCCATGCTCATCCACGCACGCACGCGCTGCGCCCGGCCACTCCCGCGCCGGAGCGCGCTTGCTCCTCCGCACCAATCCGCCCGGCCGCGCCCGCGCGCCTGCGCTTGCCCGCTCGCCCGCGCCCGCCTGCGCACCGCACGCCCGGCCTTTGGCGCCTAGCGCCTGGCCGCACGCGCCGCGTCGCCGGCCGCCGCCGTCCCACCGCACGTCACGCCGGCCATCACCTCGGTGGACTCCCTGTGCTCCTCGTCGACCGAGCCACCACGCCATCCATGAGGACGTCCACTCCGACACACCACCGGCCGGAAGTCTGGCCGCCATCATCACCTCCGACCTTCGCCCGCCCCTCCCGTCGCCTATAAAAGGGGCCGAGGCCGGCCGCCCCTGCCACCACCTCACCTCGCCTCCTAGCTCGCCTCTCCCTTCTCCACCGACCCTGTGCGCCGCCGCCAGAGATCCGCCCGCCGCCCTTTTTCCCCACGCCGGCCCCCTCTCTTCCTATCGCCGAATCTCCAAGGTGAGGGTCAAAATGGAGTCCTCTCGGTCTCCTCTCCCTCCCCCGCCGCTTGGTCTCGCCGCCGGCGAGCCTGACCGGCCGGCCCACCGCCGGATTGCCTCCTACCTCCCTGTACTCGTGCTCCAGGAAGAAGAAGGGAAGAATCCCCTTCAATTTCGATCTAACCCCCTCCTTTCCTCTAATTACAAACCAGCCCTCCCACCTCTCTCAAAGAAGTTTCGCGAATACACCCTTCCACCTTCCAGAAATAATTACAAATAGGTCCCTGGTTCTCGCAGTTTAGTCCTAAAATCTTGTTTTAAGCCCCTAACACTCCTTTAGCTCGTCATTTCATGTGCCAAACTTCCTCCAATTGATCCAAAATTTGACCACGGCCTCCTCTCATATATTTCCGCTGAGGCATATCCAAATTTCATGAAAATACCCCTCTTACCTATTTTCCGTTCACATTCTCTGTTCGGAGCTCAACGGGTAAAATCTTATTTCCTTTTATTTATTGTGTGCTCATTTGTGTGTGCCGTAGATCGCGGAGTACCCGAGGAGGAGCACGAGGAGGAGTTTGACTGTGAGCCCGAGCCCGAGGACCAGTACCGCGAGTAGGAGCTCCCGGAGGGCTTTGAGAACAGCAAGTCCAATCTCACCCTTTGATGCATATTTAATACCTAGTTTTTCAAACACAACCTATTGGCCTATTTTATAAAATGCATATTGTTTTATCACAAGACATGGTTGGATAGCCACCCCTTGATTGTTATGATCATTCCTTGTTGTCCTATATTTGTCTCTAAATATGAGTTGCTCTGTTTAGATGATAAATACTGCTAGAATGCTTAGGAACTCGTTACTCAACTTCAATCATGACTACACTTGTTTATTCAGAAAATAAATGTGTGAGTGTGTTCAACTGAGGAGATGGGTTTTCGGGTGTAAAGAGAAGAGATGCATAGATGAGATGGATGGGTGTTTCTTGTGTGAAATGCCAGAATGTTGAGCTCGTACCTTAGTGGTTGAGCAAGGTTGGGAGATGTCCATCTTGTCATGGTTAAGGACCGAGTTGATGTGTCATCTTGCCTAATTCAACCATCGTGCAACCACTCGACTGTTGTATGGGCAACAGCTTAGCATAAATCCCACTAGCTAAACTGTTAGTCTTCAGGTGTGCTGGTGAGCAACGGGAGCCCATGGAAAAGGAGTAAGCTCTTGGTGACTTAGGTCCCAGTTCCGGCCTAGTGGATAGGTTGTTAACCCCTTGGATGCTTCCGTGTTGACTAGTCAGTGTTGGCTAAGGTGGGTAATGGCTTTGTTAGGATCCGCACCATTACCAAGGTGATCGTGCTGCGGTACCCTACTTGTGGGAAAAGTGTACAACCTCTGCAGAGTTAAAACCTATCCGGGTAGCCGTGTCCACGGCATTGGACGAGTTACGGCTTGGTCACATAACTAGCATTTGGAGATGGTTGGTTTTTATGGCGTGTGTTGGATTTTGGAAGTGTCCGGCAGTTGTGTCGTGCGCTACGGCGGACGGGGAGTCCGGTAGCGATAAAACTTGGATCCTTTGTGTAGGATCAACCCCACTTGATGTTTCGGTTACTAAATAAAATGCTTTGCGAAAACTCTTTGAAAATGAACCCATGCATGTGTTGAAAATCTAGCTTTATTGCAAATGAACCTTAACCTTATCCTTGTCCTATCCTGTGCATATTCTTGTTGTATCCCCCTCCATGGATGGGGTTGGATTTGTTGAGTACTTTTGTACTCATCCCTGTTTTGTTGCTTCAGAGGAGGATCCGAACTACGTCACTGAGGATCTCGAGTAGGAGATTGCGTCTGCACCCAATGCTGCCTGCGGTGTTGGCCCTTTTGCAGGATGCTTCTGCTGACGCATAGTTCCGATTGCAGCCCGGAGTCCGACTGGACTGCAACTTGGATTTGCATTGTTATCGCTTTAGTTTTACTTTGGGTGTGGCTTGCCCGCCCGCTCCTTCGGGAGCTGTACGGTTTCTGAACTATCTGTTGAATAAATGTGTTATCAGCCTCCTGGGACTGATAATTGGATCACATTTAGTCTCTACTGATGTGGGGACGCTTCAAATCACCATCAAAGTCAACCTTGAGTTTAAACCGCAACCCACCTTACTTTATGAAGTTAATGAAAGTTAAAACCTTGTTTAGGTGAATGTGGCCTAAATACAACTTTCTTTCTAGCCATAAGCCATGCCTTGCATCATTTGTGTAAAAGCATGGAGAAATCTAAACTCTTGCATGTGCATGTCGTGTAGAAGCTAATATCGCCGATGGAACCTACGAGCTCCACCCTACATTGGAAGAGGAAACCGTCGCGGAGCTACATCACGCTGAAGTTGAGCCCGAGCTAGATCAAGACCTCGAGGAACTACTAACTTTTCCTGAAGGCAAGCTCCGGTGCATGCTTCCCTGTTTAAAATTATGCAATATGTTGATGCTTATGATTGTGCATTTACATTTATAGGAATTGAATGACACCTTAAATGCATGAACTTAGTACCTTTGATCTGAACACTAGTTGCTAAGGTCGAATAGTTGCTGTGCTAAATAGAACTCGGTAAAAGTCGAGTGATTGCCTGTCACTCATGAGCTATAGGAGTTGTTTGTTTACTTATGCTACAACTATAAGGATGACAGATGGGACCGGGAATGGTTCCGATGTGGTGGTTTGCCCCATCTGTTTAGCAATGAACTTGCTAAGGTCGAAACATGTTGGCGTTCGTGATCAAGTGTTTGAAAGTACTAATCTCATACCTAGTATGGGATAGGGAGGCCTAGTACCTGATTGAACTGGGGCGTGGCATACCTCCTGGCTGTCCTTGGAATGTCGTTCCCATGGTGCATCATGTGGGTGCAAGTGCGGTCATAGTACGACAGAGGCCGGGACTATGGAGCATTGCATGCCAAAGGAAGTTGGACCTGGCACGTGCCTAAGGGATCGATGGGGACGGCTGACAAGTGAAGCGACCCTTCGTGGTGCGCGGATGTCGTGAGATTAGGTTCGCCATACATGGTTAATAAATTTGAATTGATTCGTCTGCCTCTCACAGTTTGGGACTACTTGATCGCTATTCTGCACTGAGTAAAGATGGAACATGAGGATATTAATCTTGATGCTTGACTTTAATTGTTTGGGAAACTATGCTTGCTTAGTATAAGTTGCTAATCTAGATTGGTTAATGAACTTAGAACTTGAGCTAAAATATTGAAAGTAAGGAACAACTTTAGATGTTTTTGGCAAAAATAAATCCACAGCCAAAAAGCCCTGCATTGTCTAGGAGTCGGTGAAGTAGTTATCACCCGTCGGGTCAGTCTTGCTGAGTATTAGTTGCTCAGCCTTGTTGTGGTTTAACTTTTCAGGTAATGTCGATAGTGTGGTTGCTGGCACCACTTGGTCTGCCCAGCTCCCTCCGGGCTGGACAGTCGAGTGGGATCCGTCCTCGGACGGTGAGGGCAGGGATCTTTGATGTCATGATTAGCTTCGTCATGATATCGTGTATCGATGTTTAGCTTCCGCTTGTTTTACTCTGTCTTTGTTGAACCTTGCAAACTTGTTTGAATTTTGAAAACTCTGATGTAATAAATTGTTGAACTATGTCAATATGATGGGAACGTTGTAATCTCTGTGCCACTCACCTTCGTGTGAGCAGTGCTTCTCGATCTTGAGTAAGTGGTTTATCGGATGAAATCCGATGGACGACCAAGTTGACTTGCTTAAAGTGCATGATCGCGTGTCACACGACTTAAGTGCATTTTAATTAGGTTAATTTGGGCAGTTCCACCACACCGACCTAACGACCTTAGCGCACTAAACTCATGGATCAAGGATTAATGCAAGGGTTCGGTAAACCTTACTCTCCCAAACGTAACTCTTGGTTCGTGTTCAACTATTTACATCTTTCCAAATGCCATTCGAGGGTACTCAACCATTTTGGCGATCCCCAACACCCAGCTTAGCAACATCCCGCAAAGTGTGAAATACACTCAATGGCTAGCAAAACGGTGTTTACAAAATGTTATGTACACTCTTGATATATGGAGTTCTGCCAGCGTTGGAGAAAACACATAAATGACGAGGACTCCCATAGCTTTTAGGTACAAGTTAAGTAGTCGCGGAAAAGAACTAATGCAACCCGTACATGGCCAGCATAAGCGGTCTGGTCTGCTGGTCCCACGGGTTAGCAAGTTTGGGACCAAGGTATGCTAGGCCTAGTTGCATATAATAAACTTTTTTTTTACCGAAGTCAGCAGGGATGCCCCAACCTATTTTTTATAATTTTTTTAATCCCAGATCCATTTAATTCGCTCCCACGTGGAGTTGAACCTGAGCCTGCTTGATGCTACTCAGGTGCTCTGATCACTAGGCTAGAGGCACTTTCACTTGCATATAAATAAACCTTATTAAGTGCATGTGCTTTTTATGAAATGTGACCTAATCCTGTATTAATTAGCGACCTAATGGTCCCCCCATGCCTATGTTTCATCAAATCATGAGTATCGTGATCAAGATGTGCACACTTTGGCTTGCACAACCTCCGTTGTGGCATGTGCGATATCGTGGATCCCCTTAATAATGATGATACTCCGAGCCACATTTATCACATGGTAGCACACTTTCATCGTCTCAATCGATGCTGCATATTTTTCCTAACACCTTCCAGCTTGGGGATTCTACTTGCAGAAAGCGTTCCATCATCGCAAAACACTATCATGTACGGTGATGCCATATTGATGACCATAAAGATTTAATTTCTAGAGGATATATGAGTATAATCCACTTAGCATCATCCTGCAAAGTGTGGCATACATTCAATGCCTATCAAAATGACGTTTGCAAAATGTTGCTTACACTCCTTATTCATGGAGTTCTGCCGGCATTCAAGAAAACACTTAAATGACAAGGATTCTCATAGCTATATGTATGGCTTAACTAGTTGGAACCATAACTAGTTGTAGATAATCAACATTATTAAGTGCCTGTGCTTTTTATGAAATGTGTCTTAGATCCTGTATGAATTAGCTGTACCTAATGGTTCTTTCCCAACATGCCTATGTTTCATCAAATCATGAGAATATTTTGATCAAGATGTGCACTCTTTTTCAGTACTAGACATGCATGATGGCCTGCGCAAGCTCCATTCTGGCATGTGAGATATTTGTGGATTCCCCCAATAATGATGGTATTCGTCCCACGTTTATAACCTACTAGCACATTTTCATTGTCCCGATCGATGCTGCATATTTTTCCTAACACATTTCTCCTTGGGCATTCTATTCGTGGAAAACGTGACATCACCACAAACACTATCATGTGCGGTGATGCCATCACGATGCCCTGAAAGATTTAATTTCTAGGAGGACATAAGAGTATACCCCACCTAGCAACATCACGCAACATCACGGCAGAGTGAATCTCCAGTTGTTGTAGAAGTTAGATGTTATTCTTTCTTATTAAGAAAAATTACTCCGAGACGATCTCATCCATTGCATCTCGATCTCTATATAACCAGATCAACTTTCGGTTACAGATTATGCCCAAAATATAACCTTGTGAATGTTACATATGCACACGATGAAGTTGAGATCAGCACTACTAAGGACTTTGAATTCTTGTCGCTTTCCTTTTCGGGAACGTGCCTAAGAGCAACTCCAGGAGTATCCTAAAAAATTCTTTCCCAAAACTATGTATTGGGGGTTCTCCCAAAAAAAATTTCCCCAAAAAACATATCAGTCCATAGAAGATCACTAATAAATAGCCCCCAATATTTTAAACACAGGCCACGTCATCGTATTGGGCCCATCGGAAGGGACGTGCGGGCGTGCGGGAATCAGGATTGGGGGAGGAACGCCAACACTAAAATATACGCAGTGCAGGCTGTTTTTTAGCGTCGCTAAAAAATTAGGGAAAGTTTAGGTGGATTGTTGGAGTTTATTTTTTACTTTTTTTTCTAAAAAAGGTATTGGGGATAAGATTAGCAGCCTCTTGAAGTTGCTCTAAGCACGTTTTTCATTTAAAGGTCTCATTGCTCCGCTAGGAATCCAAAGTACGATCACGAGCCCCGAAAGACATGGGAGGCTATGCCAAATTGTACGTATGGTCATACTACAACCATGGAGTCCCCGAATGCCTATTTTTCAGCCCTTCTAGACCCCTTTCTGACTCTAAACTGTCGACCTCGTCAGTATCCAACTCTCAAGCCTCACTCCTCCAGCTCCAGTGAGCTCAAACTAACCCCATCCCAGCCTGCTGGGCACACCACACCTATAAGTACCCCCCTTGATCGCTTACTACACATGCAAAACCATCTTCGTGACAGACAAGTTGTAAAGGTTTGAACCTATCGACTGAGATTTTTACTGACAAGATGATTGCTGGCAGCATCAACGAGGATTTCTCGGTGGCCGTGCCGGCTGAGCTGCTGTGGAAGGCGATCTTCGCCCTCGACGCGTCCGCTATGGAGAAGGCCTTCGCCGGCATGATCGATGCCGTGGAGATCAAGGGCGACGGCGGGCTCGGGAGCCTCTTCATCATGAAGTACAACCCAGGTAGCAAGTAGCAACTACTATTATTATTTAGCGCTACACGTCGGCGTGTTGCCGAGGGTGAGACCTCAAGTCCTCAACATTTTTCTACAGCCATGGGTAAGGCGATGGTGCTCAAGAGCCGCCTGGCGGTGCACGACCATGCGGAGCTCGTGGTTAGTTTCGATGAGGTGGTGGAGGAGGAGGGCGGCGAGGTGGCGTCGGCCCAGTTCAAGTCGCAGGTGGTTCAGTTGAAGTGGTTCCCGCCGGCGAGGGCGCCTGCGTGGTCAAGCTCACCGTGGAGTACGAGCGCCTCGACGGCAAGCCGATGTCGCCGGAGGACAAGGCCAAGCTCGTGCAGGGCTACGTCGACCTCATCAAGAAGGCGGAGGAGAACCTCGTCGCGCACCCCGGCGAGTTCGCCTGAGCTGATCACAAGCTCTTATTTTGGTCATAGCTAAGTTTTTAAGTGCCCCATAAAGAGCAGCTTCCTCAGCATGCCTATGTTTCATCGAATCATAAGAACAATGAGATTAAGATATGCACTCTTTTCACCTGACAGGCATGATGGGCTGCATAAGCTCCCTTCATGCATGTGAGATAGTGGTGGATTCATGCTATAGTTATGGTACTCCGAGCATCATACATTGACCACATAGTAGCACACTTTCATCATCCCGATCGATGCTGCAAATTTTTCCTAACACCTTCCTCCTTGAGGATTCTATTCGTAGAAAGCGTGACATGACCACACAACACTAGCATATACGGCAATGCCATCATGATGGCCCTAATGATTTTTTTCTAGAGGATATAGGAGTATGTCACACTTAAACAATATCTCAAGTGTGGCATACACTCAGTGCCTAGAAAAAGAATGCATTTACAAAGTGTTCTGTACACTCCTTTTTTTTGGTACAAAAAATGTGTTGGTAGAAAGTGTGGCCAAAAAACGTGAATTCAATGGAAAGCTATGCACAGGTAAGTGGGGCCGAGCCTAGCTAAGTGGGGTGGTCTACTCCTTACTGAGTTTCCATACTTCTATTTTACCTCAATCTCACATAGGCCCAGTCAGTTTGCTGGCCCAGAAACGGAAATTCCCCATCGTCTTCAACCTCCAGCCTCCCCTTGGTTGCATCCATGGGGGGCGAGCCCTCCTAGCCCACCCGCTGGATCCGCCACTATCTGGAACTAGAAGAGATAAATCATTTCCTTCAGTGGATATCCTAAGAAACGCTTATTACTGAGTACAGCTTCAAGCACAGAGTTTAGATCAAGAGCCAAGTTAAGAAATGATAGATCAAGAATTGAAGCCCATAACCCATTGCCGGATGGTTGCCCTTGGAGTTTGTATGTTTGATTAGATAGTAGCGTGGAGTGTTTCTTGGTGAAGAGGTATGTTGGAGATCACAATTGTGTGAAGCAATGGGTTCCGGATAGCAGCTCAATCTCAATTGTGTGGAATTGGTTTGGCCTTCCTAGATCAGCTAGAGTTAAAATTTTCTAGATAGCTCTAGCTGGGTGGATCCAAACAAGCCCTTATTTTGGTCATAGCTAAGTTTATAAGTGCCCCATGAAGAGCAACTTTCTCAACATGCCTATTTTTAATCAAATCATGAAAACATTGTGATCAAGATGTGCACTCTTTTCAAATGACATGCATGGATGCACAAGATCGTTTGGTGCATTTGAGATAATGGTGGATTCAGGCAACTATTGTGGTACACCGAGCCACATTCATTTATCACATAGTAGCACACTTTCATCGTCCCGATCGATGCTGCAATTTTCCCAACACCTTCCTCCTTGGGATTCTATTCATATAAAGCGTGACATCCCACAAAACACTATCATATACAGCGGTGCCATTATGATGGCCCTAAAGATTTGTTTTCTAGAGGATATAGGAGTATGCCACACTTGAAAATATCTCGCGAAGTGTGTCATACACTCAGTGCCTAGCAAAAGAAGGGGTTTGCAAAGTGTACCGTACACTCCTTTTTTGGTAGAAAAAATGTGTCAGTAGAAAGTGTGGCGAAAAGTAAATTCGATGAAAAGTCATTCACATTAGAGTTTACTGAGAAGGGTGAGTTAGAATGACCTTATTTTGGGCCGTCATGATGTCACTACCATGCACTCCATAGCTGAACTCGCGCTGACGGAGTTCTAATTGCATCACCATGAGGACAACGCTGAGCTGATGACTCTACAAGGTGCCGTCCAGCCCCTGAGCACGTACAGTTATTGCAATGTTGCTCAGGGATAGCACTATAGGTTCTCGAGATTTAGCTTCCATAGATTTTTTCCAAGTCACGTTAGAGATTTAGTTCTCGAGACTGTCCAACATCATTATACCCACCTGGCATAATTGTTAGAGATGACATAAGGAGATGTTGGGGTTAGAACCAAGACGAGGAGCTAAATAGCATCCTCAGCCTATAAAGCAAGCTCTGTCCCACTAATAAAGAACTGATACATCCAAATAACTTGACCGGCCAATCCCTAACAAATTTTACAGAAAAAGATACTAATCAACAATGGCTGCACAACAGAGTGAAAGCAATTGCTAGCAGTGTTTTGTTTGCGAGATTGGCTCTCTTGCACACTGAGGGGTATAACTATCCATTTTGTTGAATGTAAATTTCATAGGTCTTTTTTTAATGCGAGTAATGTTTCTTTTGAGAATATGTGGAACTACTTCCCTAGATAAATAGTTTGAATAGTAATCAAAGTCAAGCTAGGACTAGTGAACAGGAGATTGTGATGCAGATAATTTGATCAGTGGTGAAGTACCATCCAATTGGAGTGCTATCTCTTTGAAGGACCGACAAGAAGGGTTGAATCTACCTCTACCAATTTATTTCTTGTAGGGTCTAATCCCAATTTTCTAAACACATCTTTATTCTCGCAAAAAAAAGGCATGTTCACATCAGTGCTAGAACCTGACCCAGGTACATTAGGAACAACTTGAAACAAAGCCGAAGGAACACAACGACAGACAAAACAAAACCAGATTCAAATCAAGAATACAATAGGAGAACATGGTAGTCTGATCATTGGAACACTTGTAGAACGGAACAAAAACATACTATGGAGGTTTGACATTGATCATAGCGGTCTAGTTGCTGGAATTGAGTTTGAAACTGGTATTTTGATTCTAGTCGCTCACGTAGAAAATATATTCAAACCCTCACAGGCCAGCAAGATAAAAAAGGCAAAAATGATCAAATGAGTTCCAAATTCAATGAAAAAAAATCTTTAGCAAGGTGCACCAGCGGATCTCAAACTTATTTATTGCTATCACCTAGGTTGTTGAACTTTTAATTTTTAGTTCTATGCCCCTAAATATAAGTAATTAGCATCAGCCTGGAATTTGCACCAAAGAGAGAAAGATGATCCAATGAGAAATCAGTCCACAAATGTATAACATTTCTTTTAAAAAATTTCAGAGGCTTGTTTTGGATGGAATGGTTTGGTTATAGTTTGGCATGCTTCATGCCGTGTTTAGATGTTTGCGAGTTTAGTGGTGATGTGCAGGGTGCGTAGTGTAGGCCGGATGTTATACTTTCTTATTAAGAAAATCACTCCATGACGTATGTGTGCTCTCCCACGGTCTCACCCATTGCATCTCTATATATAATTAAGCGGATCAGCTTTTGGTTACAGATTATGTCCAAAATGTAACCTTGTTAATGTACGTATGCACATCATGAAGTTGAAATCAGTATCAATAAGGACATTGAATTCTTATCGCTCTCCTTTTCGGGAACGTGCCTAAGCACGTTTTTCATTAAAAGGTCTTGTCGATCTTCTAGCTAGGAATCCCAAGTACGAGAACGGCCTGCAAAGACATGGGAGGCTACACCAAATTGTACGTATGATCATACTACAGCCACGAAGTCCCCAAATGCCCATTTTTCAGCCCTTCTAGACCTCTTCTGACTCTAAACCCTCGACCTCGGCAGCATCCAACTCTCAGGTCTCAATCTTCCAGGTCCAGTGAGCTCAAACCCCATGGTAAGCCTGCTTGGCACAATGGCACCTATAAATACCCCTGTGATCGCTAACTAAACACTTGCAATCATCTACGTGACAACTTGTAAAACATTTGCATCGACTCACTGACAGGCTGACTGACACGATGGTCGCCAGCAGCATCACCAAGGATGTCGCGATGGCCGTGCCGGCCGAGATCCTCTGGAAGGCAGCCTTCTCCCACGACGCGTCCACCATGCAGAAGGCCTTCGCCGGCATGGTCGACGCCGTGGAGATCAAGGGCGACGGTGTTGAGTTTTTATGTGACTTTCAACATTATTCTATATTGTGCTTATTATTCAACTCAACGTGGAATTATTTGGATACATGTGATAGGGAATTATTGGTGTGAAATCTAACTTGGGGAATTTGTACTCGAGGTGTAGGAATTTGTACTCGAGGTGTCGAGGACGTTTGTGCTGGAATCAAATATTTATGAATTATTATTATTCATTGGATCAATCACCATATAAGTTATCACAGTCACTGCGTTTGAGTTGTGCACTGGAAAAAACCCCTTGCTTTATTGTTTAACAATTTTTGGAAGAACACAAGAGGATTTTCATTATTTTCTATTGGTTATTCTATGACAAACTGGTGGAACTTATATATATACAATATTATCAACACTCGTCTTGCTCTAAGTTGGTAATGGTGGAATTATTAAGAACATGACAGCAAACACATATGGACATATCAAGTATAACGCTTGGAATTAATACTCATTGAGGAAGAGGTATCCCCTGGAAAGTAGTATATGTCATACTCCCATCGCTAAAATTCTTAGGAAAAGTGGGAGGAATACTTGAACCATCATACATGGATGATTATTATGTATTGTATGGGAACACACTCTAAATTTTTTGTTTAGAGGAAGAACCTAGTTTTTTTTGGAGGAAATAAATCTTAATGAAAAACTATGGATCGAACCAATGCATAATAATTATATTCAATGAGGAATACTAGTGATTGAGAGTTTGTTACTTTACGACACAGCTATGAGTCTCTAGGCTGGAAACTGGATGTAAAGCTTAGTGGAATTTTAAGGATAAGCTCTTCACTAATGGATTCACACAAAGGAAAGGTTTGCTTTGTGGAAATATTTGGCTTCACACAAAGGGAAAATTTGGCTTCACACAAAGGGAAGATTTACTTTGTGGAGATTCACACAAAGGGAATGTTTACTTTGTGGGAACCTTGAACTACACACAAAGGGAAGATATGTACTTTGTGGATTTTGGTTTAGCTATACTCAAAGGAAGCAATATTACTTTGTTGAAAATTTTCTCCTATTGAAATAATAATCAATTACATATTATTGATATTATGGCTTATTAACCTTGAACTCCAACAAATGGAAGTTTAACTTGGTTTTCTTCTTAATGAACATTCGTGGGAGGAAATATGCTACAGCCGGAAAGTTGTGGAGAAAAGGAAATAAAAACAAAGTTTGCAGTATATTAATTTCTTATCTTTAACAAGCTTCACGTCCATGGTGTTTATTTATTTATTTTAAAAGCTATCACATCATATGGTTTTTCCGATAATGGAAGGTGACAATGGCATGCCTATTTGTTTGCTGGAATGTTTTTTACCATATTTTAATATCCCGATTGACATTCTTTTTGCTTCAAATGAGGTCACATTGACATAACTTAAAGCTTGGTTATTTTTCTATACTTTGGATGAGAAAGTTATATGAAAAGCTTCCGATGCTTGGTATATAATTTACATATTATTTATTATGAAATGAAATGATTCTTTATGGAAAACTGTAAATTTGTAGTGCACCTATGAAAGGGAATTAAACTCGATGAGGAATAGTGTCCAAATAATCTCGAGGAAAAAGAAGGAATTAATAGTGTCCAAATACACTCGAGGAAAAAGAAAAAAATAATAGCATTGAAATTTTGTGATATTTTCTTAAAGGACCATACCTTAGCTACTTGAACTAGTTGTTGCATTAAATCAATGGAAGGAAGGGTGTGAGGCTAAAGGAATATCTTGTATCATGAGGTCATGAAAATTGCATCACAACCTGTCACTTATTTTGGAAGTTCATGGTAATAGTAAACACATTGAGGAAGTTGTTATTGTATCCAAGAGGTGGCAAATAAATTCAGATACATGGAACTTCATTTTATTGATCAAAATGTTTCAGCCAAGTGGGAGATGTTGGATTTTTATGTGGCTTTCAACATTATTCTATATTGTGCTTATTGTTCAACTCAAAGTGGAATTATTCGGATAGGGAATTATTGGTGCGGAATCTAACTCGAGAAATTTGTGCTCGAGGTGTCGAGGATGTTTGTGCTGGAATACAGTAGAGGAATAAGTTGAGATCGACTCTACTAGAATGTTTATTATGTACGCACATTTTTGACCTGGGTACAACATGATGGAAGAGATGGGTTTGTTTGCAGGATCGGCTCTGCATGCTATTAATCCACATGATCAGATTGGAATTGGTCTCATATATACAACTGATCATAGCACATGACTCACACATGTGTGCTAGGGACTAATATATTTTAGACTCATTAAACTGACCTGTCTGATCGTGGTTGGTGACATGGTTGAGGAGTCATACGGATTTTTCCGGAACGCAGATAGAACATGGAGTTTATAAATAGGTCCTTACCCTCTAACCTCATTAATCATTGTGAGCGGCACCATGGATAATATAGAGGAATAGAGGGTAGACCATCTAGATCCACGAAACCCTACAGACGGTGGGCCCGCGAGCCTCATCACCATGAAGTTCCACCCAGGTATACCTAACAACTACTCCCTCGGTCCCAAATTACTATTCGTTTTGGGTTTTCTAGATACGTAGCTTTTGCTATGCACCTAAATATATATTATGTCTAGATACGTAGCAAAATCTATGTATGTAAAAAACCAAAACGAATAGTAATTTTGGATGGAGGGAGTACAACTTAGCTCTCCGCTACGCCGGCGTGTCAACGGCGGCGACCTCGATCAACTTTTTTTCTTCTTTCCACAGACGTGGGTGCGGCTACGGTGCTCAAGAGCCGTGGTGGTACACGACCATGCGGCGCACGTGATCAGCTGGGACGAGGTGGTGGTGGAGGGAGGCGAGGCGGCGGCACTGCTCAAGTCGCAGGTGGTCCAGGTGAAGGTGGTGCCCGCCGGCGAGGGCGCCTGCGTGGCCAAGGTCACCGTGGAGTACGAGCTCCTCGGCGGCGCGGTGCTGTCGCCGGAGGACAAGGCCAAGCTCGTGAAGGGCTACGTCGGCCTCATCAAGAAGGCGGAGGAGAACCTCGCCGCGCGCCCCGGCGAGTTTTCGCCTGAGCTGATCACAAGTTCAGTTCGCCATATGTAATAAGAACCGATGTTACGGCATAATCGATCATGCCAATTTGTGTTTGCTTTAATTTGTTGCCAGTAATAATCAAAGGAGGTGAGATCCTTTTGCTTTGTTTGATCGACTGTGTTTGTGAGGAGAACATGACTACGTACGCACCAAAGTCTGCTAAGCTCTGCATGGGGGTATATAGACACTGCACAAAAAGCCGTAATTTTACAAATCAATTTTTTTGGGTAATGAAGCAAGAATAATTGGATTTTGGCTAAGCACCAATCACTGTGTATACGTAACAATATTATGTCATCACATAAAAAATTAATACAGTACGTACGTCTACAAACAGCACAATGACCTGCAAGCCAATCCAATCACGGCAGTAGTAGATCATTATAGGTTTTCCGAATTCCTAACCATTACTCGAGTGTTTGTTTTTCTAAATGTCATCAGTCAATTCATTTTCCTCCAGCGGTTCTTGGTCGTGGGCCTTTTCCGTTTTCTATTATGTGTTTTTTTTTGTCGAATACAGCCCAGCCCGTAAGTTGTGGTGTGGTTCTTGTGGCTGTCTGGCTCGTGCTGGCCTCTAAAGTATAGTATATCAGCAGTGGGCCGGTAACTTGTAGAAACGGAACGAAAACACAATATGGCAGTTCGACTTCGGTCATAGTGGCCCAGCTGATGGAGATAGGGTTTTGAGTGTGAAACTGGTATTATGATTCTAGTAGCTCACGTCGAAAAAAAAATACTCAAAGCCCTCTCTAACAAACAAGATCGAAAATGGAAATTTTGATCAAATGACTTCCAAATTTGATGAAAAAGTTCAAGATTTCATAATAGATTTTACAAATAATGTTGATGAAATCTAGGTGAGGGATGAACAAGAGAAAGAACTCAAAATGTGTGGTGCTTTTTGAGATGGATTGACCAAAAGATCATAAAAAGATGTTCTCACATGTTCTACCACCTTGAAGACACAAGAATTCATCCAAAGTCAAGGCACAAGCGAAAAGCAAAAAAATGAAAAGTCGCCTAATGAAGGCAAAACCAGACAATCTGGGCACAACTTCAATATTGGCACTATTGAGATCGTGGGTCCATGATTCACCCAAATGTGATCCACACCACGGTGATGCAAAGCCACAAGTTGTATTTTGCAAATCGAAAAAAAACTTGCAAGAAATTTGCAAGGGAGCGAATCTAAAGAAACTATGAAAGTTGAGCATGAGATTTTTAGAAAAAGTTCTTTAGTTCTTCTACAATCTCAATTATTATCGATCGTGACCTGGATGACTAACACCAACTTGTAGGTACGACCACAGATCAACTTGTCCAATCTATGGAAGCAGTTTACATACAAGCACGATACACCCAACTACTATTCCTTGTCACCCTTCTAGATCATATTGTTCAACCCTGAAATTCTGTGGAACTTCTAAATCATATTCCCTCCGTTGCAAACTGTAGGTTGTCTAGATGCATATAAACATCTATGAACTTAGAAAAATCAAAACGACCTACCATTTGGAACAGAATGAGTACATTGCATTGGAGGAATGCTTGGGCATTAAATTTTTTATAAGGTTAACCTGAATATACTGCTTAGTGCATTTCTAATTTCCTATCGATAAATCTGAAATAAAAAAAACACATAAAAACATCCTTTGGGTAGTTTGGCAACCGGACATGAGAATCTTTTGTTTTTCCGTCCTACTTCTACCATCCAAAAATCTGATACCATGAGCTAGAGGGTCTTCAAACTTGTTTCACAAAAGATTTAAGGTAAGTAATTTGATCTACTGGTGGATTTTTCAGATCTTTTTTTAATTCAAAAAATAACCAGTATGACATGAGTACTCTGCTATCCTTAGCCTTATAGGATCCCAAAGGCAGTGCAATCACAGTATAAACAGGGTTCCTGACCAGCTGACTTGACTCTCTACTGGCCAGTGTCTGAGAAAATAATTTTCCAACAAATAAAATTCTTAGCATCCATTCTTCGACCCTTCTTGATCATGCAGTCAACTCTGAAATTCTCTGAAACTTCTAAATCCCACATTGGAGGAATGTTTGGGCATTACATTTTCTCTATGGTTAACCAAAATACTAGTGCATTTCAAATTTTCTACTCCCTCCGTTCCGAATTGTAGGTCGTTTTGGCTTTTCTAAATGCATAGTTTTTGCTATGCACCTAGATATTGTGTATGTTTAGATGCATAATAATATATATGCGTATAGAAAAGTCAAAACAACCTACAATTTGGAACGGAGGGAGTATCAATAAAAATAAAAACACATAAAAATGTCCTTTGGGTAGTTTGGTTATCGGACATGAGAACCTTTTGTTTTTCCGTCCTTCTACGATCCAAAAATCTGAGCGGCTGAGCTAGAGGGTGAGCACTTCGAACTTGTTTCACGAAAGATTTAATATGAGTAATTTGGTCTACTAGTGGATTTTTTCACATCTTTTGAAATTCAAAACGGTATGACATGAGTACTCTGCTAGTGCTATCTATCCTTGGGCTTATAGGATCCAAGAGTAGTATCGAGGCAGTGCAATGACAGTATAAACAGGGTTCCTGACAAGCGACTTGACTCTCTACTGTCCAGTCTCTGAAAAAAAAATAATTTTCCAAGAAATAAATTCTTAGCATCCATTCTTCAACCCTTCTAGACCACATCTTCTCATGCTCTGAATTTTCCAGGTCCAAACCATGTGATCTTCACAGTCCTTGAATTCCAGATCATCCAACACCCGGTCCACTCGAGCTTCCGATCGAGTTCCGACGAACCATCTTGCTTGCCCAATGCCCAGCCACATCTATAAGTAACCCTTGATGGCACACTATCCAGAACACACAATCACAAAAGCCCTCTCATCAGTGACCAGTACGTCTTTACTGATCAGTGACAACTTGTGAGCAACTGACTACTAGCACCATGGTCGCCTGCAGCGTCACGGAGGAGTGCCCGGTGGCCGTGTCGGCCGAGCTGCTGTGGAAGGTTTTCCTCGCCGGCGACGCGTCCATCATGACCAAGGCCTGCGTCGGCATGATCGACGCCGTGGAGGTCGAGGGCGACGGCGGGCCCGGGAGCGTCACCACCATGAAGCTCAACCCGTGTAAGCATCCATCAAGCCCGGAATGAACAAGGCGCATTTTCGCCGCGACGACGACGTGTCGCCGATCAAGACTCACCTGAATTTTGTTCCTTTTTTACAGCCGTGGGTGACGCGAAGGTGTTCAAGACCCGGTTGCTGGCGCGCGACGCGGCGGCGCTCGTGGTGAGGTCGGAGATGGTGGTGGAGGGCGGCGAGGTGGCGGCGAAGCTCAAGTCGCAGGTGTCGGAGCTGAAGGTGGTGCCGGCCGGCGAGGGCGCCTGCGTGTGCAAGGTCACGGTGGAGTACGAGCGCCTGGACGGCACGCCGCTGGCGCCGGAGGACCAGGCCAAGCTCGTCCATGGCTACCTGGGCCTCATCAAGAAGGTGGAGGAGTACATCGTCGCGCACCCCGGCGAGTTCGCCTGAGCGCCGCCGGCCGCACGGGAGAATCGCCGTCGTGGCGATCGGGGGAATCAGTATTACGTAAATGGTGGTGATCACGTATTCACGCCCACGGGTGTCTTGATTTTGAATAATGAGAGGAAGTGACGATCCTCTGCTTGTGGTTGTGGAGGAAACAGCAGTTTCGATTCTGTGAGAACTGAGAACACAGTGTATGTTCTACTGTTGTGTGTGTGTGTGTGTGTGTGTGTGTGTGCCCGTTCCGTGCTCATAAGGAGCATTTTGATTTGGAATAATGAGAGGAAGTGATACTCTTTATATTTAGCTGTTTGCATTTATACTATTTCAGATCTACCTAACAGTAGCAATGGTTTGCAAAATAGAAGATGCCTTACCGGCGGCGGTCAAAAGAAATCACAACATGAAACGACTTGTGTGGTGTTCAGTAGTAAAGTGCTCATAAAGGGCATTTTGTTTTAAGAATAAAGGTACAGCATGCATATGATCAGCTTACGGTGTGGTTTGCAGTTTATTGTTGGGACTTGGGAGATTGTTAAGTCTCTGCATAAGAAATCAGAAGTCAACATTTCAGAACTACTGTTCTTTGATAACATCTGTTTCCTCCTTCCTTGCGACCGCTTGTTGCATTCCCGGTCGACTCTGTCTGTGCACCCCAGCCTCTGTGTCTACGGTATACCTGTTGTTATCAAACGTCCACATTTGTAGTATTGGTTTCCTGTATTCGTTTACATGGAGAGTGTAGAATTTACATTTGTATTGTTTGTGCTGCATGTCTCTTCTGTATTAGGTGTTGTACATATTGGGGATCAGTTGGCACCAGGCGTCAGCAATCTGTCGATCAGCCGGCTTCCATCGACAGCTCCATAGGCGGGCATCTTGCTTGCAGTCTGCCCAGAGGCGAGCGTGACTGGGTTGCGCTTCGTTGAACACCAAATCGTTTCTGTGCTTCCAGATGTGCCAGCAAATCAGGAATTCCATCTGGTTTTCAGGAATTCCAGCAAATCAGGAATTTCTGATCTACTTAGCAATAGCAATGGTTTACAAAATATGCCTCAAACTTATGCATATTGCCATCAATAGGATCAAGGCAGAAAAATTTACAGTATAAACAGGATTGACGACCTGAAAAACAAATTCTCGTACAAATTAAATCCAGCGGAGTTTGTCTGAACTAACCGTCCTCGTCAGCTTGGCGTCGTCGAACTAAGTCTCTCAATTTTCCAGGTCCTAAGTTCAAACCATGTGATCTCCACAGTCCCCCATGTGTCCCTCCCCGGAATTCCACATCAACCAACACCCGGCTCAATCTCCCATACCCCGTTTGTTGACTTGTTGTGTATATTTGCCAATAACCAGAGGAAGTAATCATCTGTTTTGTTTGTCGACTGTGTTCGTGAGGAGAATTTAGGGTTTGTGAGAAGAGTTGATACATGTTCTGAGATCGTGTATCTTCTGTGTCTATGATGGGCATCTTGCTTCATCATGAATAAAAGCATGCATGGGTGTTGTTTGCAGGTCAGTATATCAAAAGTTGTAAACTTTAATACGACGATATGTGAAACTTTTATAACAGTGACCTACTGACAATCTGACATGGCCTTTGTGTGTTTCTTGTGTTCCTTGTTTCCTTCTGCGACAATGATTCTTCATAACAGCACTATACAACTATATGTTTCAGTACATTCTTCGTGTCCTATCCAAATTACTAGCGCAGCTCAACATCACAATCTGGTAATTCTGAGTCCAACCAGTACTGCTCCAAGAATCCCACATCAGACTGCTAAATATTGACGTTTCAGACATGTCTTTGACATTTCAGGTTCAGGCCGGTTGCAGGTCCCTGTCGCCCTGTCGCAGAGTGTTCTTTCTTCGTTGTAATAGCTACATGCTCTGAACTTTAATCTACTTCAAATGGTCCTTCCTGATCAGGCAAAGTTCAGCCATACCAGCAATTCCAAAATGCCCCTGAATCTGAAACATTGAGCAATAAGGTTCAGGATTAGCAGAACTTGCAAGCTTCCAAGGTATGAGTAAAAAATGGTACGGCATCACATCAGTTACAATTACAGTCTAGAAACAGCAACGACCAATACAAGTCAATCCTAAATCCCTTATACGGCAGCAGCTCATCAGTTAATCTGTAATCACTGGTAGAGTAACTCCTACGCTTTCTTTTTTTCTTTTCTTTTCTTTTTTTTGGGAGGAAACTCCTATTATACGCTTTCTGACCGAAAGCAGCATACGGGCCTGATAACTAGCCCGTCTACTGAAACCACAATTTGCACAACTGGGCCTTGTTGAGTCTTTGAGAAACAGGGCCCATACAAAGTCACCTGAGTTTGCTTGTGCCAAGCCCACCCAAATTATCCTGCTCGGGGTTGCTGTGGGTCGTCGGGCTGGGTATGCCGAAGTAGAGCGGCCACAGCCCAGTATGGTCAGATCCATCTCAGCGAAACTGTTGCGACATGTGAGAACTGGGATCCATCTCGCGAAGCAGAGAGAGAGAGAGAGGGAGAGAGAGAGAGAGTTCTCAGAAATAAAAAAAGAAAGGAAGGTACCTCATCAAGATGGTGGAGGCGTACCTTGTCGCTCACTCCCGACGAGCTCGCCTGAGCTGCGCCGTGAAGAAGAAGTGGTCCTCTGTTTTTTTTTTTTTGAAAGCCTCGGTTAGGTTGGTTGATTCTGCTTTGTGAGGGGAATCAAGTGCAAGTGTTTGATGTTTGAGTTTGTTTCCAGAGTTTTTTAAAAAGTTTATTGCACTGTTGTGTTGCACCTGATCAAACAAAGGATTAGCTCGATTTCTGTAACACCCTAATTCTCAACCTTTGCAATTTAATAAAATTTATTAGAAATTAAATGCATGTGTCTAAGGATTCTAAGGCTGCATTTGAATTTTCTTAGACAATTAAATCTTTTTCAAAATAAATTAATAAATCATAGGAGTTCATTGTGGCATTCATGCTGGTGCATTGTGTTTAAATTCATTTGTTTAAATCTTTGAAATAAATAGGAAATCTTTTCTTTTCCCTCTCTTTTCTTTTCTTCCTTTCGACCAGTTTCTTCTTTCGGCCCGCTTCCTTTTCTTTCGCCCCAGCAGCGCAGCAGCCCACCACCAGCCCGCGCTCCTCCACCTCGACCCACCTTCGCGCCGCGCTCGCGCCTTCACCTCGACCTAGCGCTTCGCCCCGGCCCAACTCCCGTGCTGCCCTCCACTCTCCCGCTAACCACCGGGTCCCACCTGTCATCTTCCTCCTCCGCACCGCCCGTGCCGCAACCGACTCGGGTTCATTCCCGAGTCCTCTGCGCCCCTCCGCTTGGCCCGCACGCCAAGGCGTCTCCTCCCGGGCTATATAAGCAGAGCCGCCCCACCTCCGTGACTCCATACAAAACCCTAGTCGCGCCCTCAAGCTTCCTAGCGCTGCTGCAACCCTAGCCGCCACCGCGCTCGAGCCCGCCGTCGCCGTTTCCTGCCGCCGTCGCCTTTCCGTCACCAAGAACATCGCTTGAAGATCCGCAAGGAGGTGAGGAGGCCACCCGTGGGAATTCCGTGCTCTCCCATGGCCTTTTCTCACGCGTTCATGCTCGCCGAAGCTGTGTCCTCGCCACCGAGCCACCTCGCCGAGCCTCACGCTGTCGCCACCACGTAAACCACCACGGCGACACCCTAGACGTGTCCACCGTGAGCTCCTCGTCCTCCTGGTCAAGTTCTCATCGAGAACCATGGCCGGATGCTCAAGATCGAGTTGATCCTGATGAGCCTCCCCTGTCCCGTCGCCGCTATCTGCCACCACTCGCGCGCCGCCGCCCGTGTCGCAGACGACCGCGGCCATTGGATCTAGATCTGACAGCCAGATCAGATCTAACCCGATCTTCATACCGGTCAACTGCCGGCAGTCATGCCGCTTTTGCTAAAGGGACCCCTAGCTTTCCAGTTTTTGCACCCGCAGCTCGGCTAGTTCAAAAGTAATTAGGTTTTAGTCCTTTTTCTTCTGTTTTAGCCCCTTTTGCAATATAGTGCCCACCATCCTAGCCTTGCTCTTTTAGCATTGAACCTTTGGTTTATACGTGTATTTATATTTTAGCCCTCGGTTTCTTTAAGTTTAGTCCCTGGAAGTTTTAAATCTTTGCCACCAAGCCCCTGCACCTTGTTTAGTGCATATCTTTAGCGTCTTAGGTCCATTTTAAGTGCTTCTTGCGTCTATGAGTTTGTCTTAACGCGTAGATTAGTTTTATGATCTTATTTCTCTCTGTTTTTAATATTTGATGTATTGTTTTCTTACTTTGTTCTTTTGCTTGCTTGTATGTGCTTGTGTGATACATTTAGAAGGACCGCAACTCGAGGGATTCGAAGCTCAAGACTTTGAAGATTACGAGTAGCCGGAGCAAGTCCAAGAAGACAAGTCGTGCTCTTAATCACAGCTTGAACCTATGAAACTTTTACTTTCATGTTCAATAACACTTATGCTATGCACCTTAAGTCATAAACATGATGGGTCCTAATTAAGGAGTGACTAGTTTTATTCCCTGTACCTTGATCAACTTGGGCTTACATAATGTTGGGTAGTACATGTTTAGTTGCTCAACTTGGTATGGTGGTAATAATGAACTCAATGACTTAATCCTATTTTATTTATGCTATACATTTCATTAATACAATATCACCATGATTAATTGGATCATGGAGAACCACCCGGGAAAACAGTACAACCACAAGAATTAAATGGCTCTGGTCTTCGCTAATTAATTAGAGACTTTAGTCCTCTTGGGAAGTGAGCTTTGCTAAGACACTATGCCCACTAAGGAGGTTTATGCTCTGCTACTGATCCGGAAACACCACTTACTAGAGAATCTTTGTAAAGGCCTCGTAGCGTTCCAATGCAATCACACCTTGGAAGTGTGGTATTGTGCCTAGGCCACATAGCATGGTTGGGTTTAAAATTCTTTTGAACTTTTACGCAACTTGTGGGTAAAGATGTGCAATCTCTACAGAGTGTAAAACTAATCGATCAACCGTGCTCGATCAAGAGTGGCCTGAACCCTTGCTTGATTAATATATCAAAAATCAAATTAAATTGTTGTTATTTATTTCTGTTGTCTTTATTTATGTTTATACTTAATGTGGGTGGTATAAACTTATACTTAGTAAATGCTAATAAAACTTGACCAACCAATTAAAATGCTGAATTGCTATTAAACCATAGTCTATCCTTGATTGGCCTTACACTACACATTCCTCATGCTTGCTGAGTACCAACCATAAGTGTACTCACCCTTGCTAAAACCGTTGCTCAGAACCAGTCAACTTTGAGGAGGTTCTTCAAGATTAGGAGGGGTTCTAAGCGTACGTGTTCTTCTAATCAACTGCCTGTGGAGTCGCTAGGTTTCGTTGAAAATCCGCTGCAATATTAAATACTCTTTTGTTATTCGGTTTAAAAGACTATCGGTCATGTAATAATTATATATTCTCTTTGCGTTACGACATTGTTCACTGAAATCATCGCATGTGTAACTTATCCTGTTGCACATGTAATTCAATTTTGCTTTTAAAACCAGTATGACAATTTCGCTAGTTTCCGACATCTATTCGTCCCCTGAAATTATGCTCACAGGATTTATTGTGTGAAGCGAAAGACAGTTCTACGCGAAACCTACCTTCCTTTAGGCTAATTCCAGTGGGAGTTTCATAGAGGTTTCATCATATTAAATACGGTGACACATTAGCATATGTGATGACATGGCATGGTAGTTATGAAGTGAGAGAGGGAAGGAGTTTCATCAGGATGAAACTGTGTATACACTGTTTCCAAGACTATGAAATCTATTAAAACTTGCATTGGGGGCTATAGAGTTTCATTTCATCTAACCATATCCAATCACATGCCTCACAATTAAATGTCACGGGCATCCTATGAAATCGTGAAATGAAACTGTGCACTGGGACTCCCTATTTCATTCGTGAGAATACCTCATGGGATGATGTGACATCCTTGAAAACAGTGCAATGAAAGGACTAAGCTTATGATCAAGCGAAAGAACAGAGAAGCACTGAAATCTGAATCACTATACCGACTGGGACCAGCGCATTTGATGTGACAATGACAGTGTGTAGCTGCAACCTGCGACAGCATAATAACTGAAAAGTCTTGAATGGGCTTATTTCTGACAAACTATCATTATTGAAAAGTCTTGAATGAGCTTATTGGGTACACTACATAGAATCAATCAATCAATCATTATAACTAATTTCTGGCAATTTCGAACAAGTTTGCATTTGTCAGTGTCTGCATTTAGGGGGCCAGAGGTTCAGACAACCACCGCTCAGTTCAGATTGCTATCTGAACATCACCATCTGCTTGTAGAGGTTCAGGTTCAGATAACCACTTCGGTAAGCAGCGAACTCAATTTCGGTGAATTCTGACATGGTACATATCCGAACAGCATTCAGCAATGGCAGAACTGAAAGTCTGAAATGTGCACTGACTCTGAATCACTAGCGACGTGGCAAGCATTCAGCAATGGCAAAACTTGTGCCCACTGTATGAATCACTACACCGAATCAATCATCATCACCCAAATTCTTGTCTTTGCCCAACAATCTGCACCCAGCATTTCCACATCAGGCATGTTCCCAACAATCTGCTGCTACTGAAAAGCATGAACCTGAAACATCAGCATTGTTTGCAAGACACATCAGGCACAATATACAGTTACAAACAACACGACAACTAAAACAAGTCTGCAATCTTCATACAATAACAGCAGCTCTCGTCAGCTACTGAAGAATCACAACCCACCATCACAGCTAATTTCTAACAAGTAACAGGGCCCCATGAAGCAAGCACACCTTCATGCGAGCCTATTCCAGATACAGTTCAGACAACATTGAACACTCGCTACTATTACTACTAGTACTGAAATCATCTCCTACGGGAAGCTGAATCCGCCGCCACCAATGCGCTCCTTGGCGCCGGCAGGCGGGTTGATGTAGACCCAGAGCAGCGAGATGGTCATGGAGATGAGCCCCGACCAGACGAACACGATGGTCGGCACACGGCCACGCCGGCCGAGAAGGCCCTTGGCGAACGGGTAGAGGTGGCACAGCACCCAGAAGCTGAAGAAGGCGCCGCCCAGCAGCTTGCTCCACTGCGGGAACTCGCTGTACAGCGTGCGCGCCGACGCCACCGCCACGGCCACCGCGTTCACCATCATGATCGTCACGGGCGGCACCATCAGGAAGCTCCACCGCACCTCGTACAGCTCCGCGAAGGCGTCCTCCTCGCCGTCGTCGCCGGTGCCGGGCTTGGACGTCAGCGTGAAGGAGATGTCCACGCCGGCAATCACCTTGAGGAGGCCCTGCAGCACGGCGGCCGGGTGCGCGCTGGTCCCGCCGATCACCCAGAACTGCTCGTTGCGCCACCACTCGTGCAGCGTGATCCCGGACCACTTGATCTCCAGCACGGCCAGCAGGCAGAGCGTCACAGTGATGATGAGCAGGAGCGCGAGGAAGGTGACGTTGAGGGACTGCACGATGAACTTGCCGGAGAAGAGGGAGATGGCCGGGAGCACGCAGTAGACGAGGAGGAAGATGGAGGTGAACGGGTACATGCCGACGTTGAAGTAGGCGACGCGCTGGAGGAGCTTCATCCGCGGGGACGCGAACAGGGCGTTGTTGCGGGAGAAGAAGATCTCCACGGACCCCGTCGCCCACCGGAGCACCTGGTGGAGGCGGTCGGTGAGGTTGATTGGCGCCGTGCCGCGGAACGCGTCGCGCCGCGTCACGCAGTACACGGAACGCCACCCACGGTTGTGCATCCGGTAGCCGGTGACCACGTCCTCGGTGACGGAGCCGTAGATCCAGCCGATGCGCCGGCCCCACTCCGTCTTGTCCTCGTAGAAGCAAGAGATGACGCTGATGGCCTCGGCGACGGTGGCGGCGTCCAGCGGCTCGCGGGGCACGGCCAGGGCGCCGGCGGGGCGGCCTTGGTGCGCGCCGGGAGTGTCCTGCAGGAGCCGGCCCTGGTACTCTGCAACGGGGATGGACGCCACGAACGTCGCCGAGCTGCCGAACCGCCGCGGGAGCAGCGCCGAGGACTCGATGTCGTCGAGCTGCTTGAAGCCGTCGTCCTCGATCGGCGGCAGCATCATCTCCTTGTCGTTGTCGCTCTCTCTGTCGGTCTTCTTCCCCATGGTGGGCTTCCTCAGGAACAACTTGATCTTCTTCCTCCCGAGCCAGCCGTGGTGCTCGGTGGCGCGAGGCGGGCTGAACCCGTACAGCGCGGTGCGGCGGAAGACACAGCCAGTGCCGACGTACATGGGGCCCTGCAGCCCGTCCATGGCGCGCATGGCAACGTCGAAGAAGACGAGGTTGTGGTTGGCATACCGGTCGTTGGGGTCGATGCCCTCGAACCGCTGCGGGAACTGGACGTAGCAGATGCGGTCGCCGCCGCGGTCCAGCATGAAGCACATCCCCTCCCGGAGCGCCGCCGAGTTGTGCACGTAGTGGTCGCAGTCGAGGTTGAGGATGAAGGGCCCGTTGGACATGATGGCGCTCGTGCGCACAAGAGCGTTCATGGCGCCAGCCTTCTTGTTGTGGTCGTACCCCGGCCGCTTCTCGCGGGACACGTACGCCAGCATCGGCAGCCGGATGTCCACGCCCGTCGTGTCGATCAGCCCGCCGGACTCTGCTGGCTCCCCGCCCAGCACCGGCTCTGATGTCGGAGGCGCAAGCATTGCCTGCAATTTCAGGGATTCCAAATCAACAAACTGAAGAATTGTGACATCCAACAAATTAATTGAATCAATCAAGCAAGCAATGAATCAGTCACCTGAATGATGCCAGCGTGGTCACCGCGGGAGTGGTCCGGCGCGGCGTTGAGCCATGTGCCAGGCCAGTGCGAGCCGTCGGACATCCATGTCGCCTTCACGATCGCCGCTGCCTCGGGCAACGCTCCAGGAAGGGTGCCGGCCGCCATGGCCTCCTCCTGCTGCCTTCTCCGGGCGCGCAGCTCCTCGCCGGCGTTGTACGCATCGGAGCGCCGGCGGATGGCCTCCGGCAGCGAATTCACCCGCACCTTGAACTCGTCGTACTCGCGCTTCACCTTCCGGCGCTCCCTGACGAAGTCCACGCGCACCTTGTTCTTGAGGAAGTCCCTCTTCTGGCCGAAGTACGCCTCGGGGCTGCGCGGCTCGACGCCGTGCTTGCGGCAGAAGGGCACCCAGGTGCGCGCGAAGCTGGCGGTCTCGGCGAGTGCCTCGAAGGTGAGCAGCGCGCCGCCGTCGTCGGAGAGGTAGCAGGCGAGCTTCTCGACGGGGTAGTCGGCGGCGAGGATGGAGAGGATGGTGTTGGCGGTGACGAGCGGCGGCTCCTTCTCCGGGTCGGCGGTGGAGACGAAGACGTCGATGCCGGGGAGGTCGGAGCGGCCTTTGGGGTTGCGCGCGGTGGGGAGCTCGAAGCGCTCGGCGAGGACGTCCAGGTCGGCGGCCCGCTGGACGGGGCAGAGCTTGGGGAGGCTGTCGAGGAGCCAGGAGAAGGCGAACCACACCTCGCACGTCACCGACATCGCCCACAGCCACACCGCCTCCGGGTTCGGGTGCCGGATGCGCCATGTCAGGAAGAACCCCAGCGCCACCAGGCGGATGGCGATGAGTAGCCTGTCAAATTACCGGAGCAGAGGAAGATTTACCGTGAGAAGAAATTACCGGAGCAGAGGGAAATTTACCGTGAGGAAAAAAAATACCGGAACAGAGGAAAAAATAGTTGATTTTTTTTACCTGTACGGGCTGATGATGGCCTGCGAGACGCTGGTCTTCCTGGTGAGCGGGCGGCGGCAGCGGGAGCCGAAGTTGGGCGGCTCCTCGAAGCCGGCGAAGCCAGTGGCGCCACCGCCGTGGCCGCCGTCCTTGGGCCAGAGCGCGTTGCCGTAGCCGTAGGTGCCCTTGGTCTCGAAGAGCCAGCGGGCGTGGTCGAACTCCGCGGGCTTGCCGCCGCCGCCGACGCCGGCGGCGCAGCCAGCGTTGCCGCTGGGGAACTTCATCGAGTGCACGAGGGAGAAGCGCTTCGCCATGGACGTGAGCGGCAGCTGGTCCCGCTCCTCGGAGGAGGAGACGGCCTCGTCGTCGTCCTCGCCGCCGTCGTCGGTGTCGCTCCCGGCGGAGTAGGGTTCCTTGCAGCGGGGCAGTTGCCGGCGCCGTTGACGCAGTCCACGTAGCACTCGCGGCAGATCATGAACCCGCAGTCGCACGGGCCCCCGCCGGCGCCGGAGGTGAGGAACGCCGGCATGTCGCAGCCGCGCATCTTGCACGACATGTTCGCGGACGCCGCCGCCGCCGCGCCGCCGGTGCCGGAGGTGTTGTTGAGCACGTGGCCGCGCGTGGCCTGGTTGAGCCCGCCGGTGAAGATGGTGCCGGAGATGAAGCTCCTCTGCGCCCGCACCTCATCTGCGCCGGCGCCCTCCTCCGACGCCGCTGGCGCCGGCGCGTCGACGGAGTCCGCGGACGCCGCCACGGCCCGCTCCGGCGTGGGCGGGATGTGCACGGTGTAGTGCACGAACTCGGCGCTCTCGTCGACGCCGCCGCCGCCGTCCCGCGACGCGTACCGGCTCCCCCCGCTCCGGCGCACGGGCGAGAGCTGCAGCGTGGCGGACGACGACCCCGCGCCCCCGAGCGAGTGCCGCGGCGCCGGGCTGGTGATCCCGATCCCGCCGGCGCCCCTCTTCACCACCGCATCGCCGCCGCCGGGGCTCTCCACCGCCTTGCCGCCCCTCGTCGGCGACACCGTTACCGTGACCTGCGACCCCGCCGGCAGCGACAGCCGCCGCGACATCTCTCCTTCCCCCAAATCAACTCACACCTCCCCACCAACCAACCAACCAACCAAATCAAACGAAACCAAACCAAACCAGCTCGATCACCTCAAGCTCAGCTGAGATCCACCCAGAGAAGGCAGGAATTTCCACCCACCCCTCGCTCTCCCATGAATCGAAGCTCGGAGAAGAGATTCCGCCGCCGACGGATCGAGCCGGGAATTATAGGAGGGAGGAGCTGCTCGTGGGGGGGATTGAGTGAGCAATCGATTGGGCTCGCGCACCGAGGAGGAGGAGGATCCGGTGGGGCGCAGCGGCGTGGCAGCGCCTGTATTTATTCCGCCGGATTCTTTCCTCGCCCGCTTTTTGAAACGCCGAGCAGAGGCAGAGCAGAGGAGAGCAGCCGCGGCCGCCGCCTCCCCCAACGGTCGGGTCGGGCGCTGACGTGGCCGCGCAACGGTCGGGGGGCGCGGGACGGATCCGGCCGTCGGGTGGGGGATCGGACGGCGTACGTTTGGTTGGGGCGAGCGGGCGGAGGGGGGAGGAGGTAGCCGTTGCCCGTCTAGTGGGCGGTGGTGGACTTGGGGAGTGAGGAGTGAGCGAGTGGGGCCCACGCGGACGGAGGCGACAAGGGACTGAGCGTGTGTGGAGCCCGCGCGTGGGGGCGCGGACGCTGACGGGTGGGCCATAGGAAGGGGCCTTTGGGTTCCTGTCGAGTTTTGAGCTCGTGATGGAACGAGCTGTTTGTCTTATTCAACTAAGCTGTCACGATGGTGATTAACCGCAGGATTACAGAGAGCAAAGAAGAAGAAGATGAAGAAAAATGGTTTTCAGGGTACCGTTCATTGGCTCTGGCTGCATATACGAGGGGAAAATATCAGGGGCGACTGAGGCTGCCATGTGGGCCCAGCTGATTCATAGAGGCGCATATGTCAGATCTTGGCTCCTGATGGCGCTTCCTATAACTTAGTACGTATATAAGTAGGCTCTTGCTTCCTTCTGATTGAGTGATTGTTATTTTCTACGTAGACACGGCCTCCATTAATCATAATAAATATGTTTTTCCGTGACTATATGTTCCTATATGCAGTGATATCATTTTTATGTGACATGTCACACACATAAACAGTTTTACATACGTGCCATAAAGTATACTCAAAGAGAGTTACAATAATAAAAAATTGAAGTTCCCCGCCTACTTTACTTGCATTTTTTTTGAAAGAAAATTTTACATATGTGCTCAATGCCAATCATTTGATCCTCGCGATTGGGGCATCATTGATCCCAGCCGTTGATACCACTAGCATTTCAGATCGCTTTTGTTTACGTTAATCCGGGCCCACCGATGGTGATGCTTGGGTGCATTGTATAATGTGAAAGTCAACCCTTTTGGCCAATCGACCTGACCGTTCTCGGCATGCCGTTGGGGCCTTTGCCGACTCCTCGTTAGATTCCGGCTAGCGATCTGAAAAATTGAATCCGTTTAGGCGCCACCGTTCGAACCCAATTCTCATTTACCTTGTGATCAGTTGTTTTTTTTTGGCAGGCCTGATGGAGATTCCGTAGCTCGAGCTAATCTTTGCACGTGGATTGCCCACCGTATCTAGGGGGTGTTTAGCAGCACTTCATTTCAGAAAAAAAACAGCTTCACTCCACTAACTCCAACTTAAAAAAAACGTTTCTCATGTCCGCTCCACAAACTCCAACTTTAGAAAAAAATGTTTCTAAGGGTCAGCTTGTCGTTTCGTTTCTAATTTTTCGATCCACTCCCTGTCGTCGTTTCCTCCCTCTGCTGCTCAGCACGCCGGACTATGCCTCCCCCGACGCCGTCAGCACGCCGGACTATGCCTCCCCCGACGCCGTCACCTGCACGATCGGACCGCGCCGCCGTATCCGGACCACGCGGGGAGGCCACCCAGCCACTCGACGTCGGAGCGGCGCATGGCGGCGATTGGAGGCGGGCGGTGGCGATTGGTGACAAGGGGAGGCGCACCAGCCAGGCCCTCGGGGGCGATTGGAGTTCGGGCCGCGCTGCTGCCACCGCCTGCGGGGGCCCCTGCGCCTCCGACCATGGCCTTCGTGTTGCCTGCGGGGCCGCTCGCCAAGGCCACGCCGCCCCTGCTTGCGGGGCCACGCCACCGGGCGCTCATCCTTCCTCTGCCTGCCACCCTTGACCCCCCGCGAATAGGCAAATGGAGTGCTGGAATCGGTCGATGCTACTAATCCCACACCACTCAGGTGCTAATCTCTCTCCTTCCAGTACCTCTCCGCGCATCGACATCATAGGCAACAAGAGGAGCGGCACCAGGTTTTCCCCGCCAATTGCCTCGGCGGCGGCCACAGGGGCAACGCCCAGGGCCACGGGCTCGCTGAGCAGGCAGCTAGTACTGCTCGTGGACTCGAGTTGCATCTACTTAGCAGTTTTTCTTTGCTTTTTTGTATGTAGTAGTATGTAGCTTCACTGCTTCAGTACATAAGTAGGTTGTATATACTTGTTCACGTGGTTACCCTCTGCAATTTTTCATCCAGAGAGAGAAGACGCAGCCATGGTTAGCTTTAAGGAGATGGCCAGTCTCGATGCGGAGCGTGGCCCGCCAGCGTGGTTGCATCAACTTCTGGACACCATGTTCTTCGAGACATCCCAGGTAGGCAGGTACACATATACGACGATGCAATCATGTACGTCAGGCCAAAAGAAAGCAAATGGCGAGAATAAGTTAGCTTTGATGAAGAACATGACCCACTTAACAAAATTTTATTTTGCCACAATACACTTAACATGCCACACATATAAATATCTTGTAAAAGTGTGGTATACACTCTGAAGAAAAATCATGTTCCATGTGCTCATATAGAAAGGTTGCAAAAGAGACACATTCCTTTCCTAAGCAAGAGCTCCCCCTTGTTCACCCAAATACACAAGGCTCTCTAGCCAAACACATTTCTCTCCCTTCCTTTGTCAGTGTCTCAACAACCTCTCTCTCCTATATATGTACCTCCCCTCCATCCACCCACTGCAAAACCCTAGCCTAAGTGTCATATGGTATCAATTGCCACCGCCGCTCTTCCACCCAGTCATGCACGCAAGATCCGGTGAGAATCCCGCCCACCCTCCTGGCGTCCCTCCCCATCCTTCAATGATACCATCATTTACATGGACACATACGAGTGCCTAATAGATCAGACCACCAACGTCACGGCACACACTTCGGGAGGAAGATGTAAATCTCACCAAAATGAGTATGATGATGTGTCAATAGGCACTTTATTGTATCATCACCAAGTTGAAAGAGGAAGAAGACTTGGATGGTGATATTTTAGGCACAACCATGTTTGTGTGGTAAAAACAAAAAAAATAGCAACAAAAGGACAAACTAGCTTATGCATTTTCCATGTGCCTTTATCCTGTGTCCGTATTTTTGTTTGTGTTCTCTACACTTCTTATGAGTTTGTGAGATCAATCTCATGGAATAGTAGTGTTTGTGTGTGGTATTTTGAGGATTTCGAGTGGAGGTTTTGATAAGGATTTAGGAGTTTTTATTGCTACATACGTTAGGCTATTCATTGATGTTCCATAAAACATGTTTGGAATTTTATCTTATTTCTATAGGTTTTGAGGAGCAGTGGCGAAGTGTGGAACAAAATGTAGAGGGGCCAATTTACTATATTATCACTAGTATGTACAGAAGTGGCATATAAATAAGTGTTGATCCTAAGCTACTAATAATTAGCTCATGATTTACAAAATATGTGACCGTGATGACCTATCACAATATCATATTAATATATATATATATATACCAAAAGATGACCGCCCTATGAAACTAACACTTGTTAAAACTCCGCTCTTCTGTTCTTCATATCCTAGAAATCAGCAATTATATCTTCATGAAAGAGCATCTAGGCCCCTAGTGGGTTTTGTTGTGTTGAATGACAAGTAGATTAAAGGTCTAATGAACTTGTTAAGCATATGAGCAGGTATAGAGTTATTGGTGAATAACCTTTATGACAAAGAATTGTATCGATAAGCTCATATGGTGAAAAGAACAAGTGTGACATGTGACATAGTGCATCTAAGCATGGGAAACAAGCAATGGTGGAGAAAATGATTAGAGGCTAGTTTGATAGTCTCATATTTTCAAGATTGCTTGTGTTGAAGATAAATGTCACAAGTAGGAATATTATGTGTGATCCCATGATATTTATATATGATATATGAAAAGCAAATAAAGGTGAAGATAGTGGCATGATGGCATTGGGTTATTCTTCGGTCTCTAAATAAAGTGAGAAGCTTGTTAGCAACAAATAGGATATTGAAGTCAAAAGAAGATATGATCTCAAGTGAGTTTAGACTCAAATGTGGCAGCGATTGAATGAAGGAATCAAGTAAGGGATTAGCAACGAGGTACTAAGTGAAATCTAGTCAAGTTGTGACTTGGGCCATGAACTTTGCTAGGGTGAAGTGGATAGTTCTTGGAGGATTTCGAGGTATCAAGTCAAGCCTTACCGAAGTATAGCAATGGGATGCATCAAATGTTTATTGAGTCATATAAGAAGGTGACTTGTGATCTAAAGTTGGATTTTCTTTATATGTGTTAAATATTGATCCAAGTCACTAGCTCAAGGTTGAAGTGCTCAAACCAAAGAGACAAAGTTGGATGCAACTCTCAAGTGGATATATTGATCAAGTATGGCATGGTTCATGATGATGAAGCTCAAGTGGATGCATGTTGTATTTATATTTGATCTTGAGTATAGGTATGATGTACTATCAAGAGGGATGCATCACATGGTAATTTGATAAAGTCTCAATGCTCAAGTTTTCTATGTGAGTTGATGAGAGACACAAAAGCCACACGTACACACTCTATCAAGTCAGGCAGTGGCAAAATCAGAAGTTCAAGTTTTGAAAACAGGAAGTTCCAGTTTTGGGTGCCACGTGTCACTAACGGCTAGTTGGTTTGAAAAACCGGAGGTTCCAGTTTTGGGAAATTGGTAGTTCTAGTTTTGGTCTGACACCCTACCGGCTAGTTTTTGAGGAGTGGGGTATTTATACCCCACACCCTCCTCAGTGGTTGGCTGCTATTTTAGAGGTTGCTGCCTTTTCTAAGCTGAGCTAAAGCCAAGATAGCTCTCCCCAACCCCTCTTTGTGAGGTTGTGTGATCTTTGCTAGATCTTGTGAGTTGGGTAGTAGAGAGGAGCCATTCGTGAGCATTAGAAGAACACTCATACGCTTGAGCACTGGTTTGCCTTGTCAAGTTTCAAGTAAAGCATTTGTTACTCTTGGAGGTGAAGCCTCCTAGACGGCTAGGCGTCGCCGGCTAGCTCCCGAAGATGTGGTGAGCAGTGGCAAGTCTATAAAGGCTGTGGTCTTGCCTCCGCAAGGGAAAATGTCATTTAGTGGAGATGAGGAAAGTGGTTGAAAGAGACCCAGCACATTGGAAGGGAATTGAGATAGACTCGTATTCCAATGGGCTCCTCAACGGAGATCTATGATTCACAGTGGTGAATCTGAACTTCGGTGAAACAAATCTTTGTGTCTCCTCGTTGGTTTGCTTATACTTGCATTCGTTGTTGAACTTGTTGATTTGGTTGATCTACGTGGGTGCTTGTGTTTGCGAAGTGCAGGAACTCCGTGAGCCTGCTAAGAAACACCTACTGAGCTACTACACCAAGTCTGGTTTGATCTTGTCGGGGGGAAATATTAACGACTTCCTTATATTCCTTAAACGACGGTCATAAGGGCCCGGGCCCACCTCCAGCGACAATGATCTCTGCCAACTTTGCACGACCAAGGAATATTCCGTTTCGCCTCACCTGACCCATGGTCCTAGGGTCGGATGCGCCCAACCGCCTGAGGACTGCTCCACATCCCTCGCCGCAAGGTTCCGCCTCGCCCGACCCCGGGCGCAAAGGGTCGGACGCGCCCGACCCCTCGCCGCAGGTTTCCGCTTCGCCCGACCCCAGGCACAAGGGGTCGGATGCGCCCGACCCCTCGCCGCAAGGCTCCGTCTCGCTTGACCCCGGGACGCTGGGTCGGACGCAACCGGACCCACAGGATCGAGCTTTGCCTCGCCCAAGGACGTGCGCGGACCAGCAGACGAGGGCGCAGATCTTGTGGCCCCCACCGATCTCGCCATAAATGCAACCGGTGGGATGCCCATGTCTAGAATACGGCTTTGACACACGGAGAGGCGCCCACGTTCCTCGACGTGATCCGCTGGAGTGTTCGGGCGGCGCACTACTGCTACGACTGCACAGGGCTACAGCTGCACCGTCCTAATCCTCCCCTGTGACATTCTTCATAGGGCACTCATCGCCCATGCTGCCTAACGAAGGAGGCTGCGCTGCCCGGTTTCCCGCTCGGCCTAGCGGCAGGGGTGTGTCAGCCCCGCCTCCCAGTCAGCACACGCGGCTACAGTGGTCACCCGTCATCCGTGACATGCACAGCTACGGCGGCCAGTCATCATCATCAACTCGCACAGCTATAGTGGTCGGTCGCCACGCACGTCTCGCATGTTCGACTACAGTGGCCAACCGCTGGGTCATCGTTGGGACCCAACAGCAACCACCCCTCCTCGGTGGCCATGCTGACAAGACGCGGAAATCAGAAGGGAAGGCGGCAACCCCGGTGGCTCGGCTCGTCTCCCTATGCTTTACCTTCCTTGCTTACCTTTTTTTACTTCCCTTTACTCCTGGCCCGATTGTAACTCCTGTATCCTCCTTACACTATAAAAGGAGGACCAGGGGGGCCGAGAAGAGGAGGGCTCTTGAGCGAACCTAACGACCCCCGACTCACAACCCTTCCATACGAGCATCAGTACACACCCACAGAGACTTGGGACCAGCTTCCCTCTCTCGCCCGTTTGTAACCCCTACTACAAACTCGGCACGAGTAACACGAGCAGCCTCCCACACTGGACGTAGGGCTATTCCTACCCGAACCAGTATAAACCCCGTGTCCTCTCGTGCAACCATCCGGGCCTAACGCGCATAGAAATCAAATTTACTTGTTGGAGTCTTGACCCGTGATTCTTGACACCGACAGATCTCGAGCTCGTTCATCACTCTAAGTGTGGGAGTTCTTTCCAATTTTGGAAACCGGAGGTTCCGGTTTCTAGCAGAGAGAGTTTTATTCCGCTAAATTAAGTAACCTCCGGAGAATCCGTAGACTTTTTTTGGAAATTTTGCAAGTTAAGGAATCTTCAGAATATGCTCCGAAATCACCGTATATCACTGATAAACTTATTTTAAGCTGTGATAATTTTAGGTTACGCCTATTCACCCTCCCTAGGCGACATGAAGATCCTTTCACTTCATAATTGCAGTCTCCTGCGATTTCACCTTCAATGTGTACTACCAAGCTATTGGTAAGAAATTCATCTTCCATCTTGTTTCGTAGCCTTGTCTTAATGATCTTCAAGATAGAAAAAGAACGCTCAGCACTAGCAGTTGAAACTGGGAGAATAAGAAGCAACCGAAGCAATCGATCAATCATGTTAAAAGTATTATGGCATTTCGTCTCAACAAGGCATCAACATAGCTCAGCAATGGTTGCAATATTTTTCAACTCTTCATTGTTGGAAGCATCAACAACAAAGTAGTTCAACTGATTCTCTAATCCATGCCTTTCTTGTTGGTCGAAATCTGCTGGTTAGTAATTCTCAACCATTTTGTATATCTCACTAGCACTGAAAGATGCAAATCTATTTTTTAGTATCAATGTAACACTAATGGACAAAAGATCCAGCACCTTCTCATTGAACTTCAGGTTTAATTCAGCCAACTGAGTTCAAAATATCTCCACTCGAAAATAATGTTCATTGGTAAAATGATCTAGTTGACGACGAGCTCTACCACCACGCATATGTATGTTGCTTCCATGTCTGGAATGTCAACTCCATGACCCACACAGAACTTGACAAATTCCGTCATTATCAACAAATTTGAAATCAAGCACCATTTGCTCTCTTTTTGCAACATCACATGTCTCGTCCACAAGAATAGAGAACTTGGCATCCCCAATTTCCTCATGGATATGCTTCCTTACTTTCATTGAAAAATACTCAAAATTTCCTTCTGAATATCAGGTGATTTGTACTTAGCAACTTGTGGAGAATTCTCTAACACAACACTTGCAATTTCAGGATTAAATTCAGTAAGAACTTTTAACATTTCAATAAAGTTTCCTCTATTCTTTGATTGAGGTGTCTCATCATGGCCTCTAAAAGAACAAGATTGAAATGTTAACCACCTGACAGCTGCAATTGATGTTCTCAGCCGTAGATGGTTTCTTTTTTTCTCCAGATCGCTTGCCACCTCCATAATATTATCTATATGATTTGGCTGATTCAACAGATTATGGCACTCTATCACTACATTGTTGTGTGTCGAGCAAGGATCATATCCTATATGAACCAAGAATGCACAATTTTTACCATCATGAACTTTCTTGTAGTTGTCAAAACCTTGTGATGTCAAGACATCAAAGCCACTTCTTTTCTTTATATTTTTGTTGGACATGAAGCAAAGAAGACAATATGCACGACCACTGCTCTCTGAGTACTCCAACCAAGATGGAAAATCACTGAACCAATTGTACTGGAAATGGCGTAGATGCCCTTCTGGCCCAAAACCCTGATATTGTTCAGTTTGAGTTGCATTGGTCCCAACTTCAAATATGCCCGTTCTCTGTAATCCTACTAGAACTCATACCATGTAATCCTACTAGGACTCCTCCTTGTAACCAACTAGTAATCCCGTCCCCTGGAGTATATAAAGGAGGGCAGGGGTCCCTAGATCGGTAGGCCAAGACCTCATAGAACCACAACAGAGGACAAAATCCTCAACACCAAATAACACGCAAGAGCAGGGCGCAATATACAACACCCCAAATAGGACATAGGGTATTACGCTACTCTGGCAGCCCGAACCTGTATAAATCTGTGTCTTGTGTCCTCGCTTTTACCTTCAAGTTCCAGGTCTGTCGATTCCTCACCAACCAATCTACTACCTCGGGATACCCCTCGGTAGGTTGCCGGGTATAAAACACTGACATGAACCGCCCCCCTCGACCTGCAAGTGACTAGTCCCCACCGATACCTACGACGGGTTAGCCATGAGTTCTAACTAGTACTCAACTAGAGAAGTAGCTATCAGCTCAAACACCAGAGTGAACTAGGTACTAAGCTTACCGGGTTCCACTACCTCGTATTACTAGCATGTGAATTAGTACTGTTCAAACTTGATCAACTGTGCCACAATGAACGGGCCTTAATCGACATAGGCGGAACTATACAACCGACCAAATCATGAACATAAACATTATCATCTCCGCCTGGTCATCATCTTTACCATGTGACACTCAACATAAGTATCAAGTAGCCCTATATCTCGTGAGTGACAGGAAATCACTCGACTTCTACCGAACTTAATTAAGCATGGCAGTGCTAACAACCTACACATACTACTATAACACATGGGAACCTAGGGATCATGCATCTACGGCTTCATTCAACTCCTAGAAACGTAAATGCACAATATATAGATAAACATTAATTGCATAAGTTGAAATAGGGGTATGCTCCGGAGCTTGCCTTCCTGGTGCTCAGTGATCTGCTCTTCCGGATCTTGGGCCGGGTCTTGTTGCTCCTCTAGTGTTCCCTGCGACTCTGGTGCTTCCTGCTCCTCCTGTGGTTCAGCCACCAGCTCGTACACCACGTCACTAGCTGCGTTTTCTACGTGAATGCACATGTGATGTAAGATTAAAAGATGCACAAATTCACATAAAACAAGAGCAGTCATTTATCGTGCATAACAATTAACAAACTATGCAAGGAACGTTGGGATGCTACTATGATGAGGTTCAGATATTAACTTTACTTTGGTCTGAAGTACTTCACAAAACACCTTATTTAATCTAACACAAAAATATACTACCATTCCATAAAGAAAGAAATTACTAACTAGTGGTTCATTATGTTTTAACATGAAATAAATAGAGATGATCATTCTTCTTAGCACTCTCAGAGCTAAAACTGAGTTGCTAACATTTACAAGTTGCAAAGTAACCATTACAGGAATTAAAATATCAGAAACACTTCTAACATGTTTTATTCTTATTGAGGTTAATATAACTAGGAATAAGAAATTTCACTAAACTAAATTGTGAATACATTCTGGTGATGAAAAGGTTCCAACATGAGCAAGCTACTGACAAAGTATTTTTCAGGAATTTCCCACGATTTTACATACACAGAAATTATTTATTGCAAAAGCAACGAGTAAACAGAGTAGTTAATTCATTCAAAATTCTATATATAGTTTCTGGACATGAATAATTTGCAGGAGTAAAAGTAGCACAAGATTACTTTAGTTTTAATTTCCCAAGATTTTTCGGTAAACATATTTATTTATGCACAACGAATTATATTATACATGTTCTGATTTTTACTAAGTTTTATAGCATAGCTATCTCGATGGATCTAACATTTTTCATGAAAGACACAGACAATAGCAAGCCCAAAAAAAGTGGTTTCATATTTTTATAATTTTTCTACAATTTTCTAGGTATTTTCCAAGTTCTCTGGTGTTTTTTCCTAAAGAACCGAAAATCCAAAATCTCAGAAAATCTTTCCTACTCAGGACTACCCAGTCACTTTGCTCTATAGTCGCTGACGCATGGGACCAAGGGTCAACTGACCCAGGCCGGTCAAGGCCGAGTCAAAGCCGGAGTTCACCGGCTTTGACCGGCGATAGCTCACCGGCGAAGAGCGGCGGCGCGGTGAACTGCCGCGGAAACACGCCAGAAGCGCGAAGCCGAGGGGGAGATGAGCACCAGCGCGTCGTTCGTGGCTCACCTAGGTGGTCGGTTCGGGCAGAGACGACCGGAGCTCGGCCGGCGGCGTGTGGGTGGCCTACGGCGGCTCGCGGCACCCGGCGGACGGGGAAAGTTCAACCCCCGGCCGCAGGTTCCATGGCAGGCGCTGAGGAGCATCCCAGGGTGGAGCTAGGGAGGTGAGGAAGGTCCGGGTGGCGGCGATTTGGTTTTCGTGGAGAGGTTGGGGCGGATTTGGCCGGCGGGTGGCGGGTGGTCGAGCTGCTCTGTTTTTCTTGTCCCGACCGGAGGAAGAAGGAAGAAAATGGGAGGGAGAGATGGAGGCGATATGGCCGCGGAGGTTGCCGTTCGTGCTCTGACGAGCAGTGGGCGAGGACAGCGTAGCAGTGCGCGAGGTCGGTGCAAGGACGACGCGAGGACGACGCTGCATTGGTGAGCGCGGGCGAGGCGGTGCTGGTGCGAACGTCGGCGGCATGGGCGCCGCGGAGCAAGTGGCCGGGGTGGGTCGCGTCGACACGCAGAGCCGTGCGATGATCGCTGCGGGAGCTGGCGCGTGGCGACGACAGAGTTCGCCGGCGGGCCGATGGCCACCGCGCGGCGCGCGTGCACGTGAGACTGGACGGGAGCAGGTGAGGTCAAACCACTGGTTGACCCGTTTTTGACCGAGATTCTGCATGCTTAAACGCCATTTGCTAAGCTGAGCAACACTCCTAGGTGAAAGATCATAAGTTCTACTCCAACTTTTCTGCAGGTCCAAGATGTAGTGCTTAGTCAAAAAGATTTCAAAATGGCCACTAAACCTTGCGAAAAGATATCACTCACACTTGGCCAATTCTTCAAACATACATGCAGAAGTGCAAGACTTCAAGCATTTAACATGAAATGAGTTAGACATGACTCAATGACATCTCCGAAACTTTTGAACACAAAGACATGTTTTATCATAAATAGCTTTCAATTCACGAACCAACACCGCAGGAGTGAAAGCACTAACCAACTTCATTAAGCACATTTTTGCACTCGAGAAAGATGCTAATTAGTCGTGCCCTGTAGATGATTAACACTAATAAAATGCCTAAACACTAGATGTGTTACAGCCCTACAACTTTCCATAGTTGACCAGTTAACACTAATAAAATGCCTAAATTCGAACATGAGACATGTTTAGGGTCAGTTAATCCATGAAGGATCTCCTAACAAATCAATCTAGTATTTCGGCTAAGATAAAAGGCGGCCACGCCATGGAATACTTGTCAAGAAATTTGAGTCAGCTCGAGATGACCAGCTCATTTTTTTTTTGAGAAAAATAAAAAGAAAAATGTGCAAACCTACTACAGGTTCCATTGTTCGCAGCAGCTATTCCTAGAAAACAAAAACGAATTCAGCTGAAGACACCAGAAAGATAATGAAAACTGTGCTCTCGTTGAGAGTCGAACTCAAGACCTCCCGCTTACTAAACGGGTGCTCTAACCAATTGAGCTACGAGAGCCTGGTGCTCTGAGATTTAGGATAAATAGAATTTTAACAATCATATCTTGCCATCCGCGATAGCATTGGGCGGGCCCATTGGCAAGCAAGATGCGAGTATATGCGGTATAGCATTTCGCCCGGATGATCATTTGAGTTTGAAAGGTTGCAAAGAGGTCGAGACACTTTAAACTTTAAAGTGACAGATGTTGGACCCGATATTCTGATTAACAAACTTCCGTCCAAAAAAGCTGAAAAGCTCCGCTCAGATTTGGGAGATAGTTTACCTGAATTTGGAAGCATGTTCATGCCCTGGGTTCATTAGTCTAAGTTTAATATAAGTTGAAGTGGATGTAAGGTGGACATCGAAAATATTACTTGTCCTCGTAGTTTTATTATTTGGACGGATACTCGTCTTCGTAGTAAAATATGAGTAATTTTTTGGGACATACATGTACGCCTAATGTTTTCTTTTCGACTATTAAGGTCTGATACATGAACCTAGTAAGTGTATGTTAGTTGCTAGCAAAGCTTAATTTTTTAACGCAAGAATACACGATAAAGAGGAACCGGCAACGAAAATAGAGTATGGTACGCTGGTAGCCGCGGGTTAGGGGCGTAGCCAACGAAATTTTAACTATGTTTTGAAAATCTTAACAACATTGATCTCTATATACCAAACTAAAATTTGAATTTCTAGCTTCTCCACTGACTGTGGTGGCCGGTTTGCAAAATCACAACCGGTAAGTTATAGAGGGAAAGGTGAGAGTATATGATGATGGAAAAAAACGTTGGAAATCGTTTTACAGCGTGATACTGTTACGTACCGTTAGCATCTTAATAACGGTTGTGAAAGGAGACTATCTAGCGTGTAGACCGGAATCACCGTAGTGCTGCCAAAGCTGTATCTAATGAAGGCGAACTCCCTTCCTTGCCGGAGAAGGAAGACACTAAGATTTGTGCTGACACGTTCAATTTGTACCTCGTTAGCATTGGGCTTCATCAGCCCATCACTGTAACGGATAACAATTCCAACTAACCGAGGGGGGGTTTCTGCAAAACAACCGCCTTCGTCCCTAAGCGAGCTCCTTCACCCGAACGCCCCAAGCCACCCACGCTTCTCCCTTTGTCGGTGTCTGCGTCTCCCTCCTCTCTCTCCACTAATATCTCTCTCCGTTCCTCCCTCCTCCCCCCCAACACACCCGCCGCCAAAACCCTAGCTCCATCCCGCCGATCGCCGCCGCCGCCGCCCTCCCGCCGGCCCGCCCGCGCGAGCCCCGGCGAGACCCCATCCCCCGGCTCGGCCAAGCGCCCGTCGCCCCGCCCCCCCTCCCTCCGCCGCCGCCGCTGCCGCTGCCGCTGCCGCGATGGACATGGATACCTACGAGCGCCTCGTCGCCGAGAACCGGCGCCGCGGCACGCGCTTCGGTGAGCCGGATTTCCGATTCCTCCCTCGGGATTTCGTGGATTTCGCTGTGCTTCCGTGTGGGGGGGCTCTGGGGATTTCGGATGGGAGGTTTTTGACCGGGGTTTTTGTGGGGTGCCGGCAGATGCGCTGATCGTGCTCGACGAGGCGGAGGGGAGCGACGAGGAGGAGGAGGAGGAGCGGGCGGCAGGGGTCGGGGTGGCGGACGAGCTGCCCTGCCCGTTCTGCGGCGAGGAGCTGGACGCCGTGGGGCTGCTGTGCCACATGGAGGATGAACACCACGCCGAGGCCAATGCCGGGGTACTTTCTCTAGCGAAACTTGCAATTTTTATTCGTTTCTAGGAGCTCACTAGCTACCGACAATGTCATCGACGTTCCTAGAGCATGTTGGGATTTTTTTTTTATCTCAGTAGGTTTTGGGGGGAATGCCTGCATGTTTGAGCTGATTTTAAGTCTGAAGAATAGATTTTATTTGTAAAGGTAGTATCTTCCAGGTGCGTAGGGTGCTGCTGCTTGCGTACAGAGTGTGATTGAGCTGCTTTTTATCAATTGTAGTTGTAGAGATGGGATTGTGGGGTGTTTAATGCGCGCCTGCTCTTATATCATTGTATGCTTCAGTGCATTTTAGTTCTGGAGCTATGATTTTATTAGCTGTAATGATGGAAGTCTGGGCTGTGTAAGTGTAATTTATGTCTTGCTTACCGGGCTTGCTACGCTCAAAGTTTCAGAGCTAAGATTTTAGCTAGATGGAATTGTTCCAGGCACAACTTGCTTGTGATTATATATGAAGTGTTTTTTTGGGCTGCTTCTAGCTGCTAAGATTTTAGTTGCTAGTGTTGTGTTTCTCTAGTTGGGTAAGATTCCTCTGCTCATATACCAAGTGTGTTTGAGCCTTCTTTTAGTCCCAAGGTATGATTTTAGATCCAAAGCTGTGGTTTGAATTGTCAAGTTGCTTCTGCTCATATAGAAAGGAGTGATTGCTTTGCTGTTAAGATACAATACTAGATGCAATGATGGTTTCTTTTTTTTGGGTTGTCTAAGTTATTCCTGTTCATACACATGATGTGCTTACCAAGTTAGTTTTAGTTGCAAAGAAGGGAATCTTTTAGGCATCTACTTCTGTGCATGGCATATCAGCTTGCCTCAGCTGTCTAGCTGTGAAAGTTTCCCCCCCAGTTACATTGTACCTTGAATTTCGAGTTCATTTTGTTATAATTTACAGTTTTTAACTTAATGTCCTTCGATATGCTATGTTAGGCACCTCTAGTGGTCCATGCCTCCATGATGTAGTGTTTGTGTGGTTAGGCTAACATTACATCCAAGGCGATTCATTTGTTTGGAAATTCATGCTCTTAGTTGTAGGATCAGTTGCTCTGTCTTAATTCATCACAAGTTTGATGTTTTTTCTTGCTTTTAGTGATGTTTTCGTTTAAAACATTTGCTCTCTAACTTATTATAACTGGTTGGATGCTTGACTTGCTGGCTGTAGCCTTTTCAGTATTCCCCTGTTCTGTGACAAATTGCAGTCTTTTATGTGTTTTCCATGTAATATCTCCATTTATCTACTTTCAGGTAGCAATATTTTTTTTTAATTTGCTAAGAGTTAATCTGTAGATCTCAATGTTTGGGGCAGTATATTGATTCACGTTGTTAAGGAACGATGTGAACTTGCATGTTTTCAGGTATTTTCTTTGCAAGCTTGGGTTTCCTCTTTAGGGCCAGTAGGTGGGAATATTTTATTTTATGTGGTTTTGTTCGAGTGATGTTGTGTTTAAGAACTTTTGAGAGTATTACAGCAACGCTTTTAGTTATAATAATGGTGGAATTTTTTGGGCAATTAAGTGTTTCTTCTATATTGTTTGTGTTATCTAGCTGTTTTCCTCTGTTGAAATTAGAATATTCCTAGTTTGGTATGTCATGTTCTCATCGTCTAGTTAATACCTCTGTTCATCCTTCCATTGTCATGGTATGTTTGATGCCTGCTGGGTGTGATGCTCATGTGGTTGAAATGATATAATACATGTAGGATGTAGTTTGCATGTCACATTTACTTGGGTATATGAATTATATGTACTGTTGATGTTTCATCTACTTTTGGTAAGTATTTGTGCATTTCATCATTGGGTTGTTGGCAAGTACGTTGTTTTAATGTCCTAACCAATCTAGGTCACATTTACAGCCGTGTGGCATTGATGCTTCTGAAAAAAAATATACCGCGATAGTTATTGTGCTCCATGGTTTTAATTATAAATCTCAGTTCTGTTGTTTTTAATTAATATTGTATTGAAATACTATGAACATACTAATGAATTAAACCCAGAATCACCTTAGTTTACAAGAAAGCATTAAACCATTAATTGAAGATGAAATTGTGTTGTTCGGGACAATGTTGCTCACTTGACAGTGGGCAATATCAAGATCCAGGTATGAAGACCAAAGGTCACTATCCTACCGTGTCCAAAGCATTGAGTATGATTGCAGTTGGTTGTTCACATGCTTTCATTCTTTAGTTTTAGACAGGGTGTAAATAAGATGGTTTTGAGGTTTGATGATCAGATGTTTCACAATTTGTGCTTGATTCTCATAGTTTTGGAAATTTTAGGTTTGCCCTTGTTGCGATAAATGTCCATTTGTTATAAATATAGCATGATGTGTAGTGCCTGCTATTTGCTTATTTCTGCTATGTTATAAGAATGGACCACTAGCAGTGTACTATGGTTATATTGGTTTTGACTGTGATTGCGTGTAGTTTGTTACTCCCTCCGTTCCAAATTGTAGGTCGTTCTAGCTTTTTAGGTTCATAGATATTATTATGCATCTAGACACAGTGTATTTGTGCAATGCAACTACTGTAGCACTGGCATTGGAGGGAAATGGAAAATTAGTACATGTAAAGATTCATTTGGGATTTAGTATGGACAAGATTTATGTTTTCGATCGCTGTACTTTCATGTCTCCTGGTAAGAAATATGTTATGAAAGGGTTAATTGACTCAAATCTTGTCTTGACTCTTTAACTAGTTTTCCCTGAAGATGATGGTATGCCATGTAAACTGAGCAGTTGAGTTAGGATCCTTTTCCACTTTCTGTTATTTGTAAGTGATTCCTGGTATCAGGACATGATCTACTTCCCTGTTGGTGTTTATGGAAGTTCTTCATGAGTTTTCATTTTGCCATTTATTCAACTTGGTGAAGCACGCATGGTAGCGACTGCAGCACCCAGTGGTCTGAGGACTATTAATAGCTGCATTCTTCGGGTAGTGTGCATCTTTGAATGGATGCCTTCTATAAATTTTTGGTCATCCCATTCTGTCTTGTTACATGCAATCTTGTTGTAGTTGTCTTGTTTCTTTGTGCTGCTGGTGTTTCCATTTGTTTCTGTTGCTGACACTACTCAAGCATTGTTTTCGTGTGAAGGACTAAAATACTGAAGCCACTATTTACACTGGATTGCAATTATTGTATTCCCATTTTGCGCAGCTTAATCCATGTACAGCCCTCCAACTGCCTGTTCACTCTTGTACCACTTCAATCCAAACCAGGCTGCCAGTGCCCTTTTTGGTAGTAGAGGAAGTTACAGAAACCGTAATCTAAACCTAGTCTTCTCCAGTTGAATTAAATGTTTAATTGTACCAAAAAAGGGAAAGCTTTTTTAAACAAAGAAATTGTTGATGTGGAAAGCCCATCTTTTGCTTCCCAGTTCCCACACAAGAGGTTACCTGCCCTCCTAGCATTGTTGCTTTGTTTGCATGGGTAGTTAGTGAACATGATAGGAAAAAGTGTGTTTTCATCCCTTAAGTGTTGTAAAAGTGTGGCTTCCATCCCTTATGCTTCAATTAGTGCAAATCAATCCCTCAACTAAGCCGGTGCACGTGCATTCATCATCCCACCTGAGCATTAACAACGGTTTAGTTCCATATGATAGTGTTTAGGCCATTTAATCATCTGACTAGTCACTAACTTAGCCATGTTATATGTTGCATAAAAAATATAAAGCCCGATGAAAAATTTCAAGAAATTCCTAAATTGGCTTTCATGTGAAATTTAATTTTGATGACAAAATCTTGTAGAATTGAAGTTTAGCATGGTCTGCCATCTCACATGATCTAAGGAGGTTGGACCCTCTTATGCTGTGAGCTTGGAAAGATGCATGGCAATAGCATTGTGACAACGAGCAGCACGGCCCAAGCAACTCCCATTCTCTTCCCTCTGATGCTGCTATGGCCACCGGTATATGCAACAAAGAGAAAAGCGTGCCGATAAGGTAGCAAGGGTTAGGGACTGAGCAGCTAAGGGAATAGGAGTATAACTTTATGGTAAAATTAATGAAAATGATTTGCACCAGATTTTTATAGCGATTGATTTAACTCAGTATATGACATGGCAAAGAAGGTGATTAGTTGGATGGTTTCATGGCCTAAACCATTGCTAGATGGCACTGAACTATTGTTAAGCTGAGGTGGGGATGATTAGTGCACTGGTTTAGTTAGTTAAGGGATTGATTTGCACCAAGTGAAACATAGGGGATGAAAGCCGCACTTTTGTGATACTTAAGTGATGAAAAGCACACTTTATAACCTACCCTCCAATGATATTGATTATGGAATAAAGTGTAGCTAGAAATATTTCAAATTTTAGTGAGTTTGATCACTAACCATTGCAATAACTAGTTTACTAGTTCCATGCGTATGATAGGCTTATCTATATATCTTAACTATGACAATCAGACCCCAATGTATCTGGAAATAGACTTGTTGGCATGAAGATGACATGAGAGAATAATTTCTGGACCTTATGTTTGGTTTACTATCTTTATATTGGAGCACTGAAATCCTTTTATCCATGATTTAGTCAGATGCTCAATTGTTTATATGCAGTCCAAGTTTGTGTACATCTGCTACAGAGATGGTTGAATGTTCTACAAAATTCTGTACCTTAATTTTCCGTGTTCCATAAATAGTTTGAATGTGGCAAAAACAATATGTGCCTTATTCTTGCTCCCTGTGCTGTATACGTTCAGGCAGTAGAAATGCCTATTCTGTTGGAGACCACAAGTTCTTACCATTGTTCAGTATCTTACTTTCATTTCTTTACCATTGTTCAGTATCGTACTTTCATTTTTTTCCCTCTTTCAGGTGTGCCCAATTTGTGCAGGTAAGGTTGACATGTTAGTTGACCACATGAGCTTACAGCATCGAGCTTTCTTGAAGGTACCATTTATATAAACTTTGAATTGTATGGAATATTAATCGTGACGATGATCAGAAAACTATACCAACCTTTCATCATCTGACTCTTTTACTGAAATTCATGTGCAGGATAAGTGGAGAAACCAGCAAGGTTTGTCTGGGTCACGTTATTCAACGCTTGCATCATTGAAGAGAGATCTTGAGAGTATAAGTAGATCATCACGTGCTGCCCCAGTCAGCACAGTGCCTGATCCTCTACTGTCCTCTTTTGTTGGTAACTTCTCTGAAGTAGATTTGCCAAGGGATGCTAAGAAAGAGCCCTTGGATGAGACAGAAGTGGGAAGTGATAACTTGGACCAGAAAGCAGCAGAGAGGTATGCCTGCATCCAATGTAATTCAATTGCTTTTGTTTCCTGTAGGAAATTATTTGAAGTTGTTTATGTTTGTATTGATATGTCATAAGTCAACATAAAAAGTAAAAGAGCTAGTGACGCGCAGACCAGACTGTCGATGTTAAGCCATAGGTAGGAGAGACAGTCTCCTGGACTCCTGGTTATGCCATCACTTATAATTTTGCAATTGGTTTAGAGTTTGTAATGAGTGAAATAAACTGAAAAGAGTGGACGGTTTGTTTAATCTCCTTGTACATGGCGGAATACATCTGATAAATAGTGATATTGTATCTACATGTCTTTATCGATGACTGAATCTATATCCTGTGTTATAATTCACTTACACTTGGTTGTTATTTGCCAGTGTGGATGAGCCTTTGCTCCCTGAGGTCAAGGTGGAGCGAATCAGGAGGAGCCAATTTGCACAGGGGCTCGTCTTGTCCCTGATATTTGATGACATCTTATGAAGGGTGACCCAAAAAGCCAATGGAGGAGGCAACTCTCGCTACCATCGAACAGGCCTTACACCGAGCACAAGGTGCTGCCGCAGCTGTTGTAACGACTCGCTGATCTGCCATCAGAAGGTGGTGCCATTACTCCGGGATAATGGGGAGATGAATTGTGGATATGGATGTTCCTTAGTATATGCATCATCATTGCATGGACAATAGAGTATATGTATAGTTTGTTAGCATCGTGGTACCGGATATGTTGGGAGCCCTGTATGTAATATTGGGGGAGGCCGAGCTACTATCTATCGTAAATCAGCCATTTGATCATGTGTTTGTGGTGTTTTGCTGCTGGAATGTGCGTCGGTACACATCTGACATTTGCTTGTGATTGCCGAACCCAGTTGTCAAATGCGTTTTCTTTCAAAAAGAAACCGGACTGGTTTGGTCAAATGTTTTGATGGAAGGAGTCATGCTCTAGTTGCATTGTTATAGGCCCTGTTTGGGAGAGGGGGGCTAAAGTTTAGCACCTCCACTTTAGCTCATTTTAGCCCTCAAGCTTCCCAAACAGGTGGGCTAAAGTTGGTGGGCTAAACTTTAACCCCCCACAAATCCTTTAGCCCCCGAAGGGTAGCTAAAATGGACTAAATGGACTAAAAAGTGGTCCCCTAGGGTCACTTTCCCCCCTGCCCCCCTCCCTCTCTCTCCTCCCCTCAGTTTCTCTCTCTCCCCGCCTCCTCACCCGAACCGCTCGGGGGTCGGCTCCTCACCTCCGGCGCCGGTCCCGCCGCCTCCGTCTCGCCGCCACCGCCTCCGGCCAGCTCCGCCGCCACCACCTCGCCCGCCGCCTTCGCCCCGCCGCCTCCTACTCCGGCCCGCCCCGCCGTCGCCGCCTCCTCCGGCCCGCCCCGCCGTCGCCGCCGCCTCCGCCTCCGGCCAACCTCACCGCCCCACCTCCGCCTCGCCGCCGCCCGCCCTGCCTCCGCCTCGCCAACGCCGCAGCCGCCTTCGGCTGGCCCCGCCCGCCCCCGCGACCTCCGCGCCGGCCCCGACCGCCCCCGCGATCTCGCCTTGCCGGCCACCGCGGCCTCGCCGCGCCGGCGGGGCCGCCGCTACCTCCGCTGTGCCTCTGCCCCACCTCGCCTCGCCTCCGCCCGATCCCGCCACCGCCGTCGCGGCCGGACCACGACGCCGTCTCCGCCTCGCTCACTCCGCCCGGAACCTCGCCGCCGGACGGCGTCTCTCTCTCTCTCCCCGCGAGGTCTCCGGCGCCGGCGCCCGCTCCCGCGGCGGCCGCCAGAGGGCGCCGCTGTGCACCGTGGCGGCGGTCCTGTCCGCCGTGCTGCTGCTCGCCGCCGTGCTGCTGGCGACGGAGGGGCTAAAGGAGGAGCGGGTGGCGGAGGGGCAGCTATGCAGGGTAGAAGGGTCATTTGGCACAGCAGTTGCTAAACTTTAGCCTCCTTCCCAAACACCCTGAAGGGCTAAAGTTTAGCACCCAATTTGATGGTGCTAAAATTTAGTCCAAGGCTAAATTTTAGCCCCTTCCTCCCAAACAGGGCCATAGTGTCAATTTCCTTGCTTATGCTGACTACAGCACGGCATCATTTTCTACCAGTGAATAACTTGAAGGACACGGTTTTACCCCAAGCTAAATGTATATAGTCACGAATTCATATCAAATCTGCTTTCGACAAGCTAAAGTTTGATTTTACATTTATATATGGATGAGAATCAACCCAAATTCTGTGCATGAGAACTTGCTGAATTTGCCAGGTTTACAAATCAGATAATGACCCTGCAAAATATGAAACCAAGGCGAGTGCCATTGGCTATGTCAAATTATCGATGAAATGGTAGCAACCAGTAGATTACAAGACTTACACGTTTAAGTCATCAACGCGTGTTTGCCAAGTCTGCATAAACGACGACGTGTTTGGGAAACCGCGTGGTTTTCATCACATCTTTTAGCCTTTTTATTCGACATGAGCCTCTAAATTCACTGGCTTGGCATTGTTTTATCCAAGCATGTTGAACTGAATTTAAATTTATAATTGTGCATGATGAAGGTGACCTTTTGCCGTCAACTCCCACACGTTTAGGTGCTGCCCTTGACTTGAAATGAAGTATCTAAAAGACTTCTGTGATAATGTTTACCTTGGTAATCTTTGGATTCTTTTTTCTTGTGAAGACTCTTTTCAGTCTAGTATGAATTGTACTCCTTTAGAAAAATAGTGTCATTGCAAAATACAGGATTTTGTTTCTACTAGCAAACACTAACGCATGTACATTTGCAAATTTACACGAAATATATACAACCTATCAGCAACACCTGTACACCATACTAGTACAAACACATGTACATCATGTTTGTACAAACAGTTAAAAAGGAATGCACATATTACACAAACTGATAAACATCAACAATATACAATTACAAACTAGGAAACATTGCTATTTACAGCCTTAAACTGCAGTGTCCAGGGCCTCTGTGCTCCGCTCACTAGTCACTACCAGTCGTTGCCGTGGCCTGATCCTGGAAACAGAGGGCAGCTGGGTCCGTAAGCTTGCTCAGGGAACGATGGTTGCGCTGGAGTCCATGCTTGTGGAGCAGCAGGCGCCATTTGATGGGGTTGACGAAGGTGATGCGATTCAATGTTGGATTGAGCAGAGGTTGAACTGCAAAAACAAATGCGCAGCCATGAGCTAACTAACAGTCTGGTGGTGCTCATTTTATGCAGGCACAGAATGAATGCAGAGCGTCATGCCGGCAATGGATATGAAAATAGTTGTGCATATGCATCACCTCCTCAAACAGGTCAGGAGAATTCGTGGGGACTTGTGCATTTTGTTGCCAGTCAGGCCCAACTGAAAGCAGAGTTGTCTGCTCCTGAAAAGGTGGTGGAATTCCTTGACCTGCAAAGTTTCAAATACTTCTATCAGAATAACTTCTGCAGATAACATGCGTACATTTGCATCAGAATAACTACTGCAGATAACATGTGTACATTTGCAAATTTTTAAAGTAAATTACCTTGGCAATCATATGTGTTTCGAGGATCAGTGTACATGGGACCATACGCATATGTGTCAATCGGCTCAGTAACAGGGTTGAAAACATCGCTGGGACAATTTTCAGGTGCTCCAGCTCCTTATAAATTGAAACAGACATTCTGGCATCAGACAATTAAGCATTGCAATGAACTCAAGGAGTAGTCAGAAACTCAGAATTCAGGGACTGGTACCTGGGTAACCTTGATAAGCCTCAAGGTTATTAGCAATAGAATTTGGTTGCCTTGCGTCCACTGATACAACAGACGGGCCAAACAGACATTCCGGCATCAGACAATTAAGCATTGCAATGAACTCAAGGAGTAGTCAGAAACTCAGAATTCAGGGACTGGTACCTTGGTGATCTTGATAAGCCTCAAGGTTATTAGCAATAGAATTTGGTTGCCTTGCGTCCACTGATACAACAGACGGGCCAGCAGCACCACCAGTGCCTAAAGAAATTCGCTCAGGAGCATTGCCTTTCATTACATAATCGTAAGGAATGTCCTCCAATCTGTTGTACACATGCTCTTTCAACCTCTTCACTGAAGCCTGGATACAGGGCATCATACGTGCTTATCATCAAACGTTCAAGATTTTTTAACACCAACAACGCCGCAGCATTAGTATATGATGTTGCTGAGTTCAGCGTGTACCTTGTGATTTATGTCAAATTGTTCACAGGCGATGTAACGACTACCAAATCTTGCTCCAACAAGATCATGCACGCAATTGAAAAAGAGCATCAAAGTCCCATCTTCAGTCTGATACGCTTTGAGCTCATGCCTGTCTTCTAGAACACGCTTCCTAGCATGCCCTGTCATTTTTGACCAAGACTTGCCCTTCTTTTTCATCTTTAGGATCTGCAAGCCAAGAAACCAAAATAACATCATACAAATCATACAGGCAGCTACAACACAAGGACTAAATTAAGTAATACTGCATATTTCTTTACTTTATAAAGCTCTTCGGAATCCTTGTTCAAGGCCTTCAAGAAGTCCTGCACTGTGTGGATGTTTGCCTCCTGAAGCCTCTTGTGGTAAGCTCCATCTCTGGCAATAGCCTCTATGCGATAGACAGCATCATCTAATCTTGGAGATTTACTCTTCTCATTTGCTGCAACAAGGACCCAATTTTTGGGGATAAACCAAATCAGATAACAGTAGGAAACCTGACAAAAAGTCTTAACCTAAATCAAATAATAATAGTAAATGAGACTGCTTTGTACGTGGATCTTTCCCCTTTTTTCTCTCTTAATATAAAGATACGCAGCTCTCCTGCGTGTTCGACAAAAAAATAATAGTAAACCTGACAAAAAGAAGTCTTATCTCATACACTCATTTCTGCGATCCTTAACCTCGACAGGCTCCATGATTGCTTCCCGAACCCGACCAGCAATCTTTTCGGTCTTGCAAAATCTTGCCGCCATGCTGAACTTCTTCCTGCATGAACCTTCCTTGAAATGGATCTGGCTAAGCTCTACCTCTCCATTGGTCAACTGCACAGTTCCCAGCACAAGCATTTGCCCATCTCGACCTTGCACGGTGTGCTTATCAAACTCCTCTTCAGTCCAATTGTCATGGAATTTTTTATAGAAGCTGCCATGGAGAACCAATATCTCAATTTTCGCCTTGGAAAGAGGACCGGTTGTGATCATCTTGTCACCTTCGAACACCTCAACTTTGATTACCACTTTGTTCTCATCTGTTATGTCCTTATCCGTGTAAATGGGTGCCTTCCATTTGTTCCGGAAACGCAGATGGATATTTGTGTTTGATCCACTGGAAGCAGCATGCTCCTGGTTTGGCTCTAATCTGAAACATCAACATGAATGAAATAAAAAAGGATGTAGCAAAGAGATATATCAGTTAGCATTTTTCGGATTTATAACACAAACATACTTTATTGTACTGTACATAGGCATGAAATGGATGCTGTAAACTATTTATCTGAGAAGTTCATATGCTGAATTAATACAAGGCAAGGCACAGAAATTTGAACTACATGAACTGCATGTACTACATTTGAGGCTGAAATAAATTGTTAATTATTACCTGGTGTGTCGTTCAGGATGGTGATTGGAATGCAGACGAGCCAGTTGTCTCTGCATTTTTTATACTAGATTGTCATTTCAAGTTCATAAGAAAATCAACTGGATTCTCTTAATGGGATTAACATGAGGTAGTTATTCTGGAGAAGATAAGCTAACCACTTCTTGGTGGAGACCCTCAATCTGCCCATGAAAAGTTTCCAGTTTGCTCTCAACCTGCCCTTGGAAAGCTTTCAGTTTGCCGTCAACCTGCCTCTGGAAGCTGTCCAGCTTGCTGATTCAAAGAAAACAAGGAGAAGACAAAACTCAGATTATGTTCAAAAAAATATATAGCAATTAGCAACCAAATTTACTTTGATGGAAAACTGGATCGGTATTAATGAGAATTGCAGGAAGTCGTTCCTGGCAAAAACAAATTGAAACCTTTTTGTAGGAGAGAACGATTAGAGATATTTCATAAGGGAAAAAGTGCACAAATGAAACATAGGAAGTATACAACGTATGAAACACAAATACAACTAAATGAACTTAATCCTAGTTAATCACAAATTTTTTACTGGCACTCATGTCTCACCTACCAAATTGATCCAAGAAGTGTCTCTTGAGCAGGGCTGCTATTAGGACCTACACAGAAAGAGATGCGCTCTCACAAAAAAAAATTTCCTAAACGCAATATTTGCGCTGGCCAGTGGCCATAGTACTAATCTACGAGATAGAAGCCTTTTCTTTTGCAGCTGAATAAAAAAAAAACAGACTGTAGCATTGTAAGAAAGGGAGATAAGCTTAGAGCGGGCAGGAAAAGTCCTTACCTAGAAAACACCTCAACATACTTGCGCAAGGTGCGATCGAGCTGCAAAATTGCAGGACAAATCAAATCAGGGCACACAAAATGTTAGAAAGAGAATAACATATGTGCAGAGGAAAACACTGCTACAAGTTGCAAAAAAGGGGGACAATAAAGACAGTCTTTGGTGGATAGTTTTGTGATACAGATTTTGGGACGTGCTATGGGTTTGTGAAACAGGGGTTCAGTTTGCCAGTTTAAGGAGGGAATCAGGCACACCCAAGTTGGGCACAGGTCAATTATTACCAGATTTGCAAATCGAACAGGAAACACTAGAAATTCTTGCAAGGATGCGTCGGAGATGAACTCACCGTGACACCGATCTGGGAGACGCTGGCCGTCACCGTTACCCTCGCGCTCCTGCAACCACACGCACGCGCAGCTCAGGAAAACGCACCCAAAGCGGTTCAAGAACCGACGAATCTGGAAGGCTGGGAAGTTTGGGAACTGGGAGCACTCACGCTCGCACAAGGAAGAGCACCACCAGCAGGATCTGCCGCAGCGTCAGGCTCCTCGGCGACAACACGCCGCCACCGCCGCCGACCCCGTCCCTAACCGGCACCTCCAGCCTCATGCGCTTCGCCGGCGGCTGCTCAACAACCCCCCTCTCCCTCTCCATCTCACCTCCCTCTCTCCTCTCTCGGACTCCCTCTGATCGTGCTTCTTTGGGAGAAGTGGTCCTGCCGCGTACTACGCAAGCATCGAGGACTGGACCTTATAGGAAGACGAGTGGCGGAGCTCACTGCCGCCAGCGCAAGGTGGGCGGCGAGGCGAGAGCCGAAAAGACATGTCATGGAAATGTCCGATTTGAATCGGACACGCGTCAGGCGAAAGCGCGTGGATGCCAAATCGGCAGCCATTCGCCGGCAGGTGGGCGCAGCTCCGGGAGGATCGACGGAATATGCTGTCGGAATCGTTGACCTTTGTTGACATTGTTCGGGATGGATTCACATGCTGGATTTGCACTGTGCGTAAGCAGTAGCTGATTCCATGTTTGCAGTTGTTTTTACCGAGATTTGAGTTTGTTTTTTGCTCTACCGAAGCGTACAATCTTGGCTTTGGAGAAGCTCATTTGTAATCTTTTTTGCAATAATGTCAACGAAAGAATAGTTTCACTCATCAAAATGTCTATGGCGTTGACGGATAATTTGTTCATATTTTGCAGGCTGTTTGGAGTGAACAATACTTTTGTTTTTGAAATTATAAGCAAAGAAACAATTATTTCGTTACTCCTAAAAAACAATTATTTCGTTCGTTCCACAATGATTGACACTCTAGGAATTTACAAAATCTCTACGTCGTCCCAAAATTGGACAAATAATCTGCAAAATATGAAATAATTTATTCACTCTTTCTGGGGCGGAGACAGTACGTTCTAAGGAGTTTGAGCCTATACTTTATCGAAATTCAATTTTAATTATAACATTTCTTTGCTGTGCTATCCCTGCTGGACAATTAGCATATGCCCCCTATGCAAAATATATGTAGCTTCCTAATGATAGGAAATTGGTTTCTTTTCTTTTCTTACTTGAGCATGCATAAGCTAAGTTATAATATTGGGTACAAATCATTATTGCATTTTTGCCGTACAAAGGTATCACTGTAGCATTTTGTGTGGTTTTGCATTTCCTACCTAGAACCTAGGATATCATGATCTAACACATATACGGTTGAGAAATGTTTTTTTTTGGTCCACGGTTTCAGAGTTGATCGATCAAAGTATGTCACCTATCAAGCCTTGTTCTTATTAAGGTGCCTTTTCTCGTATATACTTGGTATTTACAGGAGCGAAAACATCCAAAGGCATCTCTGTGAGAGTGTGAGCTACCAGTGTCGTCCTTTAAAATATTTGAGGCATATTTTATTTTTAAAAAAGTTAAATTTAACATTTAGTAATTCGTCAAATCATAATCCATATTTTGTTTTAAACTCAATGTTTTAATTCACTATACGCAACACCATTATTTTTCGGCTCTGACGACCGAGTCAAATAGAGACTACTTGCATTATTGGAGTAGCCAGTAGCCTATATAATTTATATAAAGAGGCATTATTAAATTCAAGAAAATTCTATAATACTGCTGAAGCTGTCATGCTGACGGTTCTATTTGTCATTTGATATTCATGCACAAATGATCACACCACCATGCTAACATCAACTGTATGCATGCTTCTAGTATATTCTCATTTTGATCATATTCTTGTTTTATTATTGTTGACTTGTATAGATTCTAACGCCCGCATGCAAACCAACCTGGTATATAATTAAGTACTTTTTTCTAATTAAATATGTTTGATTGAGGCCGTCATCTCTTCCGATCCTTTCTTCATTGTAAATTTGCACACCTCATAAACTGAATATTTGAATTGCACCTGAGATTGCAACAAAAGGATGGGAAAAGTTCGTCGTCCATGGCACGTATATAAAGCAAGTGCAGAGATAATTGCTTGAGAATTTTGCACGCAGCGTGTATTTTCTTCAGAGAGAAATACACGTACTGTGAGCATTGGCAGCAATTACCTATGTGGATGGTGTCTGCAGAGATACATGAGAGGCCCAAGCAATGCCCTAACAGTAAACTATGGAGTATATCTCTTCGTATCCAGAGAAGTTAGCAGCCTGAAAATACAGTGAAGAAAGTGTGCTTCTTCCTGGCATTTTCCATGCATCCTTGTGATACGACTTTTCCTCCCTTCGTTTAATTTACTTTTTTCCTTCCTTTTGCCTCCTATGCATGACAGCATATGACGAGGAGTTGAGCATTTTATATAATTGGCCTACGTGGTTAGGTCATCAGAGATTAACGCGTTGTGTGATTTACAGTATCCAGAGGACCCCAAGCAGGTCTTTGTCGTCGTGAGCCCCGGCCCCTTTCCTCTTTATGCGTCTAGATCATGAGCAGATATAGATATATATATATATATATATATA